>NC_060130.1:41050332-41668904 GCF_021461395.2 Schistocerca americana
TTGAACCATTCCTGTGACACTAGTTATAGATTCCGATGCTTCACTTCTGGTTCACTGTATTCCTTGGACGTTCTTATTGACGATGAAACACAGAAATTGCATCGGAATTAAATAGAAAATGCACAATGCCCACTTAAGTACAATAAGACTGACTCTTCTTACTGACTATGTTTTGAAGCATTCCTGTGACGCTAGTTACTGATTCCGATGCTTCACTTCAGGTTTACTGTATCCCTTGGACCTTTTTATTGACGATGAAACACAGATATTGCATCGGAATTAAATAGAAATTGCACAATGCCGACGTATGTACAAGAAGACTTACTCTTCTTACTGACTATGTTTTAAAACACTCCTGTGACACTAGTTAGAGATTCCAAAGCTTCACTTCAGGTTCACTGTATCCCTTGGACCTTCTTATTGACGATGAAACACCGAAATTGCATCGGAATTAAATACAAAAGGCACAATGCCGACTTAAGTACATGAAGACTGACTCTTGTTACTGACTATATTTTGAACCATTCCTGTGACACTAGTTATAGATTCCGATGCTTCACTTCAGGTTTACTGTATCCCTCTCACCTTCTTATTCGCGATGAAACATAAATATAACTAGTTATAGTTTCAGATGCTTCACTTCAGGTTCACAGTATCCCTTGGACGTACTTATTGACGATGAAACACAGAAATTGCATCGGAATTAAATAGAAAAGCCACAATGCCGACTTAAGTACAATAAGACTATCTCGTCTTACTGACTATGTTTTGAACCATTCCTGTGACGCTAGTTACAGAATCCGATGCTTCACTTCAGGTTTACTGTATCCCTTGGACGTTCTTAGTAACGATGAAACACAGAAATTGCATCGGAATTAAATACAAAAGGCACAATGCCGACTTAAGTACAAGAAGACTGACTCTTCTTACTTACTGTATTGAACCATTCCTGTGACACTAGTTATAGATTCCGATGCTTCACTTCAGGTTTACTGTATCCCTTGGACGCTCTTATTAACGATGAAACACATAAATTGCATCGGAATTAAATAGAAAAGGCACAATGCCGACTTAAGTACAAGAAGACTGACTCTTCTTACTGACTATGCTTTGAACCACTCCTGTGACGCTAGTTACAGATTCCGATTCTTCACTTCAGGTTTACTGTATCCCTTGGACCTTCTTATTGACGATGAAACACAGATATTGCATCGGAATTAAATAGAAAAGTCACAATGCCGACTTAAGTACAATAAGACTATCTCGTCTTACTGACTATGTTTTGAACCATTCCTGTGACACTAGTTAGAGATTCCGATGCTTCCCTTCAGGTTTACTGTATCCCTCTGACCTTCTTATTGACGGTGTAAAACAGAAATTGCATCGGAATTAAATACAAAAGACACAATGCCTACTTAAGTACAAAAAGACTGAGTCTTCTTACTGACTATGTTTTGAACCATTCTTGTGACAATAGTTATAGATTCCGATGCTTCATTTCAGGTTTACTGTATCCCTTCGATCATCTTATTGACGATGAAACGCTGATAGTGCATCGGAGTTAAATACAATAGGCACAATGCCGACTTAAGTACAAGAAGACTGACTCTTCCTACTGTCTATGTTTGAACCATTCCTGTGACACTAGTTAGAGATTCCGATGCTTCCCTTCAGGTTTACTGTATCCCTTTGACCTTCTTATTGACGATGAAAAACAGAAATTGCATCGGAATTAAATACAAAAGGCACAATGCCGACTTAAGTACAAGAAGACTGACTCTTATTACTGACTATGCTTTGAACCATTCCTGTGACACTAGTTATAGATTCCGATGCTTCACATCAGGTTTACTGTATCCCTCTGACCTTCTTATTGACGATGAAACACAGAAATTGCATCGGAATTAAAAACAAAAGGCTCAATGACGACATATGTACAAGAAGACTGACTCTTCTTACTGACTGTTTTGAACCATTCCTGTGACACTAGTTATAGATTCCGATGCTGCACTTCAGGTTTACTGTATCCCTCTGACATTCTTATTGACGATGAATCACAGAAATTGTATCGGAACTAAATACAAAAGGCACAATGCCGACTTAAGTACAAGAAGACTGACTCTTCTTACTGACTATGATTTGAACCATTCCTGTGACACTGGTTATAGATTCCGATGCTTCACTTCAGGTTTACTGTATCCCTCTGACCCTCTTATTGACGATGAAACACAGAAATTGCATCGGAAATAAATACAAAAAGCACGATGAAGACTTAAGTACATGTATACTGAATCTTCCTACTGTTTATGTTTTGAACCATTCCTGTGACACTAGTTATAGATTCCGATGCTTCACTTCAGGTTTACTGTATCCATTTGACCTTCTTATTGACGATGAAAAACAGAAATTGCATCGGACTTAAATACAAAAGGCACAATGCCGACTTAAGTACAAGAAGACTGACTCTTCTTACTGACTATGTTATGAACCATTCCTGTGACACTAGTTAGAGATTCCGATGCTTCCCTTCAGGTTTACTGTATCCCTCTGACCTTCTTATTGACGATTAAAAGCAGAAATTGCATCGGAATTAAATACAAAGGGCACAATGCCGACTTAAGTACAAGAAGACTGACTCTTCCTACTGACTATGTTTTGAACCATTCCTGTGACACTAGTAATAGATTCCGATGCTTCAGTTCAGGTTTACTGTATCCCTCTGACCTTCTTATTGACGATGAAACACAGAAATTGCAACGGAATTAAATACAAAAGGCACAATGCCGACTTAAGTAAAAGAAGAGTGACCCTTCTTACTGTCTATGTTTTGAACTATTCCTGTGACACTAGTTATCGATTAAGATGCTTCACTTAAGGTTTACTGTATCCCTCTGTCCTTCTTATTGACGATGAAACACAGAAATTGCATCGGAATTAAATACAAAAGGCACAATGCCGACTTAAGTACAAGAAGACTGACTCTTCGTACTGACTATGTTTTGAACCAATTCTGTGATACTAGTTATAGATTCCGATGATTCACTTCAGGTTTACTGATTCCCTCGGACCTTCTTATTGACGATGAAACACAGAAATTGCATCGGAATTAAACAGAGATTGAACAATGCCGACTTAAGTACAAGAAGACTGACTCTTCTTACTGACTATGATTTGAACCACTCCTCTGACACTAGTTACAGATTCCGATGGTCCACTTCAGGGTTACTGTATCCCTCTGACATTCTTATTGACGATGAAACACAGAAATTGCATCGGAATTAAATAGAAAAGGCACAATGCCGACTTAAGTACAAGAAGACTGACTCTTCCTACTGTCTATGTTCTGAACCATTCCTGTGTCACTAGTTATAGATTCCGATGCTTCACTTCAGGTTTACTGTATCCCTTGGACGTTCTTATTAACGATGATACACAGAAGTTGTATCGGAATTAAATACAAAAGGCACAATGCCGACTTAAGTACAAGAAGACTGACTCTTCTTTTTGTCTATGTTGTGAACCATTCCTGTGACACTAGTTATAAATTCCGATGCTTCACTTCAGGTATACTGTATCCCATGGACCTTCTTATTGACGATGAAACACAGAAATTGCATCGGAATTCAATACAAAAGGCACAATGCCGACTTAAGTACAACAAGACTGACCCTTCTTACTGTCTATGTTTTGAACCATTCCTGTGACACTAGTTATAGATTCCGATGCTTCACTTAAGGTTTACTGTATCCCTCTGACCTTCTTATTGACAATGAAACACAGATATTGCATCAGTATTAAATACAAAAGGCACAATGCCGACTTAAGTACAAGAAGACTGACTCTTCGTACTGACTATGTTTAGAACCATTCCTGTGACACTAGTTATAGATTCCGATAATTCACTCCAGATTTACTATATCCCTTGGACCTTCTTATTGACGATGAAACACAGAACTTGCATCTGAATTAAATACAAAAGGCACAATGCCGACTTAAGTACAAGAAGACTGACTCTTCTTACTGACTATGTTTTGAACCATTCCTCTGACACTAGTTATAGATTCCGATGCTTCACTTCAGGTTTACTGTATCTCTCTCACCTTCTTATTCGCGATGACACATAAATTGCATCGGAATTAAATACATAATGCACAATGCCGACTTAAGTACAAGAATACTGACTCTTCTTACTGACTGTTTTGAACCATTCCTGTGACACTAGTTATAGATTCCGATGCTTCACTTCAGGTTTCACTGTATCCCTCTGACCTTCTTATTGACGATGAAACACAGAAATTGCATCGGAATTAAATACAAAAGGCACAATGCCAACTTAAGTACAAGAAGACTGTTTCTTCTTACTGACTATGATTTGAACCATTCCTGTGAAACCAGTTATAGATTCCGATGCTTTTCTTCAGGTTTACTGTATACCTTGGACCTTCGTATTGACGATGAAATACAGAAATTGCATCGGAATTAAATAGAAAAGGCACAATGCCGACTTAAGTACAAGAAGACTGACTCTTCTTACTGACTATGTTTTGAACCATTCCTGTGACACTAGTTATAGATTCCGATGCTTCACTTCAGGTTTACTGTATCTCTCTCACCTTCTTATTCGCGATGACACATAAATTGCATCGGAATTAAATACATAATGCACAATGCCGACTTAAGTACAAGAATACTGACTCTTCTTACTGACTGTTTTGAACCATTCCTGTGACACTAGTTATAGATTCCGATGCTTCACTTCAGGTTTCACTGTATCCCTCTGACCTTCTTATTGACGATGAAACACAGAAATTGCATCGGAATTAAATACAAAAGGCACAATGCCAACTTAAGTACAAGAAGACTGTTTCTTCTTACTGACTATGATTTGAACCATTCCTGTGAAACCAGTTATAGATTCCGATGCTTTTCTTCAGGTTTACTGTATACCTTGGACCTTCGTATTGACGATGAAATACAGAAATTGCATCGGAATTAAATAGAAAAGGCACAATGCCGACTTAAGTACAAGAAGACTGACTCTTCTTACTGTCTATGCTTTGAACCATTCCTGTGCCGCTAGTTACAGATTCCGATGGTTCACTTCAGGGTTACTGTATCCCTCTGACCTTCTTATTGACGATGAAACACAGAAAGTGCATCGGAATTAAATAGAAAAGGCACAATGCCGACTTAAGTACAAGAAAACTGACTCTTCCTACTGTCTATGTTTTGAACCATTCCTGTGTCACTAGTTATAGATTCCGATGCTTCACTTCAGGTTTACTGTATCCCTTGGACGTTCTTATTAACGATGAAACACAGAAGTTGTATCGGAATTAAATACAAAAGGCACAATGCCGACTTAAGTACAAGAAGACTGACTCTTCTTTTTTTCTATGTTGTGAACCATTCCTGTGACACTAGTGATAAATTCCGATGCTTCACTTCAGGTTAACTGTATCCCTGGGACCTTCTTATTGACGATGAAAAACAGAAATTGCATCGGAATAAAATACAAAAGGCACAATGCCGACTTAAGTACAAGAAGACTGACCCTTCTTACTGTCTATGTTTTGAACCATTCCTGTGACACTAGTTATAGATTCCGAAGCTTCACTTAAGGTTTACTGTATCCCTCTGACCTTCTTATTGACGATGAAACACAGAAATTGCATCGGAAATAAATAGAAACGGCACAATGCCAACTTAAGTACAAGAAGACTGACTCCTCTTACTGACTATGTTTGCAACCATTCCTTTGACACTAGTTAGAGATTCCAAAGCTTCACTTAAGGTTCACAGTATCCCTTGGACCTTCTTATTGACGATGAAACCTCGAAATTGCATCGGAATGAAATACAAAAGGCACAATTCCGACGTAAGTACAAGAGGACTGACTCTTCTTACTGACTATGTTTTGAACCATTCCTGTGACACTAGTTAGAGATTCCAAAGCTTCACTTCAGGTTTACTGTATCCCTCTGACCTTCTTATTGGCGATGAAACAGAAATTGCATCGGAATTAAATACAAAATGCACAATGCCGACTTAAGTACAAGAAGACTGACTCTTCTTACTTACTGTATTGAACCATTCCTGTGACACTAGTTATAGATTCCGATGCTTCACTTCAGGTTTACTGTAACCCTCTGACCTTCTTTTTGACGATGAAACACAGAAATTGCATCGGAATTAAATAGAAAAGGCACAATGCCGAATTAAGTACAAGAAGACTGACTCTTCTTACTGTCTATCTTTTGAAGCATTCCTGTGACACTAGTTATAGATTCCGATGCTTCACTTCAGGTTTACTGTATCCCTCTGACCTTCTTATTAACGATGAAACACAGAATTTGCTTTGGAAATAAATACAAAAAGCACGATGCAGACTTAAGTACATGTAAACTGAATATTCCTACTGACTATGTTTTGAACCATTCCTTTGACACTAGTTAGAGATTCCGATGCTTCCCTTCAGGTTTACTGTATCCCTTTGACCTTCTTATTGACGATGAAAAACAGAAATTGCATCGGAATTAAATACAAAAGGCACAATGCCGACTTAAGTACAAGAAGACTGACTCTTCTTACTGACTATGTTTTGAACCATTCCTGTGACACTAGTTATAGATTCCGATGCTTCAGTTCAGGTTTACTGTATCCCTCTGACCTTGTTATTGACGATGAAACACAGAAATTGCATCGGAATTAAATAGAAAAGGCACAATGCCGATTTAAGTACAAGAAGACTGACTCTTCTTACTGTCTATGTTTTGAACCATTCCTGTGACACTAGTTTTAGATTCCGATGCTTCACTTCAGATTTACTGTATTCCGTGGACCTTCTTATTGACGATGAAACACAGAAATTGCATCGGAAATAAATAGAAAAGGCACAATGCCAACTTAAGTACAAGGAGACTGACTCTCTTACTGACTATGTTCGGAACCATTCCTCTGACACTAGTTATAGATTCCGATGCTTCACTTCAGGTCTACTGTATCCCTCTGACCTTCTTATTGACGATGAAACACAGAAATTGCATCGGAATTAAATAGAGATTGCACAATGCCGACTTAAGTGCAAGAAGACTGACTCTTCTTACTGACTATGATTTGAACCATTCCTCTGACACTAGTTATAGATTCCGATGCTTCACTTCAGGTTTACCGTATCCCTCTGACCTTCTTATTGTCGATGAAACACAGAAATTGCATCGGAATTAAATAGAAAAGGCACAATGCCGACTTAAGTACAAGAAGACTGACTCTTCTTACTGTCTATGTTTTGAACCATTCCTGTGACACTAGTTATAGATTCCGATGCTTCACTTCAGATTTACTGTATTCCGTGGACCTTCTTATTGACGATGAAACACAGAAATTGCATCGGAATTAAATGGAAAAGGCACAATGCCGACTTAAGTACAAGAAGACTGACTCTTCTTACTGTCTATGTTTTGAACCATTCTTGTGACGCTAGTTACAGATTCCAATGCTTCACTTCGGATTTACTGTATCCCTCTGACCTTCTTATTGACGAAGAAACACAGAAATGCCGTCGCTATTAAATAGTAAAGGCACAATGCCGACTTAAGTACATGAAGACTGACTCTTCCTACAGTCTATGATTTGAACCAATCCTGTGACACTAGTTATAGATTCAGATGCTTCACTTCAGGTTCACAGTATCACTTGGACGTACTTATTGACGATGAAGCACAGAAATTGCATCGGAATTAAATAGAAAAGTCACAATGCCGACTGAAGTACAATAAGACTATCTCGTCTTACTGTCTATGTTTTGAACCATTCCTGTGACGCTAGTTACAGAATCCGATGCTTCACTTCAGGTTTACTGTATCCCTTGGACGTTCGTAGTAACGATGAAACACAGAAATTGCATCGGAATTAAATAGAAAAGGCACAATGCCGACTTAAGTACAAGAAGACTGACTCTTCTCACTTACTGTATTAAACCATTCCTGTGACACTAGTTATAGATTCCGATGCTTCACTTCAGGTTTACTGTATCCCTTGGACGTTCTTATTGACGATGAAACACAGAAATTGCATCGGAATTAAATAGAAAAGGCAGAATGCCGACTTAAGTACAAAAAGACTGACTCTTCTTACTGACTATGCTTTGAACCACTCCTGTGACGCTAGTTACAGATTCCGATTCTTCACTTCAGGTTTACTGTATCCCTTGGACCTTCTTATTGACGATGAAACACAGATATTGCATCGGAATTAAATACAAAACGCACAATGCCGACTTAAGTACAAGAAGACTGACTCTTCTTACTGACTATGTTTTGAACCATACCTGTGACACTAGTTATACAATCCGATGCTTCACATCAGGTTTACTGTATCCCTCTGACCTTCTTATTGACGATGAAACACAGAAATTGCATCGGAATTAAATACAAAAGGCTCAATGACGACTTAAGTACAAGAAGACTGACTCTTCTTACTGACTGTTTTGAACCATTCCTGTGACACTAGTTATAGATTCCAATGCTTCACTTCAGGTTTACTGTATCCCTCTGACATTCTTATTGACGATGAATCACCGAAATTGTATCGGAATTAAATACAAAAGGCACAATGCCGACTTAAGTATAAGAAGACTGACTCTTCTTATTGTCTAGGTTTTGAACCATTCCTGTGACACTAGTTAGAGATTCCGATGCTTCCCTTCAGGTTTACTGTATCCCTCTGACCTTCTTATTGACGGTGAAAAACAGAAATTGCATCGGAATTAAATACAAAAGACACAATGCCGACTTAAGTACAAGAAGACTGACTATTCTTACTGACTATGTTTTGAACCATTCCTGTGACACTAGTTAGAGATTCCGATGCTTCACTTCAGGTTTACTGTATCCCTCTGACATTCTTATTGACGATGAATCACAGAAATTGTATGGGAATTAAATACAAAAGGCACAATGCCGACTTAAGTACAAGAAGACTGACTCTTCTTTTTTTCTATGTTTTGAACCATACCTGTGACACTAGTCAGAGATTCCGATGCTTCCCTTCAGGTTTACTTTATCCCTCTGACCTTCTTATTGACGATGAAAAACAGAAATTGCATCGGAATTAAATACAAAAGGCACAATGCCGACTTAAGTACAAGAAGACTGACTCTTCTTACTGACTATGTTTTGAACCATTCCTGTGACACTAGTTATAGATTCCGATGCTTCAGTTCAGGTTTACTGTATCCCTCTGACCTTGTTATTGACGATGAAACACAGAAATTGCATCGGAATTAAATAGAAAAGGCACAATGCCGATTTAAGTACAAGAAGACTGACTCCTCTTACTGTCTATGTTTTGAACCATTCCTGTGACACTAGTTTTAGATTCCGATGCTTCATTTCAGATTTACTGTATTCCGTGGACCTTCTTATTGACGATGAAACACAGAAATTGCATCGGAAATAAATAGAAAAGGCACAATGCCAACTTAAGTACAAGGAGACTGACTCTCTTACTGTCTATGTTCGGAACCATTCCTCTGACACTAGTTATAGATTCCGATGCTTCACTTCAGGTCTACTGTATCCCTCTGACCTTCTTATTGACGATGAAACACAGAAATTGCATCGCAATTAAATAGAGATTGCACAATGCCGACTTAAGTACAAGAAGACTGACTCTTCTTACTGACTATGATTTGAACCATTCCTCTGACACTAGTTATAGATTCCGATGCTTCACTTCAGGTTTACTGTATCCCTCTGACCTTCTTATTGACGATGAAACACAGAAATTGCATCGGAATTAAATAGAAAAGGCACAATGCCGACTTAAGTACAAGAAGACTGACTCTTCTTACTGTCTATGTTTTGAACCATTCCTGTGACACTAGTTATAGATTCCGATGCTTCACTTCAGATTTACTGTATTCCGTGGACCTTCTTATTGACGATGAAACACAGAAATTGCATCGGAATTAAATGGAAAAGGCACAATGCCGACTTAAGTACAAGAAGACTGATTCTTCTTACTGTCTATGTTTTGAACCATTCTTGTGACGCTAGTTACAGATTCCAATGCTTCACTTCGGATTTACTGTATCCCTCTGATCTTCTTATTGACGAAGAAACACAGAAATTGCGTCGCTATTAAACAGTAAAGGCACAATGCCGACTTAAGTACATGAAGACTGACTCTTCCTACAGTCTATGATTTGAACCAATCCTGTGACACTAATTATAGATTCAGATGCTTCACTTCAGGTTCACAGTATCCCTTGGACGTACTTATTGACGATGAAACACAGAAATTGCATCGGAATTAAATAGAAAAGTCACAATGCCGACTGAAGTACAATAAGACTATCTCGTCTTACTGTCTATGTTTTGAACCATTCCTGTGACGCTAGTTACAGAATCCGATGCTTCACTTCAGGTTTACTGTATCCCTTGGACGTTCGTAGTAACGATGAAACACAGAAATTGCATCGGAATTAAATAGAAAAGGCACAATGCCGACTTAAGTACAAGAAGACTGACTCTTCTTACTTACTGTATTGAACCATTCCTGTGACACTAGTTATAGATTCCGATGCTTCACTTCAGGTTTACTGTATCCCTTGGACGTTCTTATTGACGATGAAACACAGAAATTGCATCGGAATTAAATAGAAAAGGCACAATGCCGACTTAAGTACAAAAAGACTGACTCTTCTTACTGACTACGCTTTGAACCACTCCTGTGACGCTAGTTACAGATTCCGATTCTTCACTTCAGGTTTACTGTATCCCTTGGACCTTCTTATTGACGATGAAACACAGATATTGCATCGGAATTAAATACAAAACGCACAATGCCGACTTAAGTACAAGAAGACTGACTGTTCCTACTGTCTATATTTTGAACCATTCCTGTGACACTAGTTATAGATTCCGATGTTTCACTTCAGGTTTACTGTAAACCTCTGACCTTATTTTTGACGATGAAACACAGAAATTGCATCGGAATTAAATAGAAAAGGCACAATGCCGACTTAAGTACAAGAAGACTGACTCTTCTTACTGTCTATCCTTTGAACCATTCCTGTGACACTAGTCATAGATTCCGATGCTTCACTTCAGATTTACTGTATCCCTTGGACCTTCTTATTGACGATGAAACACAGAAATTGCATCGGAATTAAATACAAAAGGCTCAATGACGACTTAAGTACATGAAGACTGACTCTTCTTACTAACTGTTTTGAACCATTCCTCTGACACTAGTTATAGATTCCAATGCTTCACTTCAGGTTTACTGTATCCCTCTGACATTCTTATTGACGATGAATCAAAGAAATTGTATCGGAATTAAATAAAAAGGCACAATGGCGACTTAAGTACAAGAAGACTGACTCTTCTTATTGTCTATGTTTTGAACCATTCCTGTGACACTAGTTAGAGATTCCGATGCTTCGCTTCAGGTTTACTGTATCCCTCTGACCTTCTTATTGACGGTGAAAAACAGAAATTGCATCGGAATTAAATACAAAAGACACAATGCCTACTTAAGTACAAAAAGACTGAGTCTTCTTACTGACTATGTTTTGAACCATTCCTGTGACACTAGTTATAGATTCCGATGCTTCACTTCAGGTTTACTGTATCCCTCTGACCTTCGTATTGACGATGAAACACAGAATTTGCTTTGGAAATAAATACAAAAAGCACGATGCAGACTTAAGTACAAGTAAACTGAATCTTCCTACTGTCTATGTTTTGAACCATTCCTGTGACACTAGTTATAGATTCCGATGCTTCATTTCAGGTTTACTGTATCCCTTCGATCATCTTATTGACGATGAAACGCTGATAGTGAATCGGAGTTAAATACAATAGGCACAATACCGACTTAAGTACAAGAAGACTGACTCTTCCTACTGTCTATGTTTGAACCATTCCTGTGACACTAGTTAGAGATTCCGATGCTTCCCTTCAGGTTTACTGTATCCCTTTGACCTTCTTATTGACGATGAAAAACAGAAATTGCATCGGAATTAAATTCAAAAGGCACAATGCCGACTTAAGTACAAGAAGACTGACTCTTATTACTGACTATGCTTTGAACCATTCCTGTGACACTAGTTATAGATTCCGATGCATCACATCAGGTTTACTGGATCCCTCTGACCTTCTTATTGACGATGAAACACAGAAATTGCATCGGAATTAATTACAAAAGGCTCAATGACGACTTATGTACAAGAAGACTGACTCTTCTTGCTGACTGTTTTGAACCATTCCTGTGACACTAGTTATAGATTCCGATGCTTCACTTCAGGTTTACTGTATCCCTCTGACATTCTTATTGACGATGAATCACAGAAATTGTATCGGAACTAAATACAAAAGGCACAATGCCGACTTAAGTACAAGAAGACTGACTCTTCTCACTGACTATGTTTTGAACCATTCCTGTGACACTAGTTATAGATTCCGATGCTTCACTTCAGGTTTACTGTATCCCTCTGACCTTCTTATTGACGATGAAACACAGAAATTGCATCGGAAATAAATACAAAAAGGACGATGAAGACTTAAGTACATGTATACTGAATCTTCCTACTGTCTATGTTTTGAACCATTCCTGTGACACTAGTTATAGATTCCGATGCTTCATTTCAGGTTTACTGTATCCCTTCGATCATCTTATTGACGATGATACGCTGACAGTGCATCGAAGTTAAATACAATAGGCACAATACCGACTTAAGTACAAAAAGACTGACTCTTCCTACTGTCTATGTTTGATCCATTCCTGTGACACTAGTTAGAGATTCCGAAGTTTCCCTTCAGGTTTACTGTATCCATTTGACCTTCTTATTGACGATGAAAAACAGAAATTGCATCGGACTTAAATTCAAAAGGCACAATGCCGCCTTAAGTACAAGAAGACTGACTCTTCTTACTGACTATGCTTTGAACCATTCCTGTGACACTAGTTAGAGATTCCGATGCTTCCCTTCAGGTTTACTGTATCCCTCAGACCTTCTTATTGACGATGAAAAGCAGAAATTGCATCGGAATTAAATACAAAAGGCACAATGCCGACTTAAGTACAAGAAGACTGACTCTTCTTATTGACTATGTTTTGAACCATTCCTGTGACACTAGTTATAGATTCCGATGCTTCAGTTCAGGTTTACTGTATCCCTCTGTCCTTCTTATTGACGATGAAACACAGAAATTGCATCGGAATTAAATACAAAAGGCACAATGCCGACTTAAGTACAAGAAGACTGACTCTTCGTACTGACTATGTTTTGAACCAATTCTGTGATACTAGTTATAGATTCCGATGATTCACTTCAGGTTTACTGTATACCTCTGACCTTCTTATTGACGACGAAACACAGAAATTGCATCGGAATTAAATAGAGATTGAACAGTGCCGACTTAAGTACAAGAAGACTGACTCTTCTTACTGACTATGATTTGAACCACTCCTCTGACACTAGTTATAGATTCCGATGCTTCACTTCAGGTTTACTGTATCCCTCTGACCTTCCTATTGACGATGAAAAACAGAAATTGCATCGAACTTAAATAGAAAAGGCACAATGCCGACTTAAGTACAAGAAGACTGACTCTTGTTACTGTCTATGTTATGAACCATTCCTGTGACACTAGTTATAGATTCCGATGCTTCACTTCAGATTTACTGTATTCCGTGGACCTTCTAATTGACGATGAAACACAGAAATTGTATCGGAATTAAATGGAAAAGGCACAATGCCGACTTAAGTACAAGAAGACTGACTCTTCTTACTGTCTATGTTTTGAACCATTCTTGTGACGCTAGTTACAGATTCCGATGCTTCACTTCGGATTTACTGTATCCCTCTGACCTTCTTATTGACGAAGAAACACAGAAATTGCATCGGTATTAAATAGTAAAGGCACAATGCCGACTTAAGTACATGAAGACTGACTCTGCCTACTGTCTATGATTTGAGCCAATCCTGTGACACTAGTTATAGATTCAGATGCTTCACTTCAGGTTCACAGTATCCCTTGGACGTACTTATTGACGATGAAACACAGAAATTGCATCGGAATTAAATAGAAAAGTCACAATGCCGACTAAAGTACAATAAGACTATCTCGTCTTACTGACTATGTTCTGAACCATTCCTGTGACGCTAGTTACAGAATCCGATGCTGAACTTCAGGTTTACTGTATCCCTTGGACCTTGTTATTGACGTTGAATCACAGATACTGCATCGGAATTAAATACAAAAGGCACAATGCCGACTTAAGTACAAGAAGACTGACTCTTCTTACTGACTATGTTTGAACCATTCCTGTGACACTAGATAGAGATTCCGATGCTTCTCTTCAGGTTTACTGTATCCCTCTGACCTTCTTATTGACGATGAAACACAGTAATTGCATCGGAATTAAATTGAAAAGGGCATAATGCCGACTTAAGTACAAGAAGACTGACTGTTCTTACTCTCTATGGTTTGAACCATTCCTGTGACACTAGTTATAGATTCCAAAGCTTCACTTCAGGTCTACTGTATACCTTGGACCTTCTTATTGACGATGAAACACAGACATTGCATCGGACTTAAGTACAAAAGGCACAATGCCGACTTAAGTACAAGAAGACTGACTCTTCTTACTGACTATGTTTGGAAAAATTCCTGCGACACTAGTTATAGATTCCGATGCTTCACTTCAGGTTTACTGTATCCCCCTGAGCTTCTTATTGGCGATGAAACAGAAATTGCATCGGAATTAAATACAAAATGCGCAATGCCGAGTTATGTACAAGAAGACTGACTCTTCTTACTGACTGTTTTGAACCATTCCTGTGACACTAGTTATAGATTCCGATGCTTCACTTCAGGTTCACTGTATCCCTCTGACCTTCTTATTGACGTTGAGACACAGAAATTGCATCGGAATTCAATAAAAAAGGCACAATGCCGACTTAAGTACAAGAAGACTGACTCTTCTTACGACTATGTTTTGAACCATTCCTGTGACACTAGTTATACATTCCGATGCTTCACATCAGGTTGACTCTATCCCTAGGACCTTCTTATTGACGATGAAACACAGAAATTGCATCGAAACTAAATACAATACGCACAATGCCGACTTAAGTACTAAAACACTGAGTCTTCTTACTGACTGTTTTGCACCATTCCTGTGACACTAGTTATAGATTCCGATGCTTCACTTCAGGTTAACTGTATAACTCAGACTTTCTTATTGACGATGAATCACAGAAATTGTATCGGAATTAAATACAAAATTCATAATGCCGACTTAAGTGCAAGAAGACTGACTCTTCTTACTGACTATGATTTGAACCATTCCTCTGACACTAGTTATAGATTCCGATGCTTCACTTCAGGTTTACCGTATCCCTCTGACCTTCTTATATTCGATGAAACACAGAAATTGCATCGGAATTAAATAGAAAAGGCACAATGCCGACTTAAGTACAAGAAGACTGACTCTTCTTACTGTCTATGTTTTGAACCATTCCTGTGACACTAGTTATAGATTCCGATGCTTCACTTCAGATTTACTGTATTCCGTGGACCTTCTTATTGACGATGAAACACAGAAATTGCATCGGAATTAAATGGAAAAGGCACAATGCCGACTTAAGTACAAGAAGACTGACTCTTCTTACTGTCTATGTTTTGAACCATTCTTGTGACGCTAGTTACAGATTCCAATGCTTCACTTCGGATTTACTGTATCCCTCTGACCTTCTTATTGACGAAGAAACACAGAAATGCCGTCGCTATTAAATAGTAAAGGCACAATGCCGACTTAAGTACATGAAGACTGACTCTTCCTACAGTCTATGATTTGAACCAATCCTGTGACACTAGTTATAGATTCAGATGCTTCACTTCAGGTTCACAGTATCACTTGGACGTACTTATTGACGATGAAGCACAGAAATTGCATCGGAATTAAATAGAAAAGTCACAATGCCGACTGAAGTACAATAAGACTATCTCGTCTTACTGTCTATGTTTTGAACCATTCCTGTGACGCTAGTTACAGAATCCGATGCTTCACTTCAGGTTTACTGTATCCCTTGGACGTTCGTAGTAACGATGAAACACAGAAATTGCATCGGAATTAAATAGAAAAGGCACAATGCCGACTTAAGTACAAGAAGACTGACTCTTCTCACTTACTGTATTAAACCATTCCTGTGACACTAGTTATAGATTCCGATGCTTCACTTCAGGTTTACTGTATCCCTTGGACGTTCTTATTGACGATGAAACACAGAAATTGCATCGGAATTAAATAGAAAAGGCAGAATGCCGACTTAAGTACAAAAAGACTGACTCTTCTTACTGACTATGCTTTGAACCACTCCTGTGACGCTAGTTACAGATTCCGATTCTTCACTTCAGGTTTACTGTATCCCTTGGACCTTCTTATTGACGATGAAACACAGATATTGCATCGGAATTAAATACAAAACGCACAATGCCGACTTAAGTACAAGAAGACTGACTCTTCTTACTGACTATGTTTTGAACCATACCTGTGACACTAGTTATACAATCCGATGCTTCACATCAGGTTTACTGTATCCCTCTGACCTTCTTATTGACGATGAAACACAGAAATTGCATCGGAATTAAATACAAAAGGCTCAATGACGACTTAAGTACAAGAAGACTGACTCTTCTTACTGACTGTTTTGAACCATTCCTGTGACACTAGTTATAGATTCCAATGCTTCACTTCAGGTTTACTGTATCCCTCTGACATTCTTATTGACGATGAATCACCGAAATTGTATCGGAATTAAATACAAAAGGCACAATGCCGACTTAAGTATAAGAAGACTGACTCTTCTTATTGTCTAGGTTTTGAACCATTCCTGTGACACTAGTTAGAGATTCCGATGCTTCCCTTCAGGTTTACTGTATCCCTCTGACCTTCTTATTGACGGTGAAAAACAGAAATTGCATCGGAATTAAATACAAAAGACACAATGCCGACTTAAGTACAAGAAGACTGACTATTCTTACTGACTATGTTTTGAACCATTCCTGTGACACTAGTTAGAGATTCCGATGCTTCACTTCAGGTTTACTGTATCCCTCTGACATTCTTATTGACGATGAATCACAGAAATTGTATGGGAATTAAATACAAAAGGCACAATGCCGACTTAAGTACAAGAAGACTGACTCTTCTTTTTTTCTATGTTTTGAACCACACCTGTGACACTAGTCAGAGATTCCGATGCTTCCCTTCAGGTTTACTTTATCCCTCTGACCTTCTTATTGACGATGAAAAACAGAAATTGCATCGGAATTAAATACAAAAGGCACAATGCCGACTTAAGTACAAGAAGACTGACTCTTCTTACTGACTATGTTTTGAACCATTCCTGTGACACTAGTTATAGATTCCGATGCTTCAGTTCAGGTTTACTGTATCCCTCTGACCTTGTTATTGACGATGAAACACAGAAATTGCATCGGAATTAAATAGAAAAGGCACAATGCCGATTTAAGTACAAGAAGACTGACTCCTCTTACTGTCTATGTTTTGAACCATTCCTGTGACACTAGTTTTAGATTCCGATGCTTCATTTCAGATTTACTGTATTCCGTGGACCTTCTTATTGACGATGAAACACAGAAATTGCATCGGAAATAAATAGAAAAGGCACAATGCCAACTTAAGTACAAGGAGACTGACTCTCTTACTGTCTATGTTCGGAACCATTCCTCTGACACTAGTTATAGATTCCGATGCTTCACTTCAGGTCTACTGTATCCCTCTGACCTTCTTATTGACGATGAAACACAGAAATTGCATCGCAATTAAATAGAGATTGCACAATGCCGACTTAAGTACAAGAAGACTGACTCTTCTTACTGACTATGATTTGAACCATTCCTCTGACACTAGTTATAGATTCCGATGCTTCACTTCAGGTTTACTGTATCCCTCTGACCTTCTTATTGACGATGAAACACAGAAATTGCATCGGAATTAAATAGAAAAGGCACAATGCCGACTTAAGTACAAGAAGACTGACTCTTCTTACTGTCTATGTTTTGAACCATTCCTGTGACACTAGTTATAGATTCCGATGCTTCACTTCAGATTTACTGTATTCCGTGGACCTTCTTATTGACGATGAAACACAGAAATTGCATCGGAATTAAATGGAAAAGGCACAATGCCGACTTAAGTACAAGAAGACTGATTCTTCTTACTGTCTATGTTTTGAACCATTCTTGTGACGCTAGTTACAGATTCCAATGCTTCACTTCGGATTTACTGTATCCCTCTGACCTTCTTATTGACGAAGAAACACAGAAATTGCGTCGCTATTAAACAGTAAAGGCACAATGCCGACTTAAGTACATGAAGACTGACTCTTCCTACAGTCTATGATTTGAACCAATCCTGTGACACTAATTATAGATTCAGATGCTTCACTTCAGGTTCACAGTATCCCTTGGACGTACTTATTGACGATGAAACACAGAAATTGCATCGGAATTAAATAGAAAAGTCACAATGCCGACTGAAGTACAATAAGACTATCTCGTCTTACTGTCTATGTTTTGAACCATTCCTGTGACGCTAGTTACAGAATCCGATGCTTCACTTCAGGTTTACTGTATCCCTTGGACGTTCGTAGTAACGATGAAACACAGAAATTGCATCGGAATTAAATAGAAAAGGCACAATGCCGACTTAAGTACAAGAAGACTGACTCTTCTTACTTACTGTATTGAACCATTCCTGTGACACTAGTTATAGATTCCGATGCTTCACTTCAGGTTTACTGTATCCCTTGGACGTTCTTATTGACGATGAAACACAGAAATTGCATCGGAATTAAATAGAAAAGGCACAATGCCGACTTAAGTACAAAAAGACTGACTCTTCTTACTGACTACGCTTTGAACCACTCCTGTGACGCTAGTTACAGATTCCGATTCTTCACTTCAGGTTTACTGTATCCCTTGGACCTTCTTATTGACGATGAAACACAGATATTGCATCGGAATTAAATACAAAACGCACAATGCCGACTTAAGTACAAGAAGACTGACTGTTCCTACTGTCTATATTTTGAACCATTCCTGTGACACTAGTTATAGATTCCGATGTTTCACTTCAGGTTTACTGTAAACCTCTGACCTTATTTTTGACGATGAAACACAGAAATTGCATCGGAATTAAATAGAAAAGGCACAATGCCGACTTAAGTACAAGAAGACTGACTCTTCTTACTGTCTATCCTTTGAACCATTCCTGTGACACTAGTTATAGATTCCGATGCTTCACTTCAGATTTACTGTATCCCTTGGACCTTCTTATTGACGATGAAACACAGAAATTGCATCGGAATTAAATACAAAAGGCTCAATGACGACTTAAGTACATGAAGACTGACTCTTCTTACTAACTGTTTTGAACCATTCCTGTGACACTAGTTATAGATTCCAATGCTTCACTTCAGGTTTACTGTATCCCTCTGACATTCTTATTGACGATGAATCAAAGAAATTGTATCGGAATTAAATAAAAAGGCACAATGGCGACTTAAGTACAAGAAGACTGACTCTTCTTATTGTCTATGTTTTGAACCATTCCTGTGACACTAGTTAGAGATTCCGATGCTTCGCTTCAGGTTTACTGTATCCCTCTGACCTTCTTATTGACGGTGAAAAACAGAAATTGCATCGGAATTAAATACAAAAGACACAATGCCTACTTAAGTACAAAAAGACTGAGTCTTCTTACTGACTATGTTTTGAACCATTCCTGTGACACTAGTTATAGATTCCGATGCTTCACTTCAGGTTTACTGTATCCCTCTGACCTTCGTATTGACGATGAAACACAGAATTTGCTTTGGAAATAAATACAAAAAGCACGATGCAGACTTAAGTACAAGTAAACTGAATCTTCCTACTGTCTATGTTTTGAACCATTCCTGTGACACTAGTTATAGATTCCGATGCTTCATTTCAGGTTTACTGTATCCCTTCGATCATCTTATTGACGATGAAACGCTGATAGTGAATCGGAGTTAAATACAATAGGCACAATACCGACTTAAGTACAAGAAGACTGACTCTTCCTACTGTCTATGTTTGAACCATTCCTGTGACACTAGTTAGAGATTCCGATGCTTCCCTTCAGGTTTACTGTATCCCTTTGACCTTCTTATTGACGATGAAAAACAGAAATTGCATCGGAATTAAATTCAAAAGGCACAATGCCGACTTAAGTACAAGAAGACTGACTCTTATTACTGACTATGCTTTGAACCATTCCTGTGACACTAGTTATAGATTCCGATGCTTCACATCAGGTTTACTGGATCCCTCTGACCTTCTTATTGACGATGAAACACAGAAATTGCATCGGAATTAATTACAAAAGGCTCAATGACGACTTATGTACAAGAAGACTGACTCTTCTTGCTGACTGTTTTGAACCATTCCTGTGACACTAGTTATAGATTCCGATGCTTCACTTCAGGTTTACTGTATCCCTCTGACATTCTTATTGACGATGAATCACAGAAATTGTATCGGAACTAAATACAAAAGGCACAATGCCGACTTAAGTACAAGAAGACTGACTCTTCTCACTGACTATGTTTTGAACCATTCCTGTGACACTAGTTATAGATTCCGATGCTTCACTTCAGGTTTACTGTATCCCTCTGACCTTCTTATTGACGATGAAACACAGAAATTGCATCGGAAATAAATACAAAAAGGACGATGAAGACTTAAGTACATGTATACTGAATCTTCCTACTGTCTATGTTTTGAACCATTCCTGTGACACTAGTTATAGATTCCGATGCTTCATTTCAGGTTTACTGTATCCCTTCGATCATCTTATTGACGATGATACGCTGACAGTGCATCGAAGTTAAATACAATAGGCACAATACCGACTTAAGTACAAAAAGACTGACTCTTCCTACTGTCTATGTTTGATCCATTCCTGTGACACTAGTTAGAGATTCCGAAGTTTCCCTTCAGGTTTACTGTATCCATTTGACCTTCTTATTGACGATGAAAAACAGAAATTGCATCGGACTTAAATTCAAAAGGCACAATGCCGCCTTAAGTACAAGAAGACTGACTCTTCTTACTGACTATGCTTTGAACCATTCCTGTGACACTAGTTAGAGATTCCGATGCTTCCCTTCAGGTTTACTGTATCCCTCAGACCTTCTTCTTGACGATGAAAAGCAGAAATTGCATCGGAATTAAATACAAAAGGCACAATGCCGACTTAAGTACAAGAAGACTGACTCTTCTTATTGACTATGTTTTGAACCATTCCTGTGACACTAGTTATAGATTCCGATGCTTCAGTTCAGGTTTACTGTATCCCTCTGTCCTTCTTATTGACGATGAAACACAGAAATTGCATCGGAATTAAATACAAAAGGCACAATGCCGACTTAAGTACAAGAAGACTGACTCTTCGTACTGACTATGTTTTGAACCAATTCTGTGATACTAGTTATAGATTCCGATGATTCACTTCAGGTTTACTGTATACCTCTGACCTTCTTATTGACGACGAAACACAGAAATTGCATCGGAATTAAATAGAGATTGAACAATGCCGACTTAAGTACAAGAAGACTGACTCTTCTTACTGACTATGATTTGAACCACTCCTCTGACACTAGTTATAGATTCCGATGCTTCACTTCAGGTTTACTGTATCCCTCTGACCTTCCTATTGACGATGAAACACAGAAATTGCATCGAACTTAAATAGAAAAGGCACAATGCCGACTTAAGTACAAGAAGACTGACTCTTGTTACTGTCTATGTTATGAACCATTCCTGTGACACTAGTTATAGATTCCGATGCTTCACTTCAGATTTACTGTATTCCGTGGACCTTCTAATTGACGATGAAACACAGAAATTGTATCGGAATTAAATGGAAAAGGCACAATGCCGACTTAAGTACAAGAAGACTGACTCTTCTTACTGTCTATGTTTTGAACCATTCTTGTGACGCTAGTTACAGATTCCGATGCTTCACTTCGGATTTACTGTATCCCTCTGACCTTCTTATTGACGAAGAAACACAGAAATTGCATCGGTATTAAATAGTAAAGGCACAATGCCGACTTAAGTACATGAAGACTGACTCTGCCTACTGTCTATGATTTGAGCCAATCCTGTGACACTAGTTGTAGATTCAGATGCTTCACTTCAGGTTCACAGTATCCCTTGGACGTACTTATTGACGATGAAACACAGAAATTGCATCGGAATTAAATAGAAAAGTCACAATGCCGACTAAAGTACAATAAGACTATCTCGTCTTACTGACTATGTTCTGAACCATTCCTGTGACGCTAGTTACAGAATCCGATGCTGAACTTCAGGTTTACTGTATCCCTTGGACCTTGTTATTGACGTTGAATCACAGATACTGCATCGGAATTAAATACAAAAGGCACAATGCCGACTTAAGTACAAGAAGACTGACTCTTCTTACTGACTATGTTTGAACCATTCCTGTGACACTAGATAGAGATTCCGATGCTTCTCTTCAGGTTTACTGTATCCCTCTGACCTTCTTATTGACGATGAAACACAGTAATTGCATCGGAATTAAATTGAAAAGGGCATAATGCCGACTTAAGTACAAGAAGACTGACTGTTCTTACTCTCTATGGTTTGAACCATTCCTGTGACACTAGTTATAGATTCCAAAGCTTCACTTCAGGTCTACTGTATACCTTGGACCTTCTTATTGACGATGAAACACAGACATTGCATCGGACTTAAGTACAAAAGGCACAATGCCGACTTAAGTACAAGAAGACTGACTCTTCTTACTGACTATGTTTGGAAAAATTCCTGCGACACTAGTTATAGATTCCGATGCTTCACTTCAGGTTTACTGTATCCCCCTGAGCTTCTTATTGGCGATGAAACAGAAATTGCATCGGAATTAAATACAAAATGCGCAATGCCGAGTTATGTACAAGAAGACTGACTCTTCTTACTGACTGTTTTGAACCATTCCTGTGACACTAGTTATAGATTCCGATGCTTCACTTCAGGTTCACTGTATCCCTCTGACCTTCTTATTGACGTTGAGACACAGAAATTGCATCGGAATTCAATAAAAAAGGCACAATGCCGACTTAAGTACAAGAAGACTGACTCTTCTTACGACTATGTTTTGAACCATTCCTGTGACACTAGTTATACATTCCGATGCTTCACATCAGGTTGACTCTATCCCTAGGACCTTCTTATTGACGATGAAACACAGAAATTGCATCGAAACTAAATACAATACGCACAATGCCGACTTAAGTACTAAAACACTGAGTCTTCTTACTGACTGTTTTGCACCATTCCTGTGACACTAGTTATAGATTCCGATGCTTCACTTCAGGTTAACTGTATAACTCAGACTTTCTTATTGACGATGAATCACAGAAATTGTATCGGAATTAAATACAAAATTCATAATGCCGACTTAAGTACAAGAAGACTGACTCTTCTTTTTGTCTATGTTTTGAACTATTCCTGTGACACTAGTCATAAATTCCGATGCTTCACTTCAGGTTTACTGTATCCCTTGGACCTTCTTATTGACGATGAAACACAGAAATTGCATCGGAATTAAATAGATGAGGCACAATGCCGACTTAAGTACAAGAAGACTGACTCTTCTTACTGTCTATGTTTTGAACCATTCCTGTGACGCTAGTTACAGATTCCGATGCTTCAGTTCGGATTTACTGTATCCAGTGACCTTCTTATTGACGATGAAACACAGATATTGCATCGGAATTAAGTAGAAATTGCACAATGCCGACTTAAGTACAAGAAGACTGACTCTTCTTACTGACTATGTTTTGAACCATTCCTCTGACACTAGTTATGTATTCCGATGCTTCACTTCAGGGTTACTGTATTCCTTGGACCTTCTTATTGACGATGAAACACAGAAATTGCATCGGAATTAAATAGATAAGGCACAATGCCGACTTAAGTACAAGAAGACTAACTCTTCTTACTGTCTATGTTTTGAACCATTCCTGTGACGCTAGTTACAGATTCCGATGCTTCAGTTCGGATATACTGTATCCCTCTGACCTTCCTATTGACGATGAGACACAGAAATTGCATCGGAATTAAATAGAAAAGGCACAATGCCGACTTAAGTACATGAAGACTGACTCTTCCTACTGTCTATGATTTGAACCAATCCTGTGACACTAGTTATAGATTCCGATGCTTCACTTCAGGTTCACTGAATCCCTTGGACGTTCTTATTGGCGATGGAACACAGAAATTGCATGGGAATTAAATAGAAAAGGCACAATGCCGACTTAAGTTCAATTAGACTGACTCTTCTTACTGAGTATGTTTTGAACCATTCTGTGACGCTAGTTACGGATTCGGATGCCTCACTTCAGGTTTACAGTATCCCTTGGACGTTCTTATTGACGATGAAACACAGATATTGCATTGGAATTAAATACAAAAGGCACAATGCCGACTTCAGTACAAGAAGACAGACTCTTCTTACTGACTATGTTTTGAACCATTCCTGTGACACTAGTTACAGATTCCGCTGCTTCACTTCAGGTTTACTGTATCCCACAGACCTTCTTATTGACGATGAAACACAGTAATTGCATCGGAATTAACTTGAAATGGGCATAATGCCGACTTAAGTACAAGAAGACTGACTCTTCTTACTGACTATGTTTTGAACCATTCCTGTGACACTAGTTATACATTCCGATGCTTCACTTCAGGTTCACTCTATCCCTAGGACTTTCTTATTGACGATGAAACACAGTTATTGCATCGGGACAAAATACAAAACGCACAATGCCGACTTAAGTACAAGAAGACTGACTCTTCCTACTGAATATGTTTAGAACGATACCTGTGACATTAGTTATAGATTCCGACGCTTCACTTCAGGTTCACTGAATCCTTTGGACCTTCTTATTGGCGACGAACTACAGAAATTGCATCGGATTTAAATAGAAAAGGCACAATGACGAATTAAGTACAAGAAGACTGACTCTTCTTACTGTCTATGTTTTGAGCCATTCCTGTGACACTAGTTATAAATTCCGATGTTTCACTTCAGGTTCACTGTATCCCTTGGACCTTCTTATTGACGATGAAACACAGAAATTGCATCGGAATTAAATACAAAAGGCACAATACCGACTTAAGTACAATAAGACTGACCCTTCTTACTGTCTATGATTTGAACCATTCCTGTGACACTAGTTATCGATTCCGATGCTTCACTTCAGGTTTACTGTATCCCTCTGACCTTCTTATTGACGATGAAACTCAGTAATTGCATCGGAATTAACTTGATAAGGGCATAATGCCGACTTAAGTACAAGAAGACTGACTCTTCTTACTCACTATGTTTTGAACCATTCCTGTGACACTAGTTATCCATTCCGATGCTTAACATCTGTTTTACTGTATCCCTTGGACCTTCTAATTGACGAAGAAACACAGATATTGCATCGGAATTAAATGCAAAAGGCGCAATGACGACTTAAGTACAAGAAGACTGACTCTTCTTACTGACTGTTTTGAACCATTCCAGTGACACTAGTAGTAGATTCCGATGCTTCACTTCAGGTTTACTGTATCCCTCTGACCTTCTTATTGACGATGAAACACAGAAATTGCATCGGAATTAAATAGAAAAGGCAGAATGCCGACTTAAGTACAAAAAGACTGACTCTTCTTACTGACTATGCTTTGAACCACTCCTGTGACGCTAGTTACAGATTCCGATTCTTCACTTCAGGTTTACTGTATCCCTTGGACCTTCTTATTGACGATGAAACACAGATATTGCATCGGAATTAAATACAAAACGCACAATGCCGACTTAAGTACAAGAAGACTGACTGTTCCTACTGTCTATATTTTGAACCATTCCTGTGACACTAGTTATAGATTCCGATGCTTCACTTCAGGTTTACTGTAAACCTCTGACCTTATTTTTGACGATGAAACACAGAAATTGCATCGGAATTAAATAGAAAAGGCACAATGCCGACTTAAGTACAAGAAGACTGACTCTTCTTACTGACTATGTTTTGAACCATACCTGTGACACTAGTTGTACAATCCGATGCTTCACATCAGGTTTACTGTATCCCTCTGACCTTCTTATTGACGATGAAACACAGAAATTGCATCGGAATTAAATACAAAAGGCTCAATGACGACTTAAGTACAAGAAGACTGACTCTTCTTACTGACTGTTTTGAACCATTCCTGTGACACTAGTTATAGATTCCAATGCTTCACTTCAGGTTTACTGTATCCCTCTGACATTCTTATTGACGATGAATCACCGAAATTGTATCGGAATTAAATACAAAAGGCACAATGCCGACTTAAGTATAAGAAGACTGACTCTTCTTATTGTCTAGGTTTTGAACCATTCCTGTGACACTAGTTAGAGATTCCGATGCTCCCCTTCAGGTTTACTGTATCCCTCCGACCTTCTTATTGACGGTGAAAAACAGAAATTGCATCGGAATTAAATACAAAAGACACAATGCCGACTTAAGTACAAGAAGACTGACTCTTCTTACTGACTATGTTTTGAACCATTCCTGTGACACTAGTTAGAGATTCCGATGCTTCACTTCAGGTTTACTGTATCCCTCTGGCATTCTTATTGACGATGAATCACAGAAATTGTATGGGAATTAAATACAAAAGGCACAATGTCGACTTAAGTACAAGAAGACTGACTCTTCTTTTTTTCTATGTTTTGAACCATACCTGTGACACTAGTCAGAGATTCCGATGCTTCCCTTCAGGTTTACTTTGTCCCTCTGACCTTCTTATTGACGATGAAAAACAGAAATTGCATCGGAATTATATACAAAAGGCACAATGCCGACTTAAGTACAAGAAGACTGACTCTTCTTACTGACTATGTTTTGAACCATTCCTGTGACACTAGTTATAGATTCCGATGCTTCAGTTCAGGTTTACTGTATCCCTCTGACCTTGTTATTGACGTTGAAACACAGAAATTGCATCGGAATTAAATAGAAAAGGCACAATGCCGATTTAAGTACAAGAAGACTGACTCTTCTTACTGTCTATGTTTTGAACCATTCCTGTGACACTAGTTTTAGATTCCGATGCTTCACTTCAGATTTACTGTATTCCGTGGACCTTCTTATTGACGATGAAACACAGAAATTGCATCGGAAATAAATAGAAAAGGCACAATGCCAACTTAAGTACAAGGAGACTGACTCACTTACTGACTATGTTCGGAACCATTCCTCTGACACTAGTTATAGATTCCGATGCTTCACTTCAGGTCTACTGTATCCCTCTGACCTTCTTATTGACGATGAAACGCAGAAATTGCATCGGAATTAAATAGAGATTGCACAATGCCGACTTAAGTACAAGAAGACTGACTCTTCTTACTGACTATGATTTGAACCATTCCTCTGACACTAGTTATAGATTCCGATGCTTCACTTCAGGTTTACTGTATCCCTCTGACCTTCTTATTGACGATGAAACACAGAAATTGCATCGGAATTAAATAGAAAAGGCACAATGCCGACTTAAGTACAAGAAGACTGACTCTTCTTACTGTCTATGTTTTGAACCATTCCTGTGACACTAGTTATAGATTCCGATGCTTCACTTCAGATTTACTGTATTCCGTGGACCTTCTTATTGACGATGAAACACAGAAATTGCATCGGAATTAAATGGAAAAGGCACAATGCCGACTTAAGTACAAGAAGACTGACTCTTCTTACTGTCTATGTTTTGAACCATTCTTGTGACGCTAGTTACAGATTCCAATGCGTCACTTCGGATTTACTGTATCCCTCTGACCTTCTTATTGACGAAGAAACACAGAAATTGCGTCGCTATTAAATAGTAAAGGCACAATGCCGACTTAAGTACATGAAGACTGACTCTTCCTACAGTCTATGATTTGAACCAATCCTGTGACACTAGTTATAGATTCGGATGCTTCACTTCAGGTTCACAGTATCCCTTGGACGTACTTATTGACGATGAAACACAGAAATTGCATCGGAATTAAATAGAAAAGTCACAATGCCGACTGAAGTAAAATAAGACTATCTCGTCTTACTGTCTATGTTTTGAACCATTCCTGTGACGCTAGTTACAGAATCCGATGCTTCACTTCAGGTTTACTGTATCCCTTGGACGTTCGTAGTAACGATGAAACACAGAAATTGCATCGGAATTAAATAGAAAAGGCACAATGCCGACTTAAGTACAAGAAGACTGACTCTTCTTACTTACTGTATTGAACCATTCCTGTGACACTAGTCATAGATTCCGATGCTTCACTTCAGGTTTACCGTATCCCTTGGACGTTCTTATTGACGATGAAACACAGAAATTGCATCGGAATTAAATAGAAAAGGCACAATGCCGACTTAAGTACAAAAAGACTGACTCTTCTTAAGGACTATGCTTTGAACCACTCCTGTGACGCTAGTTACAGATTCCGATTCTTCACTTCAGGTTTACTGTATCCCTTGGACCTTCTTATTGACGATGAAACACAGATATTGCATCGGAATTAAATACAAAACGCACAATGCCGACTTAAGTACGAGAAGACTGACTGTTCCTACTGTCTATATTTTGAACCATTCCTGTGACACTAGTTATAGATTCCGATGCTTCACTTCAGGTTTACTGTAAACCTCTGACCTTATTTTTGACGATGAAACACAGAAATTGCATCGGAATTAAATAGGAAAGGCACAATGCCGACTTAAGTACAAGAAGACTGACTCTTCTTACTGTCTATCCTTTGAACCATTCCTGTGACACTAGTTATAGATTCCGATGCTTCACTTCAGATTTACTGTATCCCTTGGACCTTCTTATTGACGATGAAACACAGAAATTGCATCGGAATTAAATACAAAATTCTCAATGACGACTTAAGTACATGAAGACTGACTCTTCTTACTAACTGTTTTGAACCATTCCTGTGACACTAGTTATAGATTCCAATGCTTCACTTCAGGTTTACTGTATCCCTCTGACATTCTTATTGACGATGAATCACAGAAATTGCATCGGAATTAAATAGAAAAGGCACAATGCCGACTTAAGTACAAGAAGACTGACTCTTCTTACTGTCTATCCTTTGAACCATTCCTGTGACACTAGTTATAGATTCCGATGCTTCACTTCAGATTTACTGTATCCCTTGGACCTTCTTATTGACGATGAAACACAGAAATTGCATCGGAATTAAATACAAAATTCTCAATGACGACTTAAGTACATGAAGACTGACTCTTCTTACTAACTGTTTTGAACCATTCCTGTGACACTAGTTACAGATTCCGCTGCTTCACTTCAGGTTTACTGTATCCCACAGACCTTCTTATTGACGATGAAACACAGTAATTGCATCGGAATTAACTTGAAATGGGCATAATGCCGACTTAAGTACAAGAAGACTGACTCTTCTTACTGACTATGTTTTGAACCATTCCTGTGACACTAGTTATACATTCCGATGCTTCACTTCAGGTTCACTCTATCCCTAGGACTTTCTTATTGACGATGAAACACAGTTATTGCATCGGGACAAAATACAAAACGCACAATGCCGACTTAAGTACAAGAAGACTGACTCTTCCTACTGAATATGTTTAGAACGATACCTGTGACATTAGTTATAGATTCCGACGCTTCACTTCAGGTTCACTGAATCCTTTGGACCTTCTTATTGGCGACGAACTACAGAAATTGCATCGGATTTAAATAGAAAAGGCACAATGACGAATTAAGTACAAGAAGACTGACTCTTCTTACTGTCTATGTTTTGAGCCATTCCTGTGACACTAGTTATAAATTCCGATGTTTCACTTCAGGTTCACTGTATCCCTTGGACCTTCTTATTGACGATGAAACACAGAAATTGCATCGGAATTAAATACAAAAGGCACAATACCGACTTAAGTACAATAAGACTGACCCTTCTTACTGTCTATGATTTGAACCATTCCTGTGACACTAGTTATCGATTCCGATGCTTCACTTCAGGTTTACTGTATCCCTCTGACCTTCTTATTGACGATGAAACTCAGTAATTGCATCGGAATTAACTTGATAAGGGCATAATGCCGACTTAAGTACAAGAAGACTGACTCTTCTTACTCACTATGTTTTGAACCATTCCTGTGACACTAGTTATCCATTCCGATGCTTAACATCTGTTTTACTGTATCCCTTGGACCTTCTAATTGACGAAGTAACACAGATATTGCATCGGAATTAAATGCAAAAGGCGCAATGACGACTTAAGTACAAGAAGACTGACTCTTCTTACTGACTGTTTTGAACCATTCCAGTGACACTAGTAGTAGATTCCGATGCTTCACTTCAGGTTTACTGTATCCCTCTGACCTTCTTATTGACGATGAAACACAGAAATTGCATCGGAATTAAATAGAAAAGGCAGAATGCCGACTTAAGTACAAAAAGACTGACTCTTCTTACTGACTATGCTTTGAACCACTCCTGTGACGCTAGTTACAGATTCCGATTCTTCACTTCAGGTTTACTGTATCCCTTGGACCTTCTTATTGACGATGAAACACAGATATTGCATCGGAATTAAATACAAAACGCACAATGCCGACTTAAGTACAAGAAGACTGACTGTTCCTACTGTCTATATTTTGAACCATTCCTGTGACACTAGTTATAGATTCCGATGCTTCACTTCAGGTTTACTGTAAACCTCTGACCTTATTTTTGACGATGAAACACAGAAATTGCATCGGAATTAAATAGAAAAGGCACAATGCCGACTTAAGTACAAGAAGACTGACTCTTCTTACTGACTATGTTTTGAACCATACCTGTGACACTAGTTGTACAATCCGATGCTTCACATCAGGTTTACTGTATCCCTCTGACCTTCTTATTGACGATGAAACACAGAAATTGCATCGGAATTAAATACAAAAGGCTCAATGACGACTTAAGTACAAGAAGACTGACTTTTCTTACTGACTGTTTTGAACCATTCCTGTGACACTAGTTATAGATTCCAATGCTTCACTTCAGGTTTACTGTATCCCTCTGACATTCTTATTGACGATGAATCACCGAAATTGTATCGGAATTAAATACAAAAGGCACAATGCCGACTTAAGTATAAGAAGACTGACTCTTCTTATTGTCTAGGTTTTGAACCATTCCTGTGACACTAGTTAGAGATTCCGATGCTCCCCTTCAGGTTTACTGTATCCCTCCGACCTTCTTATTGACGGTGAAAAACAGAAATTGCATCGGAATTAAATACAAAAGACACAATGCCGACTTAAGTACAAGAAGACTGACTCTTCTTACTGACTATGTTTTGAACCATTCCTGTGACACTAGTTAGAGTTTCCGATGCTTCACTTCAGGTTTACTGTATCCCTCTGACATTCTTATTGACGATGAATCACAGAAATTGTATGGGAATTAAATACAAAAGGCACAATGTCGACTTAAGTACAAGAAGACTGACTCTTCTTTTTTTCTATGTTTTGAACCATACCTGTGACACTAGTCAGAGATTCCGATGCTTCCCTTCAGGTTTACTTTGTCCCTCTGACCTTCTTATTGACGATGAAAAACAGAAATTGCATCGGAATTAAATACAAAAGGCACAATGCCGACTTAAGTACAAGAAGACTGACTCTTCTTACTGACTATGTTTTGAACCTTTCCTGTGACACTAGTTATAGATTCCGATGCTTCAGTTCAGGTTTACTGTATCCCTCTGACCTTGTTATTGACGTTGAAACACAGAAATTGCATCGGAATTAAATAGAAAAGGCACAATGCCGATTTAAGTACAAGAAGACTGACTCTTCTTACTGTCTATGTTTTGAACCATTCCTGTGACACTAGTTTTAGATTCCGATGCTTCACTTCAGATTTACTGTATTCCGTGGACCTTCTTATTGACGATGAAACACAGAAATTGCATCGGAAATAAATAGAAAAGGCACAATGCCAACTTAAGTACAAGGAGACTGACTCACTTACTGACTATGTTCGGAACCATTCCTCTGACACTAGTTACAGATTCCGATGCTTCACTTCAGGTCTACTGTATCCCTCTGACCTTCTTATTGACGATGAAACGCAGAAATTGCATCGGAATTAAATAGAGATTGCACAATGCCGACTTAAGTACAAGAAGACTGACTCTTCTTACTGACTATGATTTGAACCATTCCTCTGACACTAGTTATAGATTCCGATGCTTCACTTCAGGTTTACTGTATCCCTCTGACCTTCTTATTGACGATGAAACACAGAAATTGCATCGGAATTAAATAGAAAAGGCACAATGCCGACTTAAGTACAAGAAGACTGACTCTTCTTACTGTCTATGTTTTGAACCATTCTTGTGACGCTAGTTACAGATTCCAATGCTTCACTTCGGATTTACTGTATCCCTCTGACCTTCTTATTGACGAAGAAACACAGAAATTGCGTCGCTATTAAATAGTAAAGGCACAATGCCGACTTAAGTACATGAAGACTGACTCTTCCTACAGTCTATGATTTGAACCAATCCTGTGACACTAGTTATAGATTCAGATGCTTCACTTCAGGTTCACAGTATCCCTTGGACGTACTTATTGACGATGAAACACAGAAATTGCATCGGAATTAAATAGAAAAGTCACAATGCCGACTGAAGTACAATAAGACTATCTCGTCTTACTGTCTATGTTTTGAACCATTCCTGTGACGCTAGTTACAGAATCCGATGCTTCACTTCAGGTTTACTGTATCCCTTGGACGTTCGTAGTAACGATGAAACACAGAAATTGCATCGGAATTAAATAGAAAAGGCACAATGCCGACTTAAGTACAAGAAGACTGACTCTTCTTACTTACTGTATTGAACCATTCCTGTGACACTAGTCATAGATTCCGATGCTTCACTTCAGGTTTACTGTATCCCTTGGACGTTCTTATTGACGATGAAACACAGAAATTGCATCGGAATTAAATAGAAAAGGCACAATGCCGACTTAAGTACAAAAAGACTGACTCTTCCTAATGACTATGCTTTGAACCACTCCTGTGACGCTAGTTACAGATTCCGATTCTTCACTTCAGGTTTACTGTATCCCTTGGACCTTCTTATTGACGATGAAACACAGATATTGCATCGGAATTAAATACAAAACGCACAATGCCGACTTAAGTACGAGAAGACTGACTGTTCCTACTGTCTATATTTTGAACCATTCCTGTGACACTAGTTATAGATTCCGATGCTTCACTTCAGGTTTACTGTAAACCTCTGACCTTATTTTTGACGATGAAACACAGAAATTGCATCGGAATTAAATAGAAAAGGCACAATGCCGACTTAAGTACAAGAAGACTGACTCTTCTTACTGTCTATCCTTTGAACCATTCCTGTGACACTAGTTATAGATTCCGATGCTTCACTTCAGATTTACTGTATCCCTTGGACCTTCTTATTGACGATGAAACACAGAAATTGCATCGGAATTAAATACAAAATTCTCAATGACGACTTAAGTACATGAAGACTGACTCTTCTTACTAACTGTTTTGAACCATTCCTGTGACACTAGTTATAGATTCCAATGCTTCACTTCAGGTTTACTGTATCCCTCTGACATTCTTATTGACGATGAATCAAAGAAATTGTATCGGAATTAAATAAAAAGGAACAATGGCGACTTAAGTACAAGAAGACTGACTCTTCTTAATGTCTATGTTTGAACCATTCCTGTGACACTAGTTAGAGATTCCGATGCTTCGCTTCAGGTTTACTGTATCCCTCTGACCTTCTTATTGACGGTGAAAAACAGAAATTGCATCGGAATGAAATACAAAAGACACAATGCCTACTTAAGTACAAAAAGACTGAGTCTTCTTACTGACTATGTTTTGAACCATTCCTGTGACACTAGTTATAGATTCCGATGCTTCACTTCAGGTTACTGTATCCCTCTGACCTTCTTATTGACGATGAAACACAGAATTTGCTTTGGAAATAAATACAAAAAGCACGATGCAGACTTAAGTACATGTAAACTGAATCTTCCTACTGTCTATGTTTTGAACCATTCCTGTGACACTAGTTACAGATTCCGATGCTTCATTTCAGGTTTACTGTATCCCTTCGATCATCTTATTGACGATGAAACGCTGATAGTGCATCGGAGTTAAATACAATAGGCACAATACCGACTTAAGTACAAGAAGACTGACTCTTCCTACTGTCTATGTTTGAACCATTCCTGTGACACTAGTTAGAGATTCCGATGCTTCCCTTCAGGTTTACTGTATCCCTTTGACCTTCTTATTGACGATGAAAAACAGAAATTGCATCGGAATTAAATTCAAAAGGCACAATGCCGACTTAAGTACAAGAAGACTGACTCTTATTACTGACTATGCTTTGAACCATTCCTGTGACACTAGTTATAGATTCCGATGCTTCACATCAGGTTTACTGTATCCCTCTGACCTTCTTATTGACGATGAAACACAGAAATTGCATCGGAATTAAATACAAAAGGCTCAATGACGACTTATGTACAAGAAGACTGACTCTTCTTACCGACTGTTTTGAACCATTCCTGTGACACTAGTTATAGATTCCGATGCTTCACTTCAGGTTTACTGTATCCCTCTGACATTCTTATTGACGATGAATCACAGAAATTGTATCGGAACTAAATACAAAAGGCACAATGCCGACTTAAGTACAAGAAGACTGACTCTTCTTACTGACTATGTTTTGAACCATTCCTGTGACACTAGTTATAGATTCCGATGCTTCACTTCAGGTTTACTGTATCCCTCTGACCTTCTTATTGACGATGAAACACAGAAATTGCATCGGAAATAAATACAAAAAGGACGATGAAGACTTAAGTACATGTATACTGAATCTTCCTACTGTCTATGTTTTGAACCATTCCTGTGACACTAGTTATAGATTCCGATGCTTCATTTCAGGTTTACTGTATCCCTTCGATCATCTTATTGACGATGATACGCTGACAGTGCATCGAAGTTATATACAATAGGCACAATACCGACTTAAGTACAAAAAGACTGACTCTTCCTACTGTCTATGTTTGATCCATTCCTGTGACACTAGTTAGAGATTCCGAAGTTTCCCTTCAGGTTTACTGTATCCATTTGACCTTCTTATTGACGATGAAAAACAGAAATTGCATCGGACTTAAATTCAAAAGGCACAATGCCGACTTAAGTACAAGAAGTCTGACTCTTCTTACTGACTATGTTTTGAACCATTCCTGTGACACTAGTTATAGATTCCGATGCTTCAGTTCAGGTTTACTGTATCCCTCTGTCCTTCTTATTGACGATGAAACACAGAAATTGCATCGGAATTAAATACAAAAGGCACAATGCCGACTTAAGTACAAGAAGACTGACTCTTCGTACTGACTATGTTTTGAACCAATTCTGTGATACTAGTTATAGATTCCGATGATTCACTTCAGGTTTACTGTATACCTCTGACCTTCTTATTGACGATGAAACACAGAAATTGCATCGCAATTAAATAGAGATTGAACAATGCAGACTTAAGTACAAGAAGACTGACTCTTCTTACTGACTATGATTTGAACCACTCCTCTGACACTAGTTATAGATTCCGATGCTTCACTTCAGGTTTACTGTATCCCTCTGACCTTCCTATTGACGATGAAACACAGAAATTGCATCGAACTTAAATAGAAAAGGCACAATGCCGACTTAAGTACAAGAAGACTGACTCTTGTTACTGTCTATGTTATGAACCATTCCTGTGACACTAGTTATAGATTCCGATGCTTCACTTCAGATTTACTGTATTCCGTGGACCTTCTTATTGACGATGAAACACAGAAATTGCATCGGAATTAAATGGAAAAGGCACAATGCCGACTTAAGTACAAGAAGACTGACTCTTCTTACTGTCTATGTTTTGAACCATTCTTGTGACGCTAGTTACAGATTCCGATGCTTCACTTCGGATTTACTGTATCCCTCTGACCTTCTTATTGACGAAGAAACACAGAAATTGCATCGGTATTAAATAGTAAAGGCACAATGCCGACTTAAGTACATGAAGACTGACTCTGCCTACTGTCTATGATTTGAGCCAATCCTGTGACACTAGTTATAGATTCAGATGCTTCACTTCAGGGTCACAGTATCCCTTGGACGTACTCATTGACGATGAAACACAGAAATTGCATCGGAATTAAATAGAAAATGCACAATGCCGACTTATGTACAAGAAGACTGACTCTTCTTACTGACTGTTTTGAACCATTCCTGTGACACTAGTTATAGATTCCGATGCTTCACTTCAGGTTCACTGTATCCCTCTGACCTTCTTATTGACGTTGAGACACAGAAATTGCATCGGAATTCAATAAAAAAGGCACAATGCCGACTTAAGTACAAGAAGACTGACTCTTCTTACGACTATGTTTTGAACCATTCCTGTGACACTAGTTATACATTCCGATGCTTCACATCAGGTTTACTCTATCCCTAGGACCTTCTTATTGACGATGAAACACAGAAATTGCATCGAAACTAAATACAATACACACAATGCCGACTTAAGTACTAGAACACTGAGTCTTCTTACTGACTGTTTTGCACCATTCCTGTGACACTAGTTATAGATTCCGATGCTTCACTTCAGGTTAACTGTATAACTCTGACTTTCTTATTGACGATGAATCACAGAAATTGTATCGGAATTAAATACAAAATTCATAATGCCGACTTAAGTACAAGAGGACTGACTCTTCTTTTTGTCTATGTTTTGAACTATTCCTGTGACACTAGTCATAAATTCTGATGCTTCACTTAAGGTTTACTGTATCCCTTGGACCTTCTTATTGACGATGAAACACAGAAATTGCACCGGAATTAAATAGATGAGGCACAATGCCGACTTAGGTACAAGAAGACTGACTCTTCTTACTGTCTATGTTTTGAACCATTCCTGTGACGCTAGTTACAGATTCCAATGCTTCAGTTCGGATATACTGTATCCCTCTGACCTTCCTATTGACGATGAGACACAGAAATTGCATCGGAATTAAATAGAAAAGGCACAATGCCGACTTAAGTACATGAGGACTGACTCTTCCTACTGTCTATGATTTGAACCAATCCTGTGACACTAGTTATAGATTCCGATGCTTCACTTCAGGTTCACTGAATCCCTTGGACGTTCTTATTGGCGATGAAACACAGAAATTGCATGGGAATTAAATAGAAAAGGCACAATGCCGACTTAAGTTCAATTAGACTGACTCTTCTTACTGAGTATGTTTTGAACCATTCTGTGACGCTAGTTACGGATTCGGATGCTTCACTTCAGGTTTACAGTATCCCTTGGACGTTCTTATTGACGATGAAACACAGATATTGCATTGGAATTAAATACAAAAGGCACAATGCCGACTTCAGTACAAGAAGACAGACTCTTCTTACTGACTATGTTTTGAACCATTCCTGTGACACTAGTTACAGATTCCGCTGCTTCACTTCAGGTTTACTGTATCCAACAGACCTTCTTATTGACGATGAAACACAGTAATTGCATCGGAATTAACTTGAAATGGGCATAATGCCGACTTAAGTACAAGAAGACTGACTCTTCTTACTGACTATGTTTTGAACCATTCCTGTGACACTAGTTATACATTCCGATGCTTCACTTCAGGTTCACTCTATCCCTAGGACTTTCTTATTGACGATGAAACACAGTTATTGCATCGGGAAAAAATACAAAACGCACAATGCCGACTTAAGTACAAGAAGACTGACTCTTCCTACTGAATATGTTTAGAACGATACCTGTGACATTAGTTATAGATTCCGACGCTTCACTTCAGGTTAACTGTATCCTTTGGACCTTCTTATTGGCGACGAACTACAGAAATTGCATCGGATTTAAATAGAAAAGGCACACTGACGAATTAAGTACAAGAAGACTGACTCTTCTTACTGTCTATGTTTTGAGACATTCCTGTGACACTAGTTATAAATTCCGATGTTTCACTTCAGGTTCACTGTATCCCTTGGACCTTCTTATTGACGATGAAACACAGAAATTGCATCGGAATTAAATACAAAAGGCACCATACCGACTTAAGTACAATAAGACTGACCCTTCTTACTGTCTATGATTTGAACCATTCCTGTGACACTAGTTATCGATTCCGATGCTTCACTTCAGGTTTACTGTATCCCTCTGACCTTCTTATTGACGATGAAACTCAGTAATTGCATCGGAATTAACTTGTTAAGGGCATAATGCCGACTTAAGTACAAGAAGACTGACTCTTCTTACTCACTATGTTTTGAACCATTCCTGTGACACTAGTTATCCATTCCGATGCTTAACATCTGTTTTACTGTATCCCTTGGACCTTCTAATTGACGAAGAAACACAGATATTGCATCGGAATTAAATGCAAAAGGCGCAATGACGACTTAAGTACAAGAAGACTGACTCTTCTTACTGACTGTTTTGAACCATTCCAGTGACACTAGTAGTAGATTCCGATGCTTCACTTCAGGTTTACTGTATCCCTCTGACCTTCTTATTGACGATGAAACACAGAAATTGCATCGGAATTAAATACAAAAGGCACAATGCCGACATAAGTACAAGAAGACCGACTCCTCTTACTGTCTATGCTTTGAACTATTCCTGTGACACTAGTTACAGATTCCGATGTTTCACTTCAGGTTTACTGTATCCCTTGCACCTTCTTATTGACGATGAAACGCAGAAATTGCATCGGAATTAAATACAAAAGGCACAATGCCGACTTAAGTACAAGAAGACTGACACTTCTTACTGTCTACGTTTTGAACTATTCCTGTGACACTAGTTATAGATTCCGATGCTTCACTACAGGTTTACTGTATGCCTCTGACATTCTTATTGACGATGAAATACAGAAATTGCATCGGAATTAAATACAATAGGCGCAATGCCGACTAAAGTACAAGAAGACTGACTCTTCGTACTGGCTATGTTTTGAACCATTCCTGTGACACTAGTTATAGATTACGATGATTCACTTCAGGTTTGCTGTATCCCTCTGACCATCTTTTTGACGATGAAACACAGAAATTGCATCGGAATTAAATACAAAAGGCACAATGCCGACGTAAGTACAAGAAGACTGAGACTTCTTACTGTCTATGATTTGAACCATTCCTGTGACACAAGTTATAGATTCCGATGCTTCACTTCAGGTTGACTGTGGACCCCTCTGACCTTCTTATTGACGATGAAACACAGAAATTGCATCGGAAGTAAATACAAAAGGCACAATGCCGACTAAAGTACAAGAAGACTGACACTTCGTACTGGCTATGTTTTGAACCGTTCCTGTGACACTAGTTATAGATTACGATGATTCACTTCAGGTATGCTGTATCCCTTGGACCTTCTTTTTGACGATGAAACACAGAAATTGCATCGGAGTTAAATAGAAAAGGCACAATGCTGACTTAAGTACGACTAGACTGACTCCTCTTACAGTCTATGTTTTGAACCATTCCTGTGACACTAGTTACAGATTCCGATGCTTCACATCAGGTTTACTGTATCCCTTGGACCTTCTTATTGACGATGAAACACAGAAATTGCATCGAAATTAAATAGAAAAGGCACAATGCCGGCTTAAGTATAAGAAGACTGACTCCTCTTACTGTCTCTGATTTGAACCATTCCTGTGACATTAGTTACAGATTCCGATGCCTCACTTCAAGGTTACTGTATCCCTCTGACCTTCTTATTGACGCTGAAACACAGAAGTTGCATCGGAATTAAATATAAAAGGCACAATGCCGACTTAAGTACAAGAAGACTGCCTCTTCCTACTGTCTATGATTTGAACGACTCCTGTGACTTTAGTTATAGTTTTCGATGCTTTACTTCTGGTTTGCTGTATCCTTTGGACCTTTTTATTGGCGACGAAATACAGAAATTGCATCGGAATTAAATAGAAAAGTCACAATACCGACTTAAGTACAAGAAGAACGACTCTTCGTACTGACTATGTTTTGTACCATTCCTGTGACACTAGTTATAGATTCCGATGATTCAATTCAGGTTTACTGTATCCCTTGGACCTTCTTATTCACGATGAAACACCGAAATTTCATCGGAAATAAATAGAAAAGGCACAATGCCAAATTAAGTGCAAGAAGACTGACTCTTCTTACTGACTATGTTTGGAACCATTCCTGTGACACTAGTTATAGATTCCGATGCTTCAGTTCAGGTTTACTGTATCCCTCTGACCTTCTTAATGACGATGAAACACAGATATTGCATCGGAATTAAATACAATAGGCACAATGACGACGTAAGTACAAGAAGACAGACTCTTCTTACTGACTATGTTGTGAACCATTCCTGTGACACTAGTTATAGATTCCGATGCTTCACTTCAGGTTTACCGTATCCATCTGACCTTCTTATTGACGATGAAACACAGAAATTGCATCGGAATTACATAGAAAAGGCACAATGCCGACTTAAGTACAAGAAGACTGACTCTTCTTACTGACTATGTTTTGCACCATTCCTGTGACACTAGTTATACATTCCGATTCTTCACTTCAGGTTTACTTTATCCCTAGGACCTTCTTATTGACGATGAAACACAGAAATTGCATCGGAACTAAATACAAAGGGCACAATGCCGACTTAAGTACAAGAAGACTGACTCTTCTTACTGACTGTTTTGCACCTTTCCTGTGACACTAGTTATAGATTCCGATGCTTCACTTCAGGTTAACTGTATAACTCTGACTTTCTTATTGACGATGAATCACAGAAATTGTATCGGAGTTAAATACAAAATTCACAATGCCGACTTAAGTACAAGAAGACTGACTCCTCTTACTGTCTATGTTTTGAACCATTCCTGTGACACTAGTTATAGATTCCGATGCTTCACATCAGGTTTACTGTATCCCTTGGACCTTCTTATTGACGATGAAACACAGAAATTGCATCGGAATTAAATATAAAAGGCACAATGCCGACTTAAGTACAATAAGACTGACCCTTCTTACAGTCTATGTTTTGAACCATTCCTGTGACACTAGTTATCGATTCCGATGCTTCACTTAAGGTTTACTGTATCGCTCTGACCTTCTTATTGACGATGAAACACAGATATTGCATCGGAATTAAGTAGAAATTGCACAATGCCTACTTAAGTACAAGAAGACTGACTCTTCTTACTGACAATGTTTTGAACCATTCCTCTGACACTAGTTATATATTCCGACGCTTCACTTCAGGTTTACTGTATTCCTTGGACCTTCTTATTGACGATGGAACACAGAAATTGCTTCGGAATTAAATAGATAAGGCACAATGCCGACTTAAGTACAAGAAGACTGACTCTTCTTACTGTCTATGATTTGAACCATTCCTGTGACGCTAGTTACAGATTCCGATGCTTCACTTCGGATTTACTGTATCCCTCTGACCTTCCTATTGACGATGGAACACAGAAATTGCATCGGAATTAAATAGAAAAGGCACAATGCCGACTTAAGTACATGAAGACTGACTCTTCCTACTGTCTATGATTTGAACCAATCCTGTGACACTAGTTATAGATTCCGATGCTTCACTTCAGGTTCACTGAATCCCTTGGACGTTCTTATTGGCGATGAAACACAGAAATTGCATCGGAATTAAATACAAAAGGCACAATGCCGACTTAAGTACAAGAAGACTGACTCTTCTTACTGACTATGTTATGAACCATTACTGTGACAATAGTTACAGATTCTGATGCTTCACTTCAGGTTTACTCTATACCTCTGAGCTTCTTATTGACGATGAAACACAGAATTTGCATCGGAATTACATAGAAAAGGCACAATGCCGACTTAAGTACAAGAAGACTGACTCTTCGTACTGACTATGATTTGAACCATTCCTGTGACACTAGTTATAGATTACGATGATTCACTTCAGGTTTACTGTATCCTTTGGACCCTCTTATTGGCGACGAACTACAGAAATTGCATCGGATTTAAATAGAAAAGGCACAATGCCGACTTAAGTACATGAAGACTGACTCTTCCTACTGTCTATGATTTGAACCAATCCTGTGACACTAGTTATAGATTCCGATGCTTCACTTCAGGTTCACTGTATCCCTTGGACGTTCTTATTGGCGATGAAACACAGAAATTGCATCGGAATTAAATTCAAATGGCACAATGCCGACTTAAGTACAAGAAGACTGACTCTTCTTACTGACTATGATTTGAACCATTCCTGTGACACTAGTTACAGATTACGATGATTCACTTCAGGTTTACTGTATCCTTTGGACCCTCTTATTGGCGACGAACTACAGAAATTGCATCGGATTTAAATAGAAGAGGCACAATGCCGACTAAAGTACAAGAAGACTGACTCTTCGTACTGACTATGTTTTTAACCATTCCTTTGACACTAGTTATAGATTACGATGATTCACTTCAGGTTTACTGTATCCCTTGGACCTTCTTATTGACGATGAAACACAGAAATTACATCGGAGTTAAATAGAAAAGGCACAAAGCCGACTAAAGTACAAGAAGACTGACTCCTCTTACTGTCTATGTTTTGAACCATTCCTGTGACACTAGTTATAGATTCCGATGCTTCACATCAGGTTTACTGTATCCCTTGGACCTTCTTATTGACGATGAAACATAGAAATTGCATCGGAGTTAAATGGAAAAGGCACAATGCCGACTAAAGTACAAGAAGACTGACTCCTCTTACTGTCTATGTTTTAAACCATTCCTGTGACACTAGTTATAGATTCCGATGCTTCACATCAGGTTTACTGTATCCCTTGGACCTTCTTATTGACGATGAAACACAGAAATTGCATCGAACTTAAACAGAAAGGGCACAATGCCGACATAAGTATAAGAAGACTGACTCTTCTTACTGTCTCTGATTTGAACCATTCCTGTGACACTAGTTACCGATTCCGATGCTTCACTTCAGGGTTACTGTATCCATCTGACTTTCTTATTGACGATGAAACACAGAAATTGCATCGGAATTAAGTAGAAAAGGCACAATGCCGACATAAGTACAAGATGACTGACTCTTCGTACTGTCTATGCTTTGAACCATTCCTGTGACACTAGTTATAGATTCCGATGCTTCACTTCAGGTTTACTGTATCCCTTGGACGTTCTTATTGACGATGAAACACAGAAATTGCATCGGAATTAAATAGAAAAGGCACAATGCCGACTTAAGTACAAGATGACTGACTCTTCCTACTGTCTATATTTTGAACAATTCCTGTGCCACTAGTTATAGATTCCGATGCTTCACTTCAGGTTTACTGGATCCCTCTGACCATCTTTTTGACGATGAAACACAGATATTGCATCGGAATTAAATAGAATAGGCACAATGCCGACGTAAGTACAAGAAGACAGACTCTTCTTACTGACTATGATTTGAACCATTCCTGTGACACAAGTTATAGATTCCGATGCTTCACTTCAGGTTTACCGTATCCCTCTGACCTTCTTATTGACGATGAAACACAGAAATTGCATCGGAATTAAATAGAAAAGGCGCAATGACGACTTAAGTACAAGAAGACTGACTCTTCTTACTGACTGTTTTGAACCATTCCTGTGACACTAGTTATAGATTCCGATGCTTCACTTCAGGTTTACTGTATCCCTCTGACCTTCTTATTGACGATGAAACACAGAAATTGCATCGGAATTAAATACAAAAGGCACAATGCCGACATAAGTACAAGAAGACTGACTCTTCTTACTGTCTATGTTTTGAACCATTTCTGTGACACTAGTTATAGATTCCGATGCTTCACTTCAGGTTTACTGTATCCCTTGCACCTGCTTATTGACGATGAAACACAGAAATTGCATCGGAATTAAATACAAAAGCCACAATGCCGACTTAAGTACAAGAAGACTGACACTTCTTACTGTCTATGTTTTGAACCATTCCTGTGCCACTAGTTATAGATCCCGATGCTTCACTTCAGGTTTACTGTATCCCTCTGACCTTCTTATTGACGATGAAACACAGAAATTGCATCGGAGTTAAATACAATAGGCACAATGCCGACTAAAGTACAACAAGACTGACTCTTCGTACTGACTATGTTTTGAACCATTCCTGTGACACTAGTTATAGATTACAATGATTCACTTCAGGTTTACTGTATCCCTTGGACCTTCTTATTGACGATGAAACACAGAAATTGCATCGGAGTTAAATAGGAAAGGCACAATGCCGACTAAAGTACAAGAAGACTGACTCCTCTTACTGTCTATGTTTTGAACCATTCCTGTGACACTAGTTATAGATTCCGATGCTTCACATTAGGTTTACTGTATCCCTTGGACCTTCTTATTGACGATGAAACACAGAAATTGCATCGAACTTAAATAGAAAAGGCACAATGCCGACATAAGTATCAGAAGACTGACTCTTCTTACTGTCCCTGATTTGAACCATTCCTGTGACACTAGTTACAGATTCCGATGCTTCACTTCAGGTTTACCGTATCCCTCTGACCTTCTCATTGTCGATGAAACACAGAAATTGCATCGGAATTAAATAGAAAAGGCACAATGCCGACTTAAGTACAAGAAGACTGACTCTTCTTACTGTCTATGTTTTGAACCATTCCTGTGACACTAGTTATAGATTCCGATGCTTCACTTCAGGTTTACTGTATCCCTTGGACCTTCTTATTGACGATGAAACACAGAAATTGCATCCGAATTAAATAGAAAAGTCACAATGCCGGCTTAAGTACAAGAAGACTGACTCTTCATACTGTCTATGTTTTGAACCATTCCTTCGACGCTAGTTACAGATTCCGATGCTTCACTTCGGGTTTACTGTATCCCTCTGACCTTCTTATTGACGATGAAACATAGAAATTGCATCGGAATTAAATGGAAAAGGCACAATGCCGACTTAAGTACATGAAGATTGACTCTTCCTACTGTCTATGTTTTGAACCAATCCTGTGACACTAGTTATAGATTCCGATGCTTCACTTCCGGTTCATTGTATCCCTTGGACGATCTTTTTGACGATGAAACACAGAACTTGCATCGTAATTAAATAGAAAAGGCACAATGCCGACTTAAGTACAAGAAGACTGACTCTTCTTACTGTCTATGTTTTGAACCATTCCTGTGACACTAGTTATAGATTCCGATGCTTCACTTCAGGTTTACTGTATCCCTTGGACCTTCTTATTGACGATGAAACACAGAAATTGCATCGGAATTACATAGAAAAGGCACAATGCCGACTTAAGTACAAGAAGACTGACTCTTCTTACTGACTATGTTTTGCACCATTCCTGTGACACTAGTTATACATTCCGATTCTTCACTTCAGGTTTACTCTATCCCTAGGACCTTCTTACTGACGATGAAACACAGAAATTGCATCGGAACTAAATACAAAGGGCACAATGCCGACTTAAGTACAAGAAGACTGACTCTTCTTACTGACTGTTTTGCACCTTTCCTGTGACACTAGTTATAGATTCCGATGCTTCACTTCAGGTTAACTGTATAACTCTGACTTTCTTATTGACGATGAATCACAGAAATTGTATCGGAGTTAAATACAAAATTCACAATGCCGACTTAAGTACAAGAAGACTGACTCCTCTTACTGTCTATGTTTTGAACCATTCCTGTGACACTAGTTATAGATTCCGATGCTTCACATCAGGTTTACTGTATTCCTTGGACCTTCTTATTGACGATGGAACACAGAAATTGCTTCGGAATTAAATAGATAAGGCACAATGCCAACTTAAGTACAAGAAGACTGACTCTTCTTACTGTCTATGATTTGAACCATTCCTGTGACGCTAGTTACAGATTCCGATGCTTCACTTCGGATTTACTGTATCCCTCTGACCTTCCTATTGACGATGGAACACAGAAATTGCATCGGAATTAAATAGAAAAGGCACAATGCCGACTTAAGTACATGAAGACTGACTCTTCCTACTGTCTATGATTTGAACCAATCCTGTGACACTAGTTATAGATTCCGATGCTTCACTTCAGGTTCACTGAATCCCTTGGACGTTCTTATTGGCGATGAAACACAGAAATTGCATCGGAATTAAATACAAAAGGCACAATGCCGACTTAAGTACAAGAAGACTGACTCTTCTTACTGACTATGCTTTGAACCATTACTGTGACAATAGTTACAGATTCTGATGCTTCACTTCAGGTTTACTGTATACCTCTGAGCTTCTTATTGACGATGAAACACAGAATTTGCATCGGAATTACATAGAAAAGGCACAATGCCGACTTAAGTACAAGAAGACTGACTCTTCGTACTGACTATGATTTGAACCATTCCTGTGACACTAGTTATAGATTACGATGATTCACTTCAGGTTTACTGTATCCTTTGGACCCTCTTATTGGCGACGAACTACAGAAATTGCATCGGATTTAAATAGAAAAGGCACAATGCCGACTTAAGTACATGAAGACTGACTCTTCCTACTGTCTATGATTTGAACCAATCCTGTGACACTAGTTATAGATTCCGATGCTTCACTTCAGGTTCACTGTATCCCTTGGACGTTCTTATTGGCGATGAAACACAGAAATTGCATCGGAATTAAATTCAAATGGCACAATGCCGACTTAAGTACAAGAAGACTGACTCTTCTTACTGACTATGATTTGAACCATTCCTGTGACACTAGTTACAGATTACGATGATTCACTTCAGGTTTACTGTATCCTTTGGACCCTCTTATTGGCGACGAACTACAGAAATTGCATCGGATTTAAATAGAAGAGGCACAATGCCGACTAAAGTACAAGAAGACTGACTCTTCGTACTGACTATGTTTTTAACCATTCCTTTGACACTAGTTATAGATTACGATGATTCACTTCAGGTTTACTGTATCCCTTGGACCTTCTTATTGACGATGAAACACAGAAATTACATCGGAGTTAAATAGAAAAGGCACAAAGCCGACTAAAGTACTAGAAGACTGACTCCTCTTACTGTCTATGTTTTGAACCATTCCTGTGACACTAGTTATAGATTCCGATGCTTCACATCAGGTTTACTGTATCCCTTGGACCTTCTTATTGACGATGAAACATAGAAATTGCATCGGAGTTAAATGGAAAAGGCACAATGCCGACTAAAGTACAAGAAGACTGACTCCTCTTACTGTCTATGTTTTAAACCATTCCTGTGACACTAGTTATAGATTCCGATGCTTCACATCAGGTTTACTGTATCCCTTGGACCTTCTTATTGACGATGAAACACAGAAATTGCATCGAACTTAAACAGAAAAGGCACAATGCCGACATAAGTATAAGAAGACTGACTCTTCTTACTGTCTCTGATTTGAACCATTCCTGTGACACTAGTTACCGATTCCGATGCTTCACTTCAGGGTTACTGTATCCATCTGACTTTCTTATTGACGATGAAACACAGAAATTGCATCGGAATTAAGTAGAAAAGGCACAATGCCGACTTAAGTACAAGAAGACTGACTCTTCGTACTGTCTATGTTTTGAACCATTCCTGTGACACTAGTTATAGATTCCGATGCTTCACTTCAGCTTTACTGTATCCCTTGGACGTTCTTATTGACGATGAAACACAGAAATTGCATCGGAATTAAATAGAAAAGGCACAATGCCGACTTAAGTACAAGATGACTGACTCTTCCTACTGTCTATATTTTGAACAATTCCTGTGCCACTAGTTATAGATTCCGATGCTTCACTTCAGGTTTACTGGATCCCTCTGACCATCTTTTTGACGATGAAACACAGATATTGCATCGGAATTAAATAGAATAGGCACAATGCCGACGTAAGTACAAGAAGACAGACTCTTCTTACTGACTATGATTTGAACCATTCCTGTGACACAAGTTATAGATTCCGATGCTTCACTTCAGGTTTACCGTATCCCTCTGACCTTCTTATTGACAAGGAAACACAGAAATTGCATCGGAATTAAATAGAAAAGGCGCAATGACGACTTAAGTACAAGAAGACTGACTCTTCTTACTGACTGTTTTGAACCATTCCTGTGACACTAGTTATAGATTCCGATGCTTCACTTCAGGTTTACTGTATCCCTCTGACCTTCTTATTGACGATGAAACACAGAAATTGCATCGGAATTAAATACAAAAGGCACAATGCCGACATAAGTACAAGAAGACTGACTCTTCTTACTGTCTATGTTTTGAACCATTTCTGTGACACTAGTTATAGATTCCGATGCTTCACTTCAGGTTTACTGTATCCCTTGCACCTGCTTATTGACGATGAAACACAGAAATTGCATCGGAATTAAATACAAAAGCCACAATGCCGACTTAAGTACAAGAAGACTGACACTTCTTACTGTCTATGTTTTGAACCATTCCTGTGCCACTAGTTATAGATCCCGATGCTTCACTTCAGGTTTACTGTATCCCTCTGACCTTCTTATTGACGATGAAACACAGAAATTGCATCGGAATTAAATACAATAGGCACAATGCCGACTAAAGTACAAGAAGACTGACTCTTCGTACTGACCATGCTTTGAACCATTCCTGTGACACTAGTTATAGATTACAATGATTCACTTCAGGTTTACTGTATCCCTTGGACCTTCTTATTGACGATGAAACACAGAAATTGCATCGGAGTTAAATAGGAAAGGCACAATGCCGACTAAAGTACAAGAAGACTGACTCCTCTTACTGTCTATGTTTTGAACCATTCCTGTGACACTAGTTATAGATTCCGATGCTTCACATCAGGTTTACTGTATCCCTTGGACCTTCTCATTGACGATGAAACACAGAAATTGCATCGAACTTAAATAGAAAAGGCACAATGCCGACATAAGTATCAGAAGACTGACTCTTCTTACTGTCCCTGATTTGAACCATTCCTGTGACACTAGTTACAGATTCCGATGCTTCACTTCAGGTTTACCGTATCCCTCTGACCTTCTTATTGTCGATGAAACACAGAAATTGCATCGGAATTAAATAGAAAAGGCACAATGCCGACTTAAGTACAAGAAGACTGACTCTTCTTACTGTCTATGTTTTGAACCATTCCTGTGACACTAGTTATAGATTCCGATGCTTCACTTCAGGTTTACTGTATCCCTTGGACCTTCTTATTGACGATCAAACACAGAAATTGCATCCGAATTAAATAGAAAAGTCACAATGCCGGCTTAAGTACAAGAAGACTGACTCTTCATACTGTCTATGTTTTGAACCATTCCTTCGACGCTAGTTACAGATTCCGATGCTTCACTTCGGGTTTACTGTATCCCTCTGACCTTCTTATTGACGATGAAACACAGAAATTGCATCGGAATTAAATGGAAAAGGCACAATGCCGACTTAAGTACATGAAGATTGAATCTTCCTACTGTCTATGTTTTGAACCAATCCTGTGACACTAGTTATAGATTCCGATGCTTCACTTCCGGTTCATTGTATCCCTTGGACGATCTTTTTGACGATGAAACACAGAACTTGCATCGTAATTAAATAGAAAAGGCACAATGCCGACTTAAGTACAAGAAGACTGACTCTTCCTACTGTCTATATTTTGAACAATTCCTGTGACACTAGTTATAGATTCCGATGCTTCACTTCAGGTTTACTGTATCCCTTTGACGTTCTTATTGACGATGAAGCACAGAAATAGCATCGGAATTAAATAGAAAAGGCACAATGCTGACTTAAGTACAAGAAGACTGACTCTTCCTACTGTCTATATTTTGAACAATTCCTGTGACACTAGTTATAGATTCCGATGCTTCACTTCAAGTTTACTGTTTCCCTCTGACCATCTTTTTGACGATGAAACAAAGATATTGCATCGGAATTAAATAGAATAGGCACAATGCCGACGTAAGTACAAGAAGACAGACTCTTCTTACTGACTATGCTTTGAACCATTCCTGTGACACTAGTTATAGATTCCGATGCTTCACTTCAGGTTTACCGTATCCCTCTGACCTTCTTATTGACGACGAAACACAGAAATTCCATCGGAATTAAATAGAAAAGGCACAATGCCGACATAAGTACAAGAAGACTGATTCTACTTACTGTCTATGTTTTGAACCATTCCTGTGACACTAGTTATAGATTCAGATGCTTCACTTCAGCTTTACTGTATCCCTCTGACCTTCTTATTGACGATGAAACACAGTAATTGCATCGGAATTAAATTGAAAAGGGCTTAATGCCGACTTAAGTACTTGAAGATTGACTCTTCCTACTGTCTATGTTTTGAACCAATCCTGTGACACTAGTTATAGATTCCGATGCTTCAATTCAGGTTCAGTGTATCCCTTGGACGTTCTTATTGACGATGGAACACAGAAATTGCATCGTAATTAAATAGAAAAGGCACAATGCCGACTTAAGTACAATAAGACTGACTCTTCTTACTGACTATGTTTTAACCATTCCTGTGACGCTAGTTACAGATTCCGATGCTTCACTTCAGGTTTACTGTATCCCTTGGACCTTCTTATTGACGATGAAACACAGATATTGCATCGGAATTAAATACAAAAGGCACAATGCCGACTTAAGTACAAGAAGACTGACTCTTCTTACTGACTATGTATTGAACCATTCCTGTGACACTAGTTAGAGATTCCGATGGTTCACTTCAGGTTTACTGTATCCCTCTGACCTTCTTATTGACGATGAAACACAGTAATTGCATCGGAATTAAATTGAAAAGGGCATAATGCCGACTTAAGTACAAGTAGACTGACTCTTCTTACTCTCTATGTTTGAACCATTCCTGTGACACTAGTTATAGTTTCCAAAGCTTCACTTCAGGTTTACTGTAACCCTTGGACCTTCTTATTGACGATGAAACACAGAAATTGCATTAGAATTAAATACAAAAGGCACAATGCCGACTTAAGTACAAGAAGACTGACTCTTCTTACTGAGTATGTTTTGAACCATCCCTGTGACACTAGTTATAGATTCCGATGCTTCACTTCAGGTTTACTGTATCCCTCTGACATTCTTATGGGCGATGAAACAGAAATTGCATCGGAATTAAACACAAAAGGCACAAGGCCGACTTAAGTACATGTAGACTGACTCTTCCTACTGTCTATGATTTGAAACATTCCTGTGACACTAGTAATAGATTCCGATACTTCATTTCAGGTTTACTGTATCCCTTGGACATTCTTATTGACGATGAAACACAGAATGTGCATCGGAATTAAATAGAAAAGGCACAATGCTGACTTAAGTACAAGAAGACTGACTCTTCCCACTGTCTATGTTTTGAACCATTCCTGTGACACTAGTTATGGATTCCGATGCTTCACTTCAGGTTTACTGCATCCCTCTGACCTTCTTATTGACGATGAAACACAGATATTGCATCGGAATCAAATACAAAAGGCACAATGCCGACTTAGGTACATGAAGACTGACTCTTCTTTTTGTCTATAATTTGAACCATTTCTGTGACACTAGTTATAGATTCCGATGCTTCACTTCAGGTTTACCGTATCCCTTGGACCTTCTTATTGACGATGAAACACAGAAATTGCATCGGAATTAAATACGAAAAGCACAATGCCGACTTCAGTACAAGAAGACTGACCCTTCTTACTGTCTATGTTTTGAAATATTCCTGTGACACTAGTTATAGATTCCGAAGCTTCACTTAAGGTTTACTGTATTCCTCTGACCTTCTTATTGACGATGAAACATAGAAATTGCATCGGAATTAATTACAAAAGGCACAATGCCGACTTAAGTACAAGAAGACCGACTCTTCGTACTGACTGTGTTTTGAACCATTCCTGTGACACTAGTTATAGATTCCGATGATTTACTTCAGGTTTACTGTATCCCTCTGACCTTCTTATTGACGATGAAACACAGATATTGCATCGGAAATAAATAGAATAGGCACAATGCCGACGTAGGTACTAGAAGACTGACTCTTCTTAATGACTATGTTTTGAACTATTCCTGTGACACTAGTTATACACTCCTGGAAATTGAAATAAGAACACCGTGAATTCATTGTCCCAGGAAGGGGAAACTTTATTGACACATTCCTGGGGTCAGATACATCACATGATCACACTGACAGAACCACAGGCACATAGACACAGGCAACAGAGCATGCACAATGTCGGCACTAGTACAGTGTATATCCACCTTTCGGAGCAATGCAGGCTGCTATTCTCCCATGGAGACGATCGTAGAGATGCTGGATGTAGTCCTGTGGAACGGCTTGCCATGCCACTTCCACCTGGCGCCTCAGTTGGACCAGCGTTCGTGCTGGACGTGCAGACCGCGTGAGACGACGCTTCATCCAGTCCGAAACATGCTCAATGGGGGACAGATCCGGAGATCTTGCTGGCCAGGGTAGTTGACTTACACCTTCTAGAGCACGTTGGGTGGCACGGGATACAATAGGGCGTGCATTGTCCTGTTGGAACAGCAAGTTCCCTTGCCGGTCTAGGAATGGTAGAACGATGGGTTCGATGACGGTTTGGATGTACCGTGCACTATTCAGTGTCCCCTCGACGATCACCAGTGGTGTACGGCCAGTGTAGGAGATCGCTGCCCACACCATGATGCCGGGTGTTGGCCCTGTGTGCCTCGGTCGTATGCAGTCCTGATTGTGGCGCTCACCTGCACGGCGCCAAACACGCATACGACCATCATTGGCACCAAGGCAGAAGCGACTCTCATCGCTGAAGACGACACGTCTCCATTCGTCCCTCCATTCACGCCTGTCGCGACACCAATGGAGGCAGGCTGCACGATGTTGGGGCGTGAGCGGAAGACGGCCTAACGGTGTGCGGGACCGTAGCCCAGCTTCATGGAGACGGTTGCGAATGGTCCTCGCCGATACCCCAGGAGCAACAGTGTCCCTAATTTGCTGGGAAGTGGCGGTGTGGTCCCCTACGGCACTGCGTAGGATCCTACGGTCTTGGCATGCATCCGTGCGTCGCTGCGGTCCGGGCCCAGGTCGACGGGCACGTGCACCTTCCGCCGACCACTGGCGACAACATCGATGTACTGTGGAGACCTCACGCCCCACGTGTAGAGCAATTCGGCGGTACGTCCACCCGGCCTCCCGCATGCCCACTATACGCCCTCGCTCAAAGTCCGTCAACTGCACATACGGTTCACGTCCACGCTGTCGCGGCATGCTACCAGTGTTAAAGACTGCGATGGAGCTCCGTATGCCACGGCAAACTGGCTGACACTGACGGCGGCGGTGCACAAATGCTGCGCAGCTAGCGCCATTCGACGGCCAACACCGCGGTTCCTGGTGTGTTAGCTGTGCCGTGCGTGTGATCATTGCTTGTACAGCCCTCTCGCAGTGTCCGGAGCAAGTATGGTGGGTCTGACAGACAGGTGTCAATGTGTTCTTTTTTCCATTTCCAGGAGTGTAGATTCCGATGCTTCATTTCAGGTTTACTGTATCCGTCTGACCTTCTTATTGACGATGAAACACAGAAATTGCATCGGAATTAAATACAGAAGGCACAATGCCGACATAAGTACAAGAAGACTGACCTTTCTTACAGTCTATGCTTTGAACCATTACTGTGACACTAGTTATAGATTCCGATGCTTCACTTCAGGTTTACTGTACCCCTTGGACCTTCTTATTGACGATGAAACACAGAAATTGCATCGGAGTTAAATAGAAAAGGCACAATGCCGACTTAAGTACAAGAAGACTGACTCCTCTTACTGTCTATGTTTTGAACCATTCCTGTGACACTAGTTACAGATTCCGATGCTTCACTTCAGGGTTACTGTATCCATCTGACTTTCTTATTGACGATGAAACACAGAAATTGCATCGGAATTAAGTAGAAAAGGCACAATGCCGATTTAAGTACCAGAAGACTGACTCTTCGTACTTTCTATGTTTTGAACCATTCCTGTGACACTAGTTATAGATTCCGATGCTTCACTTCAGGTTTACTGTATCCCTTGGACGTTCTTATTGACGATGAAACACAGAAATTGCATCGGAATTAAATAGAAAAGGCACAATGCCGACTTAAGTACAAGAAGACTGACTCTTCCTACTGTCTAGATTTTGAACAATTCCTGTGCCACTAGTTATAGATTCCGATGCTTCACTTCAGGATTACTGGATCCCTCTGACCATCTTTTTGACGATGAAACACAGATATTGCATCGGAATTAAATAGAATAGGCACAATGCCGACGTAAGTACAAGAAGACAGACTCTTCTTACTGACTATGATTTGAACCATTCCTGTGACACAAGTTATAGATTCCGATGCTTCACTTCAGGTTTACTGTATCCCTCTGACCTTCTTATTGACGATGAAACACAGAAATTGCATCGGAATTAAATACAAAAGGCACAATGCCGACATAAGTACAAGAAGACCGACTCTTCTTACTGTCTATTCTTTGAACCATTTCTGTGACACTAGTTATAGATTCCGATGCTTCACTTCAGGTTTACTGTATCCCTTGCACCTGCTTATTGACGATGAAACACAGAAATTGCATCGGAATTAAATACAAAAGCCACAATGCCGACTTAAGTACAAGAAGACTGACACTTCTTACTGTCTATGTTTTGAACCATTCCTGTGCCACTAGTTATAGATCCCGATGCTTCACTTCAGGTTTACTGTATCCCTCTGACCTTCTTATTGACGATGAAACACAGAAATTGCATCGGAATTAAATACAATAGGCACAATGCCGACTAAAGTACAAGAAGACTGACTCTTCGTACTGACTATGATTTGAACCATTCCCGTGACACTAGTTATAGATTCCGATGCTTCACTTCAGGTTTACTGTATCCCTCTGACCTTCTTATTGACGATGAAACACAGAAATTGCATCGGAATTAAATACAATAGGCACAATGCCGACTAAAGTACAAGAAGACTGACTCTTCGTACTGACTATGATTTGAACCATTCCTGTGACACTAGTTATAGATTACAATGATTCACTTCAGGTTTACTGTATCCCTTGGACCTTCTTATTGACGATGAAACACAGAAATTGCATCGGAGTTAAATAGGAAAGGCACAATGCCGACTAAAGTACAAGAAGACTGACTCCTCTTACTGTCTATGTTTTGAACCATTCCTGTGACAGTAGTTATAGATTCCTATGCTTCACATCAGGTTTACTGTATCCCTTGGACCTTCTTATTGACGATGAAACACAGAAATTGCATCGAACTTAAATAGAAAAGGCACAATGCCGACATAAGTATAAGAACACTGACTCTTCTTACTGTCTCTTATTTGAACCATTCCTGTGACACTAGTTACAGATTCCGATGCTTCAGTTCAGGGTTACTGTATCCCTCAGACTTTCTTATTGACGATGAAACACAGATATTGTATCGGAATTAAATAGAAAAGGCACAATGCCGACTTAAGTACAAGAAGACTGACTCTTCGTACTGTCTATGTTTGAACCATTCCTGTGACATTAGTTATAGATTCCGATGCTTCACTTCAGGTTTACTGTATCCCTTGGACGTTCTTATTGACGATGAAACACAGAAATTGCATCGGAATTAAATAGAAAAGGCACAATGCCGACTTAAGTACAAGAAGACTGACTCTTCCTACTGTCTATATTTTGAACAATTCCTGTGCCACTAGTTATAGATTCCGATGCTTCACTTCAGGTTTACTGTATCCCTCTGACCATCTTTTTGACGATGAAACACAGATATTGCATCGGAATTAAATAGAATAGGCACAATGCCGACGTAAGTACAAGAAGACAGACTCTTCTTACTGACTATGTTTGAACCATTCCTGTGACACTAGTTATAGATTCCGATGCTTCACTTCAGGTTTACCGTATCCCTCTGACCTTCTTATTGACGATGAAACTCAGAAATTGCATCGGAACTAAATAGAAAACGCACAATGCCGACTTAAGTACAAGAAGACTGACTCTTCTTACTGTCTATGTTTTGAACCATTCCTTTGACACTAGTTATAGATTCCGATGCTTCACTTCAGGTTTACTGTATCCCTTGGACCTTCTTATTGACGATGAAACACAGAAATTGCATCCGAATTAAATAGAAAGGTCACAATGCCGGCTTAAGTACAAGAAGACTGACTCTTCATACTGTCTATGCTTTGAACCAATCCTTCGACGCTAGTTACAGATTCCGATGCTTCACTTCGGGTTTACTGTATCCCTCTGACCTTCTTATTGACGATGAAACACAGAAATTGCATCGGAATGAAATGGAAAAGGCACAATGCCGACTTAAGTATATGAAGATTGACTCTTCCTACTGTCTATGTTTTGAACCAATCCTGTGACACTAGTTATAGATTCCGATGCTTCACTTCAGGTTCATTGTATCCCTTGGACGATCTTATTGACGATGAAACACAGAACTTGCATCGTAATTAAATAGAAAAGGCACAATGCCGACTTAAGTACAATAAGACTGACTCTTCTTACTGACTATGTTTTGAATCATTCCTGTGTCGCTAGTTATAGATTCCGATGCTTCACTTCAGGTTTACTGTATCCCTCTGACCTTCTTATTGACGATGAAATACAGAAATTGCATCGGAATTAAATACAATAGGCACAATGCCGACTAAAGTACAAGAAGACTGACTCTTCGTACTGACTATGTTTTGAACCATTCCTGTGACACTAGTTACAGATTACGATGTTTCACTTCAGGTTTACTGTATCCCTTGGACCTTCTTATTGACGATGAAACACAGAAATTGCATCGGAGTTAAATAGAAAAGGCACAATGCCGACTAAAGTACAAGAAGACTGACTCCTCTTACTGTCTATGTTTTGAACCATTCCTGTGACACTAGTTATAGATACCGATGCTTCACATCAGGTTTACTGTATCCCTTGGACCTTCTTATTGACGATGAAACACAGAAATTGCATCGAAATTAAATAGAAAAGGCACAATGCCGACATAAGTATAAGAAGACTGACTCTTCTTACTGTCTCTGATTTGAACAATTCCTGTGACACTAGTTCCAGATTCCGATGCTTCACTTGAGGGTTACTGTATCCCTCTGACTTTCTTATTGACGATGAAACACAGAAATTGCATCGGAATTAAATAGAAAGGGCACAATGCCGACTTAAGTACAAGAAGACTGACTCTTCGTACTGCCTATGTTTTGAACCATTCCTGTGACACTACTTATAGATTCCGATGCTTCACTTCAGGTTTACTGTATCCCTTTCACGTTCTTATTGACGATGAAACACAGAAATTGCATCGGAATTAAATAGAAGAGGCACAATGCTGACTTAAGTACAAGAAGACTGACTCTTCCTACTGTCTATATTTTGAACAATTCCTGTGACACTAATTATAGATTCCGATGCTTCACTTCAAGTTTACTGTATCCCTCTGACCATCTTTTTGACGATGAAACACAGATATTGCATCGGAATTAAATAGAATAGGCACAATGCCGACGTAAGTACAAGAAGGCAGACTCTTCTTACTGACTATGCTTTGAACCATTCCTGTGACACTAGTTATAGATTCCGATGCTTCACTTCAGGTTTACCGTACGATGAAACACAGAAATTGCATCGGAATTAAATAGAAAAGGCACAATGCTGACTTAAGTACAAGAAGACTGACTCTTCCTACTGTCTATATTTTGAACAATTCCTGTGACACTAGTTATAGATTCCGATGCTTCACTTCAAGTTTACTGTATCCCTCTGACCATCCTTTTGACGATGAAACACAGAAATTGCATCGGAATTAAATAGAATAGGCACAATGCCGACGTAAGTACAAGAAGACAGACTCTTCTTACTGACTATGTTTTGAACCATTCCTGTGACACTAGTTATAGATTCCGATGCTTCACTTCAGGTTTACCGTATCCCTCTGACCTTCTTATTGACGATGAAACACAGAAATTGCATCGGAATTAAATAGAAAACGCACAATGCCGACTTAAGTACAAGAAGACTGACTCTTCTTACTGTCTATGTTTTGAACCATTCCTGTGACACTAGTTATAGATTCCGATGCTTCACTTCAGGTTTACTGTATCCCTTGGACCTCCTTATTGACGATGAAACACAGAAATTGCATCCGAATTAAATAGAAAAGTCACAATGCCGGCTTAAGTACAAGAAGACTGACTCTACATACTGTCTATGCTTTGAACCATTCCTTCGACGCTAGTTACAGATTCCGATGCTTCACTTCGGGTTTACTGTATCCCTCTGACCTTCTTATTGACGATGAAACACAGAAATTGCATCGGAACTAAATGGAAAAGGCACAATGCCGACTTAAGTACATGAAGATTGACTCTTCGTACTGTCTATGTTTTGAACCAATCCTGTGACACTAGTTATAGATTCCGATGCTTCACTTCAGGTGCATTGTATCCCTTGGACGATCTTATTGACGATGAAACACAGAACTTGTATCGTAATTAAATAGAAAAGGCACAATGCCGACTGAAGTACAATAAGACTGACTCTTCTTACTGACTATGTTTTGAACCATTCCTGTGTCGCTAGTTATATATTCCGATGCTTCACTTCAGGTTTACTGTATCCCTCTGACCTTCTTATTGACGATGAAACACAGAAATTGCATCGGAATTAAATACAATAGGCACAATGCCGACTAAAGTACAAGAAGACTGACTCTTCGTACTGACTATGTTTTGAACCATTCCTGTGACACTAGTTATAGATTACGATGATTCACTTCAGGTTTACTGTATCCCTTGGACCGTCTTATTGACGATGAAACACAGAAATTGCATCGGAGTTAAATAGAAAAGGCACAATGCCGAGAAATGTACAAGAAGACTGACTCCTCTTACTGTCTATGTTTAGAACCATTCCTGTGACACTAGTTATAGATACCGATGCTTCACATCAGGTTTACTGTATCCCTTGGACCTTCTTATTGACGATGAAACACAGAAATTGCATCGAAATTAAATAGAAAAGGCACAATGCCGATATAAGTATAAGAAGACTGACTCTTCTTACTGTCTCTGATTTGAACAATTCCTGTGACACTAGTTCCAGATTCCGATGCTTTACTTGAGGGTTACTGTATCCCTCTGACTTTCTTATTGACGATGAAACACAGAAATTGCATCGGAATTAAATAGAAAAGGCACAATGCCGACTTAAGTACAAGAAGACTGACTCTTCGTACTGCCTATGTTTTGAACCATTCCTGTGACACTAGTTATAGATTCCGATGCTTCACTTCAGGTTTACTGTATCCCTTTGACGTTCTTATTGACGATGAAACACAGAAATTGGATCGGAATTAAATAGAAGAGGCAAAATGCTGACTTAAGTACAAGAAGACTGACTCTTCCTACTGTCTATATTTTGAACAATTCCTGTGACACTAATTATAGATTCCGATGCTTCACTTCAAGTTTACTGTATCCCTCTGACTATCTTTTTGACGATGAAACACAGATATTGCATCGGAATTAAATAGAATAGGCACAATGCCGACGTAAGTACAAGAAGACAGACTCTTCTTACTGACTATGCTTTGAACCATTCCTGTGACACTAGTTATAGATTCCGATGCTTCACTTCAGGTTTACCGTATCCCTCTGACCTTCTTATTGACGATGAAACACAGAAATTCCATCGGAATTAAATAGAAAAGGCACAATGCTGACTTAAGTACAAGAAGACTGATTCTTCTTACTGTCTATGCTTTGAACCATTCCTGTGACACTAGTTATAGATTCAGATGCTTCACTTCAGCTTTACTGTATCCCTTGGATCTTCTTATTGACGATGAAACACAGAAATTGCATCGGAATTAAATAGAGAAGTCACAATGCCGGCTTAAGTACAAGAAGACTGACTCTTCGTACTGTCTATGTTTTGAACCAATCATGTGACAATAGTTTTAGAATCCGATGCTTCACTTCAGGTTCATTGTATCCCTTGGACGATCTTATTGACGATGAAACACAGAAACTGCATCGTAATTAAATAGAAAAGGCACAATGCCGACTTAAGTACAATAAGACTGACTCTTCTTACTGACTATGTTTTGAATCATTCCTGTGACGCTAGTTACAGATTCCGATGATTCACTTCAGGTTTACCGTATCCCTTGGACCTTGTTATTGACGATGAAACACAGATATTGCATCGATATTAAATTCAAAAGGCACAATGCCGACTTAAGTACAAGAAGACTGACTCTTCTTACTGACTATGATTTGAACCATTCCTGTGACACTAGTTAGAAATTCCGATGGTTAACTTCAGGTTTACTGTATCCCTCTGACCTTCTTATTGACGATGAAACACAGTAATAGCATCGGAATTAAATTGAAAAGGGCTTAATGCCGACTTAAGTACATGAAGATTGACTCTTCCTACTGTCTATGTTTTGAACCAATGGTGTGACACTAGTTATAGATTCCGATGCTTCAATTCAGGTTCAGTGTATCCCTTGGACGTTCTTATTGACGATGAAACACAGAAATTGCATCGTAATTAAGTAGAAAAGGCACAATGCCGACTTAAGTACAATAAGACTGACTCTTCTTACTGACTATGTTTTTAACCATTCCTGTGACGCTAGTTACAGATTCCGATGCTTCACTTCAGGTTTACTGTATCCCTTGGACCTTCTTATTGACGATGAAACACAGATATTGCATCGGAATTAAATACAAAAGGCACAATGCCGACTTAAGTACAAGAAGACTGACTCTTCTTACTGACTATGTATTGAACCATTCCTGTGACACTAGTTAGAGATTCCGATGGTTCACTTCAGGTTTACTGTATCCCTCTGACCTTCTTATTGACGATGAAACACAGTAATTGCATCGGAATTAAATTGAAAAGGGCATAATGCCGACTTAAGTACAAGTAGACTGACTCTTCTTACTCTCTATGTTTGAACCATTTCTGTGACACTAGTTATAGTTTCCAAAGCTTCACTTCAGGTTTACTGTAACCCTTGGACCTTCTTATTGACGATGAAACACAGAAATTGCATTAGTATTAAATACAAAAGGCACAAGGCCGACTTAAGTACATGTAGACTGACTCTTCCTACTGTCTATGTTTTGAAACATTCCTGTGACACTAGTTATAGATTCCGATACTTCATTTCAGGTTTACTGTATCCCTTGGACATTCTTATTGACGATGAAACACAGAATGTGCATCGGAATTAAATAGAAAAGGCACAATGCTGACTTAAGTACAAGAAGACTGACTCTTCCCACTGTCTATGTTTTGAACCATTCCTGTGACACTAGTTATGGATTCCGATGCTTCACTTCAGGTTTACTGCATCCCTCTGACCTTCTTATTGACGATGAAACACAGATATTGCATCGGAATCAAATACAAAAGGCACTATGCCGACTTAGGTACATGAAGACTGACTCTTCTTTTTGTCTATAATTTGAACCATTTCTGTGACACTAGTTATTGATTCCGATGCTTCACTTAAGGTTTACTGTATCCCTCTGACCATCTTATTGACGATGAAACACAGAAATTGCATCGGAATTAATTACAAAAGGCACAATGCCGACTTAAGTACAAGAAGACCGACTCTTCGTACTGACTGTCTTTTGAACCATTCCTGTGACACTAGTTATAGATTCCGATGATTTACTTCAGGTTTACCGTATCCTTTGGACCTTCTTATTGACGATGAAACACAGAAATTGCATCGGAATTAAATTGAAAAGGGCATAATGCCGACTTAAGTACAAGTAGACTGACTCTTCTTACTCTCTATGTTTGAACCATTCCTGTGACACTAGTTATAGTTTCCAAAGCTTCACTTCAGGTTTACTGTAACCCTTAGACCTTCTTATTGACGATGAAACACAGAAATTGCATTAGAATTAAATACAAAAGGCACAATGCCGACTTAAGTACAAGAAGACTGACTCTTCTTACTGACTGTGTTTTGAACCGTTCCTGTGACACTAGTTATAGATTCCGCTGCTTCACTTCAGGTTTATTGTATCCCTCTGACCTTCTTATTGACGATGAAACACAGAAATTGCATCGGAATTAATTACAAAAGGCACAATGCTGACTTAAGTACAAGAAGACCGACTCTTCGTACTGACTGTGTTTTGAACCATTCCTGTGACACTAGTTATAGATTCCGATGATTTACTTCAGGTTTACTGTATCCTTTGGACCTTCTTATTGACGATGAAACACGGAAATTGCATCGGAAATAAATAGAAAAGGCACAATGCCAACTTAAGTACTAGAGACTGACTCTTCTTACTGACTATGTTTGGAACCATTCCTGTGACACTAGTTATAGATTCCGATGCTTCACTTCAGGTTTGTGAATCCCTCTGACCTTCATATTGACGATGAAACACAGATATTGCATCGGAATTAAATAGAATATCCACAATGCCGACGTAGGTACAAGAAGACTGACTCTTCTTAATGACTATGTTTTGAACAATTCCTGTGACCCTAGTTATAGATTCCGATGCTTCATTTCAGGTTTACTGTATCCCTCTGACCTTCTTATTGACGATGAAACACAGCAATTGCATCGGAAATAAATACAAAAGGCACAATGCCGGCTTCATTGCAAGAAGACTGACCTTTCTAACAGTCTATGCTTTGATCCATTCGAGTGACACTAGTTATAGATTCCGATGCTTCACTTCAGGTTTACTGTACCCCTTGGAGCTTCTTATTGACGATGAAACACAGAAATTGCATCGGAATTAAATAGAAAAGGCACAATGCCGACTTAAGTACAAGAAGACTGACTCCTCTTACTGTCTATGTTTTGAACCATTTCTGTGACGCTAGTTACAGATTCCGATGCTTCACTTAGGGTTTACTGTATCCCTCTGACCATCTTATTGACAATGAAGCACAGAAATTGCATCGGAATTAAATAGAAAAGGCACAATGCCGACTTAAGTACATGAAGATTGACTCTTCCTACTGTCTATGTTTTGAACCAATCCTGTGACACTAGTTATAGATTCGGATGCTTCACTTCAGGTTCACTGTATCCCTTGGACGTTCTTATTGACGATGAAACACAGATTTTGCATCGTAATTAAATAGAAAAGGCACAATTCAGACTTAGGTTCAATAAGACTGACCCTTCTTACTGACTATGCTTTGAACCATTCCTGTGACGCTAGTTACAGATTCCGATGCTTCACTTCAGGTTTACTGAATCCCTTGGACCTTCTTATTGACGATGAAACACAGATATTGCATCGGAATTAAATACAAAAGGCACAATGCCGACTTAAGTACAAGAAGAATGACTCTTCTTACGGATTGTGTTTTGAACCATTCCTGTGACACTAGTTAGAGATTCCGATGCTTCACTTCAGGTTTACTGTATCCCTCTGACTTTCTTATTGACGATGAAACACAGTAATTGCATCGGAATTAAATTGAAAAGGGCATAATGCCGACTTAAATACAAGTAGACTGACTCTTCTTACTCTCTATGTTTGAACCATTCCTGTGACACTAGTTATAGATTCCAAAGCTTCACTTCAGGTTTACTGTATCCCTGGGACCTTCTTATTGACGATGAAACACAGATATTGCATCGGAATTAAATACAAAAGGCACAATGCCGACTTAAGTACAAGAAGACTGACTCTTCTGACTGACTATGTTTTGAACCGTTCCTGTGACACTAGTTATAGATTCCGATGCTTCACTTCAGGTTTACTGTATCCCTCTGACCTTCTTATTGACGATGAAACACAGAAATTGCATCGGAATGAAATACAAAAGGCACAAGGCCGACTTAAGTACATGTAGACTGACTCTTCCTATTGTCTATGATTTGAGACATTCCTGTGACACTAGTTATAGATTCCGATACTTCATTTCAGGTTTACTGTATCCCTTGGACCTTCTTATTGACGATGAAACACAGAATGTGCATCGGAATTAAATAGAAAAGGCACAATGCTGACTTAAGTACAAGAAGACTGACTCTTCCTACTGTCTATTTTTTGAACCAATCCTGTGACACTAGTTATAGATTCGGATGCTTCACTTCAGGTTCACTGTATCCCTTGGACGTTCTTATTGACGATGAAACACAGTTTTTGCATCGTAATTAAATAGAAAAGGCACAATGCCGACTTAAGTACAAGAAGACTGACTCTTCCTACTGTCTATGTTTTGAACGATTCCTGTGACACAAGATTTAGATTCCGATGCTTCACTTCAGGTTTACTGTATCTCTTGGACCTTCTTATTAACGATGAAACACAGAAACTGCATCGGAATTAAATAGAAAATGCACAATGCCGACTTAAGTACAAGAAGACTGACTCATCTTACTGTCTATGTTTTGAACCATTCCTGTGACGCAAGTTACAGATTCCGATGCTTCACTTCAGGTTTACTGTATCCCTCTGACCTTCTTAAATGGCGATGAAACACTGAAATTGCATCGGAATGAAATAGAAAAAGCACAATGCCGACATAAGTGCAAGAAGATTGACTCTTCTCACTGACTATGATTTGAACCATTCCTTTGACACTAGTTATAGATTCCGATGCTTCACTTAAGGTTTACTGTATCCCTCTGACATTCTTATTGACGATGAAACACAGATATGGCACCGAATTAAATACAAAAGGCACAATGCCGACTTAAGTACAATGAGACTGACTCTTCGTACTGACTATGTTTTGGACCATTCCTGTGACACTAGTTATAGATTCCTATGCTTCACTTCAGGTTGACTGTATCCCTTGGACCTTCTTATTGACGATGAAACACAGATATTGCATCGGAATTAAATACAAAAGGCACAATGCCGACTTAAGTACATGAAGATTGACTCTTCCTACTGTCTATGCTTTGAACCAATCCTGTGACACTAGTTATAGATTCGGATGCTTCACGTCAGGTTCACTGTATCCCTTGGACGTTCTTATTGTCGAAGAAACACAGAAATTGCATCGTAATTAAATAGAAAAAGCACAATGCCGACTTAAGTACAAAAAGACTGACTCTTCTTACTGACTATGTTTTGAACCATTCCTGTGACGGTAGTTACAGATTCCGATGCTTCACTTCAGGTTTACTGTATCCCTTGGACCTTCTTATTGACGATGAAACTCAGATATTGTATCGGAATTAAATTCAAAAGGCACAATGCCGACTTAAGTACAAGAAGACTGACTCTTCTTACTGACTATATTTTGAACCAATCTGTGACACTAGTTAGAGATTCCGATGATTCACTTCAGGTTTACTGTATCCCTCTGACCTTCTTACTGACGATGAATCACAGTAATTGCTTCGGAATTAAAGTGAAAAGGGCATAATGCCGACTTAAGTACAAGTAGACTGACTCTTCTTACTCTCTATGTTTGAACCATTCCTGTGACACTAGTTATAGATTCCAAAGCTTCACTTCAGGTTTACTGTATCCCTTGGACCTTCTTATTGACGATGAAACACAGAAATTGCATCGGAATTAAATACAAAAGGCACAATGCCGACTTAAGTACAACAAGACTGACTCTTCCTACTGTCTATGTTTTGAATCATTCCTGTGACACTAGTTATAGATTCCGATGCTTCACTTCAGGTTTACTGTATCCCTCTGACCTTCTTATTGACGATGAAACACAGATATTGCATCGGAATTAAATACAAAAGGCACAATGCCGACGTAAGTACAAGAAGACTGACTCTTCTTACTGTCGATGTTTTGAACACTTCCTGTGACACTAGTTATAGATTCCGATGCTTCGCGTCACGTTTCCTGTATCCCTCTGACCTTCTTATTGACGATGAAACACAGAAGTTGCATCGGAATTAAATACAAAAGGCACAATGCCGACTTATGTACAAGAAGACTGACTCTTCCTACTGTCTATGTTTTGAACCATTCCTGTGACACTAGTTATAGATTCCGATGCTACACTTCAGGTTTACTGTATCCCTCTGACCTGCTTCTTGACGTTGAAACACAGAAGTTGCATCGGAATTAAATACAAATGGAACAATGCTGACTTAAGTACAAGAAGACTGACTCACCTTACTGTCTATGCTTTGAACCATTCCTGTGACACAAGATATAGATTCCGATGCTTCACTTCAGGTTTACTGTATCTCTTTGACCTTCTTATTAACGATGAAACACAGAAATTGCATCGGAATTAAATAGAAAATGCACAATGCCGACTTAAGTACAAGAAGACTGACTCATCTTACTGTCTATGTTTTGAACCATTCCTGTGTCGCAATTTACAGATTCCGATGCTTGACTTCAGGTTTACTGTATCCCTCTGACCTTCTTATTGGCGATAAAACACTGAAATTGCATCGGAATGAAATAGAAAAAGCACAATGCCGACATAAGTACAAGAAGATTGACTCTTCTCACTGACTATGATTTGAACCATTCCTGTGACACTAGTTATAGATTCCGATGCTTCACTTAAGGTTTACTGTATCCCTCTGACATTCTTATTGACGATGAAACACAGAAATGGCACCGAATTAGATACAAAAGGCACAATGCCGACTTAAGTACAATGAGACTGACTCTTCGTACTGACTATGATTTGGACCATTCCTGTGACACTAGTTATAGATTCCTATGCTTCACTTCGGGTTGACTGTATCCCTTGGACCTTCTTATTGACGATGAAACACAGATTTTGCATCGGAATTAAATACAAAAGGCACATTGCCGACTTAAGTACAAGAAGACTGACTCTTCTTACTGTCTATGTTTTGAACCATTCCTGTGACGCTAGTTACAGATTCCGATGCTTCACTTCGGGTTTACTGTATCCCTCTGACCTTCTTATTGACGATTAAACACAGAAATTGCATCGGAATTAAATAGATAAGGCACAATGCCGACTTAAGTACATGAAGATTGACTCTTCCTACTGTCTATGCTTTGAACCAATACTGTGACTCTAGTTATAGATTCGGATGCTTCACTTCAGGTTCACTGTATCCCTTGGACGTTCTTATTGACGATGAAACACAGAAATTGCATCGTAATTAAATAGAAAAGCCACAATGCCGACTTAAGTACAAAAAGACTGTCTCTTCTTACTGACTATGTTTTGAACCATTCCTGTGACGCTAGTTACAGATTCCGATGCTTCACTTCAGGTTTACTGTATCCATTGGACCTTCTTATTGACGATGAAACACAGATATTGTATCGGAAATAAATACAAAAGGCACAATGCCGACTTAAGTACAAGAAGACTGACTCATCTTACTGACTATATTTTGAACCAATCTGTGACACTAGTTAGAGATTCCGATGATTCACTTCAGGTTTACTGTATCCCTCTGACCTTCTTACTGACAATGAATCACAGTAATTGCATCGGAATTAAATTGAAAAGGTCATAATGCCGACTTAAGTACAAGTAGACTGACACCTCTTACTCTCTATGTTTGAACCATTCCTGTGACACTAGTTATAGATTCCAAAGCTTCACTTCAGGTTTACTGTATCCCTTGGACGTTCTTATTGACGATGAAACACAGAAATTGCATCGGAATTAAATACAAAAGGCACAATGCCGACTTAAGTACAAGAAGACTGACTCTTCTTACTGACTATATTTTGAAACATTCCTGTGACGCTAGTTACAGATTCCGATGCTTCACTTCAGGTTGACTGTATCCCTTGGACCTACTTATTGACGATAAAACACAGATTTTTCATCGGAATTAAATACAAAAGGCACAATGCCGACGTAAGTACAAGAAGACTGACTCTTCTTACTGACGATGTTTTGAACACTTCCTGTGACACTAGTTATAGATTCCGATGCTTCTCGTCATGTTTCCTGTATCCCTCTGACCTTCTTCATGACGTTGAAACACAGAAATTGCATCGGAATTAAATTGAAAAGGGCATAATGCCGACTTAAGTACAAGTAGACTGACTCTTCTTAATCTCTATGTTTGAACCGTTCCTGTGACACTAGTTATAGTTTCCAAAGCTTCACTTCAGGTTTACTGTAACCCTTGGACCTTCTTATTGACGATGAAACACAGAAATTGCATTAGAATTAAATACAAAAGGCACAATGCCGACTTAAGTACAAGAAGACTGACTCTTCGTACTGACTGTGTTTTGAACCATTCCTGTGACACTAGTTATAGATTCCGATGATTTACTTCAGGTTTACCGTATCCTTTGGACCTTCTTATTGACGATGAAACACAGAAATTGCATCGGAAATAAATAGAAAAGGCACAATGCCAACTTAAGTACAAGAGACTGACTCTTCTTACTGACTATGTTTGGAACCATTCCTGTGACACTAGTTATAGATTCCGATGCTTCACTTCAGGTTTACTGTATCCCTCTGACCTTCTTATTGACGATGAAACACAGATATTGCATCGGAAATAAATAGAATAGGCACAATGCCGACGTAGGTACTAGAAGACGGACTCTTCTTAATGACTATGTTTTGAACAATTCCTGTGACACTAGTTATAGATTCCGATGCTTCAGTTCAGGTTTACTGTATCCCTCTGACCTTCTTATTGACGATGAAACACAGAAATTGCATCGGAATTAAATACAAAAGGCACAATGCCGACTTAAGTACAAGAAGACTGACCATCCTTACAGTCTATGCTTTGAACCATTCCTGTGACACTAGTTATAGATTCCGATGCTTCACTTCAGGTTTACTGTACCCCTTGGGCCTTCTTATTGACGATGAAACACAGAAATTGCATCGGAGTTAAATAGAAAAGGCACAATGCCGACTTAAGTACAAGAAGACTGACTCCTTTTACTGTCTATGTTTTGAACCATTCCTGTGACGCTAGTTACAGATTCCGATGCTTCACTTCAGGTTTACTGAATCCCTTGGACCTTCTTATTGACGATGAAACACAGATATTGCATCGGAATTAAATACAAAAGGCACAATGCCGACTTAAGTACAAGTAGAATGACTCTTCTTACTGACTATGCTTTGAACCATTCCTGTGACACTAGTTAGAGATTCCGATGCTTCACTTCAGATTTACTGTATCCCTCTGACTTTCTTATTGACGATGAAACACAGTAATTGCATCGGAATTAAATTGAAAAGGGCATAATGCCGACTTAAGTACAAGTAGACTGACTCTTCTTACTCTCTATGTTTGAACCATTCCTGTGACACTAGTTATAGATTCCAAAGCTTCACTTCAGGTTTACTGTATCCCTTGGACCTTCTTATTGACGATGAAACACAGAAATTGCATCGGAGTTAAATAGAAAAGGCACAATGCCGACTTAAGTACAAGAAGACTGACTCCTTTTACTGTCTATGTTTTGAACCATTCCTGTGACGCTAGTTACAGATTCCGATGCTTCACTTCAGGTTTACTGAATCCCTTGGACCTTCTTATTGACGATGAAACACAGATATTGCATCGGAATTAAATAAAAAAGGCACAATGCCGACTTAAGTACAAGAAGACTGACTCTTCTTACTGACTGTATTTTGAACCGTTCCTGTGACACTAGTTATAGATTCCGCTGCTTCACTTCAGGTTTGTTGTATCCCTCTGACCTTCTTATTGACGATGAAACACAGAAATTGCATCGGAATTAATTACAAAAGGCACAATGCTGACTTAAGTACAAGAAGACCGACTCTTCGTACTGACTGTGTTTTGAACCATTCCTGTGACACTAGTTATAGATTCCGATGATTTACTTCAGGTTTACTGTATCCTTTGGACCTTCTTATTGACGATGAAACACGGAAATTGCATCGGAAATAAATAGAAAAGGCACAATGCCAACTTAAGTACTAGAGACTGACTCTTCTTACTGACTATGTTTGGAACCATTCCTGTGACACTAGTTATAGATTCCGATGCTTCACTTCAGGTTTGTGAATCCCTCTGACCTTCATATTGACGATGAAACACAGATATTGCATCGGAATTAAATATAATAGGCACAATGCCGACGTAGGTACAAGAAGACTGACTCTTCTTAATGACTATGTTTTGAACAATTCCTGTGACCCTAGTTATAGATTCCGATGCTTCATTTCAGGTTTACTGTATCCCTCTGACCTTCTTATTGACGATGAAACACAGAAATTGCATCGGAAATAAGTACAAAAGGCACAATGCCGGCTTCATTGCAAGAAGACTGACCTTTCTAACAGTCTATGCTTTGATCCATTCGTGTGACACTAGTTATAGATTCCGATGCTTCACTTCAGGTTTACTGTACCCCTTGGAGCTTCTTATTGACGATGAAACACAGAAATTGCATCGGAATTAAATAGAAAAGGCACAATGCCGACTTAAGTACAAGAAGACTGACTCCTCTTACTGTCTATGTTTTGAACCATTTCTGTGACGCTAGTTACAGATTCCGATGCTTCACTTAGGGTTTACTGTATCCCTCTGACCTTCTTATTGACAATGAAGCACAGAAATTGCATCGGAATTAAATAGAAAAGGCACAATGCCGACTTAAGTACATGAAGATTGACTCTTCCTACTGTCTATGTTTTGAACCAATCCTGTGACACTAGTTATAGATTCGGATGCTTCACTTCAGGTTCACTGTATCCCTTGGACGTTCTTATTGACGATGAAACACAGATTTTGCATCGTAATTAAATAGAAAAGGCACAATTCAGACTTAGGTTCAATAAGACTGACCCTTCTTACTGACTATGCTTTGAACCATTCCTGTGACGCTAGTTACAGATTCCGATGCTTCACTTCAGGTTTACTGAATCCCTTGGACCTTCTTATTGACGATGAAACACAGATATTGCATCGGAATTAAATACAAAAGGCACAATGCCGACTTAAGTACAAGAAGAATGACTCTTCTTACGGACTATGTTTTGAACCATTCCTGTGACACTAGTTAGAGATTCCGATGCTTCACTTCAGGTTTACTGTATCCCTCTGACTTTCTTATTGACGATGAAACACAGTAATTGCATCGGAATTAAATTGAAAAGGGCATAATGCCGACTTAAATACAAGTAGACTGACTCTTCTTACTCTCTATGTTTGAACCATTCCTGTGACACTAGTTATAGATTCCAAAGCTTCACTTCAGGTTTACTGTATCCCTGGGACCTTCTTATTGACGATGAAACACAGATATTGCATCGGAATTAAATACAAAAGGCACAATGCCGACTTAAGTACAAGAAGACTGACTCTTCTGACTGACTATGTTTTGAACCGTTCCTGTGACACTAGTTATAGATTCCGATGCTTCACTTCAGGTTTACTGTATCCCTCTGACCTTCTTATTGACGATGAAACACAGAAATTGCATCGGAATGAAATACAAAAGGCACAAGGCCGACTTAAGTACATGTAGACTGACTCTTCCTATTGTCTATGATTTGAGACATTCCTGTGACACTAGTTATAGATTCCGATACTTCATTTCAGGTTTACTGTATCCCTTGGACCTTCTTATTGACGATGAAACACAGAATGTGCATCGGAATTAAATAGAAAAGGCACAATGCTGACTTAAGTACAAGAAGACTGACTCTTCCTACTGTCTATGTTTTGAACCAATCCTGTGACACTAGTTATAGATTCGGATGCTTCACTTCAGGTTCAATGTATCCCTTGGACGTTCTTATTGACGATGAAACACAGAAATTGCATCGGAATTAAATACAAAAGGCACAATGCCGACTTAAGTACAATGAGACTGACTCTTCGTACTGACTATGTTTTGGACCATTCCTGTGACACTAGTTATAGATTCCTATGCTTCACTTCAGGTTGACTGTATCCCTTGGACCTTCTTATTGACGATGAAACACAGATATTGCATCGGAATTAAATACAAAAGGCACAATGCCGACTTAAGTACATGAAGATTGACTCTTCCTACTGTCTATGCTTTGAACCAATCCTGTGACACTAGTTATAGATTCGGATGCTTCACGTCAGGTTCACTGTATCCCTTGGACGTTCTTATTGTCGAAGAAACACAGAAATTGCATCGTAATTAAATAGAAAAAGCACAATGCCGACTTAAGTACAAAAAGACTGACACTTCTTACTGACTATGTTTTGAACCATTCCTGTGACGGTAGTTACAGATTCCGATGCTTCACTTCAGGTTTACGGTATCCCTTGGACCTTCTTATTGACGATGAAACTCAGATATTGTATCGGAATTAAATTCAAAAGGCACAATGCCGACTTAAGTACAAGAAGACTGACTCTTCTTACTGACTATATTTTGAACCAATCTGTGACACTAGTTAGAGATTCCGATGATTCACTTCAGGTTTACTGTATCCCTCTGACCTTCTTACTGACGATGAATCACAGTAATTGCTTCGGAATTAAAGTGAAAAGGGCTTAATGCCGACTTAAGTACAAGTAGACTGACTCTTCTTACTCTCTATGTTTGAACCATTCCTGTGACACTAGTTATAGATTCCAAAGCTTCACTTCAGGTTTACTGTATCCCTTGGACCTTCTTATTGACGATGAAACACAGAAATTGCATCGGAATTAAATACAAAAGGCACAATGCCGACTTAAGTACAACAAGACTGACTCTCCCTACTGTCTATGTTTTGAATCATTCCTGTGACACTAGTTATAGATTCCGATGCTTCACTTCAGGTTTACTGTATCCCTCTGACCTTCTTATTGACGATGAAACACAGATATTGCATCGGAATTAAATACAAAAGGCACAATGCCGACGTAAGTACAAGAAGACTGACTCTTCTTACTGACGATGTTTTGAACACTTCCTGTGACACTAGTTATAGATTCCGATGCTTCGCGTCACGTTTCCTGTATCCCTCTGACCTTCTTATTGACGATGAAACACAGAAGTTGCATCGGAATTAAATACAAAAGGCACAATGCCGACTTATGTACAAGAAGACTGACTCTTCCTACTGTCTATGTTTTGAACCATTCCTGTGACACTAGTTATAGATTCCGATGCTACACTTCAGGTTTACTGTATCCCTCTGACCTGCTTCTTGACGTTGAGACACAGAAATTGCATCGGAATTAAATACAAATGGAACAATGCTGACTTAAGTACAAGAAGACTGACTCACCTTACTGTCTATGCTTTGAACCATTCCTGTGACACAAGATATAGATTCCGATGCTTCACTTCAGGTTTACTGTATCTCTTTGACCTTCTTATTAACGATGAAACACAGAAATTGCATCGGAATTAAATAGAAAATGCACAATGCCGACTTAAGTACAAGAAGACTGACTCATCTTACTGTCTATGTTTTGAACCATTCCTGTGTCGCAATTTACAGATTCCGATGCTTGACTTCAGGTTTACTGTATCCCTCTGACCTTCTTATTGGCGATAAAACACTGAAATTGCATCGGAATGAAATAGAAAAAGCACAATGCCGACATAAGTACAAGAAGATTGACTGTTCTCACTGACTATGATTTGAACCATTCCTGTGACACTAGTTATAGATTCCGATGCTTCACTTAAGGTTTACTGTATCCCTCTGACATTCTTATTGACGATGAAACACAGAAATGGCACCGAATTAGATACAAAAGGCACAATGCCGACTTAAGTACAATGAGACTGACTCTTCGTACTGACTATGATTTGGACCATTCCTGTGACACTAGTTATAGATTCCTATGCTTCACTTCGGGTTGACTGTATCCCTTGGACCTTCTTATTGACGATGAAACACAGATTTTGCATCGGAATTAAATACAAAAGGCACATTGCCGACTTAAGTACAAGAAGGCTGACTCTTCTTACTGTCTATGTTTTGAACCATTCCTGTGACGCTAGTTACAGATTCCGATGCTTCACTTCGGGTTTACTGTATCCCTCTGACCTTCTTATTGACGATTAAACACAGAAATTGCATCGGAATTAAATAGATAAGGCACAATGCCGACTTAAGTACATGAAGATTGACTCTTCCTACTGTCTATGCTTTGAACCAATACTGTGACTCTAGTTATAGATTCGGATGCTTCACTTCAGGTTCACTGTATCCCTTGGACGTTCTTATTGACGATGAAACACAGAAATTGCATCGTAATTAAATAGAAAAGCCACAATGCCGACTTAAGTACAAAAAGACTGTCTCTTCTTACTGACTATGTTTTGAACCATTCCTGTGACGCTAGTTACAGATTCCGATGCTTCACTTCAGGTTTACTGTATCCATTGGACCTTCTTATTGACGATGAAACACAGATATTGTATCGGAAATAAATACAAAAGGCACAATGCCGACTTAAGTACAAGAAGACTGACTCATCTTACTGACTATATTTTGAACCAATCTGTGACACTAGTTAGAGATTCCGATGATTCACTTCAGGTTTACTGTATCCCTCTGACCTTCTTACTGACAATGAATCACAGTAATTGCATCGGAATTAAATTGAAAAGGTCATAATGCCGACTTAAGTACAAGTAGACTGACACCTCTTACTCTCTATGTTTGAACCATTCCTGTGACACTAGTTATAGATTCCAAAGCTTCACTTCAGGTTTACTGTATCCCTTGGACGTTCTTATTGACGATGAAACACAGAAATTGCATCGGAATTAAATACAAAAGGCACAATGCCGACTTAAGTACAAGAAGACTGACTCTTCTTACTGACTATATTTTGAAACATTCCTGTGACGCTAGTTACAGATTCCGATGCTTCACTTCAGGTTGACTGTATCCCTTGGACCTACTTATTGACGATGAAACACAGATTTTTCATCGGAATTAAATACAAAAGGCACAATGCCGACGTAAGTACAAGAAGACTGACTCTTCTTACTGACGATGTTTTGAACACTTCCTGTGACACTAGTTATAGATTCCGATGCTTCTCGTAATGTTTCCTGTATCCCTCTGACCTTCTTCATGACGTTGAAACACAGAAATTGCATCGGAATTAAATACAAATGGAACAATGCCGACTTAAGTACAAGAAGACTGACTCACCTTACTGTCTATGTTTTGAATAATTCCTGTGACACTACTTAGAGATTCCGATGCTTCACTTCTGGTTTACTGTATGCCTCTGACCGTCTAATTGACGATGAAACACAGTAATTGCATCGGAATTAAATTGAAAATGGCACAATGCCGACTTAAGTACAAGAAGACTGACTCTTCTTACTGTCTATGTTTTGAACCATTCCTGTGACGCTAGTTACAGATTCCGATTCTTCACTTCGGGTTTACTGTATCCCTCTGACCTTCTTATTGACGATGAAACACAGAAGTTGCATCGGAATTAAATACAAAAGGCACAATGCCGACTTAAGTACAAGAAGACTGACCTTCCTTACAGTCTATGCTTTGAACCACTCCTGTGAAACTAGTTATAGATACCGAAGCTTCACGTCAGGTTTACTGTATCCGTTGGACCTTCTTATTGACGATGAAACACAGAAATTGCATCGGTATTAAATACAAAAGGCACAATGCCGACTCAAGTACAAGAAGACTGACTCTTCCTACTGTCTATGTTTTGAACCATTCCTGTGACACTAGTTATAGATTCCGATGCTACACTTCAGGTTTACTGTATCCCTCTGACCTTACTATTGACGATGAATCACAGAAATTTCATCGGCATTAAATACAAAAGGCACAATGCCGACTTAAGTACAAGAAGACTGACTCACCTTACTGTCTATGTTTTGAACCATTCCTGTGACACAAGATATAGATTCCGATGCTTCAATTCAGGTTTACTGTATCTCTTGGACCTTCTTATTAACGATGAATCACAGAAATTGCATCGGAATTAAATAGAAAATGCACAATGCCGACTTAAGTACAAGAAGACTGACTCATCTTACTCTCTATGTTTTGAACCATTCCTGTGACGCAAGTCACATATTCCGCTGCTTCACTTCAGGTTTACTGTATCGCTCTGACCTTCTTATTGGCGATGAAACACTGAAATTGCATCGGAATTAAAATAAAAAAACACAATGCCGACTTAAGTACAAGAAGACTGACTCCTCTCACTGACTATGATTTGAACCATTTCTGTGACACTAGTTATAGATTCCGATGGTTCACTTAAGGTTTACTGTATCCGTCTGACATTCTTATTGACGATGAAACACAGAAATGGCACGGAATTAAATACAAAAGGCACAATGCTGACTTAAGTACAATAAGACTGACTCTTCGTACTGACTATGTTTTGGACCATTCCTGTGACACTAGTTATAGATTCCTATGCTTAACTTCAGGTTTACTGTATCGCTCTTACCTTCTTATTGATGATGAAACACGGAAACTGCATCGGAATTAAATAGAAAAGGCACAAAGCCGACTTATGTACAAGAAGACTGACTCTTCTTACTGTCTATGTTTTGAACCATTCCTGTGACGCTAGTTACAGATTCCGATGCTTCACTTCAGGTTGACTGTATCCCTTGGACCTTCTTATTGACGATGAAACACAGATATTGCATCGGAATTAAATACAAAAGGCACAATACCGACGTAAGTACAAGAAGACTGACTCTTCTTACTGACTATGTTTTGAACACTTCCTGTGACACTACTTAGAGATTCCGATGCTTCACTTCTGGTTTACTGTATCCCTCTGACCTTCTAATTGACGATGAAACACAGTAATTGCATCGGAATTAAATTGAAAATGGCACAATGCCGACTTAAGTACAAGAAGACTGACTCTTCTTACTGTCTATGTTTTGAACCATTCCTGTGACGCTAGTAACAGATTCCGATGCTTCACTTCGGGTTTACTGTATCCCTCTGACCTTCTTATTGACGATTAAACACAGAAATTGCGTCGGAATTAAATAGAAAAGGCACAATGCCGACTTAAGTACACGAAGATTGACTCTTCCTACTGACTATATTTTGAACCATTCCTGTGACACTAGTTAGAGATTCCGATGCTTCACTTCAGGTTTACTGTATCCCTCTGACCTTCTTATTGACGATGAATCACAGTAATTGCATCGGAATTAAATTGAAAAGGGCATAATGCCGACTTAAGTACAAGTAGACTGACTCTTCTTACTCTCTATGTTTGAACCATTCCTGTGACACTAGTTATAGATTCCAAAGCTTCACTTCAGGTTTACTGTATCCCTTGGACCTTGTTATTGACGATGAAACACAGAAATTGCATCGGAATTAAATACAAAAGGCACAATGCCGACTTAAGTACAAGAAGACTGACTCCTCCTACTGTCTATGTTTTGAACCAGTCCTGTGACACTAGTTATAGATTCCGAAGCTTCACTTCAGGTTTACTGTATCCCTCTGACCTTATTATTTACGATGAATCACAGAAATTGCATCGGAATTAAATACAAAAGGCTCAATGCCGACTTAAGTACAAGATGACTGACTCTTCCAACTGACTGCTTTGAAACTTTCCTGTGACACTAGTTATAGATTCGGATGCTTTACTTCACGTTTACTGTATCCCTCCGACCTTCTTATTGACGTTGAAACACAGAAATTGCATCGGAAATAAATACAAATGGAACAATGCCGACTAAAGTACAAGGAGACTGACTCACCTTACTGTCTATGATTTGAACCGTTCCTGTGACACAAGATATAGATTCCGATGCTTCACTTCAGGTTTACTGTATCCCTCTTACCTTCTTATTGACGATGTAACACGGAAATTGCATCGGAATTAAATAGAAAAGTTACAATGCCGACTTATGTACAAGTAGACTGACTCTTCTTACTGTCTATGTTTTGAACCATTCCTGTGACGCTAGTTACAGATTCCGATGCTTCACTACAGGTTGACTGTATCCCTTGGACCTTCTTATTGACGATGAAACGCAGATATTGCATTGGAATTAAATACAAAAGGCACAATGCCGACGTAGGTACAAGAAGACTGACTCTTCTTACTGTCTATGTTTTGAACCATTCCTGTGACATTAGTTATAGATTCCGATGCTTCACTCCAGGTTTGCTGAATCCCTTGGACATTCTTATTGACGATGAAACTCAGAAATTGCATCGGAATTAAATACAAAAGGCACAATGCAGACTTAAGTACAAGAAGACTGACTCTTCTTACTGACCATGTTTTGAACCATTCCTGTGACACTAGTTATAGATTCCGATGCTGCACTTCAGGTTTACTGTTTCCCTCTCACCTCCTTATTGACGATGAAACACAGATAGTGCATCGGAATTAAATAGAAAAGGCACAATGGCGACTTAAGTACAAGAAGAATGACTCTTCCTACTGTCCATGTTTTGAACCATTCCTGCGACACTAGTTATAGATTGGGATGCTTTATTTCAGGTTTACTGTATCCCTTGGATCTTCTTATTGACGATGAAACACAGATAGTGCATCGAAGTTCATTACGAAAGGCACAATGCCGACTTAAGTACAAGAAGACTGACTCTTCCTACTGTCTATGTTTTGAACCATTCCTGTGACACTAGTTATAGATTCCGATGCTTCACTTCAGGTTTACTGTATCCCTCTGACCTTCTTTCTGGCGATGAAACACAGAAATTGGATCGGAATTAAATACAAAAAGCACAATGCCGACTTAAGTACAAGCAGACTGACTCCTCTTACTGTCTATGTTTTGAACCATTCCTGTGACACTAGTTATAGATTCCGATGCTGCACTTCAGGTTTACTGTTTCCCTCTCACCTCCTTATTGACGATGAAACACAGATAGTGCATCGGAATTAAATAGAAAAGGCACAATGGCGACTTAAGTACAAGAAGAATGACTCTTCCTACTGTCTATGTTTTGAAACAGTCCTAAGACCTTAGTTATAGAATCAGATGCTTCATTTCAGGTTTATTGTATCCCTTGGACCTTCTTATTGACGATGAAACACAGAATGTGCATCGGAATGAAATAGAAAACGCACAATGCCGACTTAAGTACAACAAGACTGACTCTTCCTACTGTCTATGTTTAGAACCATTCCTGTGACACTAGTTATAGATTCCGATGCTTCATTTCAGGTTTACTGTATCCCTTGGATCTTCTTATTGGCGTTGAAACACAGATAGTGCATCGGAATTAAATACAAAAGGCACAATGCTGACTTAAGTACAAGAAGACTGACTATTCCCACTGTCTATGTTTTGAACCACTCCTGTGACACTAGTTATAGATTCCGATGCTTCACTTCAGGTTTACTGTATCCCTCTGACCTTCTTATTGACGACGAAACACAGAAATTGCATCGGAATTAAATACAAAAGGCACAATGCCGACTTAAGTACAAGAAGACTGACTCTTCTTTTTGTCTATGTTTTGAACCATTCCTGTGACACTAGTTATAGATTCCGATGCTGCACTTCAGGTTTACTGTATCCCTTGGACCTTCTTATTGACGATGAAACACAGATATTGCATCGGAATTAAATACAAAAGGCACAATGCCGACGTAAGTACATGTAGACTGACTCTTCCTACTGTCTATGTTTGAAACAGTCCTGTGACCATAGTTATAGATTCTGATGCTTCATTTCAGGTTTACTGTATCCCTTGGACCTTCTTATTGACGATGAAACACAGATATTGCATCGGAATTAAATAGATAAGGCACAATGCCGACCTATATACAAGAAGACTGACTCTTCCTACTGTCCATGTTTTGAACCATTCCTACGACACAATTTATAGATACCGATGCTTCACTGTAGGTTTACTGTATCCCTCTGACCTTCTTTCTGGCGATGAATCACAGAAATTGGGTCGGAATTAAATACGAAAGGCACAATGCCGACTTAAGTACATGAAGAATGACTCTTCTTACTGTCTATGTTTTGAACCAATCCTGTGACACTAGTTATAGATTCCGATGCTTCACTTCAGATTTACTGTATCCTTTGGACCTTCTTATTGACGATGAAACACAGAAATTGCATCGGAATTAAATACAAAAGGCACAATGCCGACATAAGGATAAGAAGACTGACTCTTCTTACTGACTGTTTTGAACCATTCCTGTGACACTAGTTATAGATTACGATGCTTCACTTCAGGTTTACAGTTTCCCTTGCACCTTCTTATTGACGATGAAACACAGAATTTGCATCGGAATTAAATACAAAAGGCACAATGCCGACTTAAGTACAAGAAGACAGACTCTTCGTACAGACTATTTTTTTAAACCATTCCTGTGACACTAGTTATAGATTCCGATGATTCACTTTAGGTTTACTGTATCCTTTGGACCTTCTTTTTGACGATGAAACACATAAATTGCTTCGGAATTAAATAGGAAAGGCACAATGCCGACTTAAGTACAAGGAAACTGACTCTTCTTACTGACTATGTTTGGAACCATTCCTGTGACACTAGTTACAGATTACGATGCTTCACTTCAGGTTTACTATATCCCTCTGACCTTCTTATTGACGATGAAACACAGAAATTGCATCGGAATGTAATAGAAAAGGCACAATGCCGACTTAAGTACAAGAAGACTGACTCATCTTACTGACTATGATTTGAAATATTCCTGTGACACTAGTTATAGATTCCGATTCCTCACTTCAGGTTTACTGTATCCCTCTGGCCTCCTTATTGACGATGAACTACAGAAATTGCATCGGAATTAAATAGAGAAGGCACAATGCCGACTTAAGTACAACAAGACTGACTCCTCCTACTGTCTATGTTTTGAAACAGTCCTAAGACCTTAGTTATAGAATCAGATGCTTCATTTCAGGTTTATTGTATCCCTTGGACCTTCTTATTGACAATGAAACACAGAAAGTGCATCGGAATGAAATAGAAAAGGCACAATGCCGACTTAAGTACTACAAGACTGACTCTTCCTACTGTCTATGTTTAGAGCCACTCCTGTGACACTAGTTATAGATTCCGATGCTTCATTTCAGGTTTACTGTATCCCTGGGATCTTCTTATTGACGATGAAACACAGATAGTGCATCGGAGTTAAGTACAAAAGGCAAAATGCCGACTTAAGTACAAGATGACTGACTATTCCCACTGTCAATGTTTTGAACCACTCCTGTGACACTAGTTATAGATTCCGATGCTTCACTTCAGGTTTACTGTATCCCTCTGACCTTCTTATTGACGATGAAACACAGAAATTGCATCGGAATTAAAAACTAAGGGCACAATGCCGACTTAAGTACAAGAAGACTGACTCCTCTTTTTGTTTATGTTTTGAACCATTCCTGTGACACTATTTTAGATTCCGATGCTTCACTTCACGTTTACTGTATCCCTTGGACCTTCTTATTGACGATGAAACACAGAAATTGCATCGGAATTAAATAGAAAAGGCACAATGCCGACTTATATACAAGAAGACTGAATCTCCTTACTGTCTATGATTTGAACCAGTCCTGTGACGCTAGTTACAGATTCCGATGCTTCACTTCAGGTTTACTGTATCCCTCTGACTTTCTTATTGACGATGAAACACAGAAATTGCATCGGAATTAAATAGAAAAGGCACAATGCCGACTTAGGTACAAGAAGACTGACTCGTCCTACTGTCTATGATTTGAACCATTCCTGTGACGCTAGTTATAGATTCCGATGCTTCACTTCAGGTTTACTGTATCCCTTGGACGTTCATATTGACGACGAAACACAGAAATTGCATCGGAAGTAAATAGAAAAGGCACAATGCCGACTTAAGCACCAGAAGACTGACTCTTCTTACTGACAATGTTTGGAACCATTCCTGCGACGCTAGTTACAAATTCCGATGCTTCACTTCAGGTCTACTGTATCCCTTGGACCTTCTTACTGACGATGAAACACAGATATTGCATCGGAATTAAATACAAAAGGCACAATGCAGACTTATGTACAAGAAGACTGTCTCTTCATACTGATTATGTTTTGAACCATTCCTGTGACACTAGTTAGAGATTAAGATGCTTCACTTCAGGTATACTGTATCCCTCCGACCTTCTTATTGACGGTGAAGCACAGTAATTGCATCGGAATTAAATTGAAAAGGGCATAATGCCGAGTAAAGTACAAGATTTCTGACTCTTCTTACTGTCTATATCTTGAACCATTCCTGTGACACTAGTTATAGATTCCGATGCTCCATTTCAGCCTTACTGTGTCCCTTGGACCTTCTTATTGACGATGAAACACAGAAAGTGCATCGGAATTAAATATAAAAGGCACAATGCCGATTTAAGTACAAGAATACTGACTCTTCTTACTGTCTATGCTTTGAACAATTCCTGTGACACTAGTTATAGATTCCGATGCTTCACTTCAGGTTTACTGAATACCTTGGACCTTCTTATTGACGATGAAACACAGTAATGGCATCGGAATTAAATAGAAAATTCACAATGCAGACTTAAGTACAAGAAGACTGACTCTTCGTACTTTCTATGTTTTGAACCATTCCTGTGACACTAGTTATAGATTCCGATGCTTCACTTCAGGATTACTGTATCCCTCTGACCTTCTTGTTGACGATGAAACACAGAAACTGCATCGGAAGTAATTACAAAAGGCACAATGCCGACTAAAGTACAAGAAGACTGACTCTTCCTACTGTCTATGCTTTGAACCATTTCTGTAACACTAGTTATAGATTCCGATGCTTCTCCTCAGGTTTACTGTATCCCTTGGACGATCTTATTGACGATGAAACATAGAAATTGCATCGGAATTAAATACAAAAGGCACAATGCCGACTTAAGTACAAGAGGACTGACTCTTCTTACTGTCTATGATTTGAACCATTCCTGTGACACTAGTTATAGATTCCGATGCTTCACTTCAGGTTTACTGAATTCCTTGGACCTCCTTATTGACGATGAAACACAGAAATTGCATCGGAATTAAACAGAAAAAGCACAATGCCGCCATAAGTACAAGAAGACAAACTCCTCTTACTGTCTATGCTTTGAACCATTCCTGTGACGCTAGTTACAGATTCCGATGCTTCATTTCAGGTTTACTCTATCCCTCTGACCTTCTTATTGACGATGAAAAACAGAAATTGCATCGGAATTAAATACAAAAGGCACAATGCCGACTTAAGTACAAGAAGACTGACTCTTCTTACTGACTGTTTTGAACCATTCCTGTGATACTAGTTATAGATTCCGATGCTTCACTTGAGGTGTACCTTATCCTTCTGACCTTCTTATTGACGATGAAACACAGACATTGCATCGGAATTCAATAAAAATGGCACAATGCCGACTTAAGTACAAGAAGACTGACTCTACTTACTGTCTATGTTTTGAACCATTCCTGTGGCACTAGATACAGATTCCGATGCTTCACTTCAGGTTTACTGTATCGCTTGGACCTTCTTATTGACGATGAAACACAGATATTGCATCGGAATTAAATACATAAGGCACAATGCCTACTTAAGTACAAGAAGACTTACTCTTCTTACTGACTGTGTTTTGAACCACTCCTGTGACACCAGTTAGAGATTCCGATGCTTCACTTCAGGTTTACTGTATCCCTCTGACCTTCTTATTGACGATGAAACACAGTAATTGCATCGGAATGAAATAGAAAAGGGCTTAATGCCGACCTATGTACATGAAGTCTGACTCTTCTTACTGCCTATGATTTGAACCATTCCTGTGACACTAGTTATGGATTCCGATTCCTCACTTCAGGTTTCCTGTATCCCTAGGACCTTCTTATTGACGATGAAACACAGAAATTGCATCGGAATTTAATACAATAGGCACAACGCCGACTAAAGTACAAGAAGACTGACTCTTCTTACTGACTTTGTTTTGAACCATTCCTGTGACACTAGTTACAGATCCCGATGCTTCACTTCAGGTTTACTGTATCCCTCTGACCTTCTTATTGACGATGAAACATAGAAATTGCATCGGAATTAAATACAAAAAGCACAATGCCGACTTAAGTACAAGAAGACTGACTCATCCTACTGTCTATATTTTGAACCATTCCTGTGACACTGGTTATAGATTCCGATGCTTCACTTCATGTTTACTGTATCCCTTGGACGTTCTTATTGACGATGAAACAGAGAAATTGCATCGAAATTAAATACAAAAGGCACAATGCCGGCTTAAGTACAAGAGGACTGACTCTTCTTACTGTCTAAGATTTGAACCATTCCTGTGACACTAGTTATAGATTCCAATGCTTCACTTCAGGTTTATTGATTCCCTTGGACTTTCTTATTGACGATGAAACACAGAAATTGCATCGGAATTAAATACAAAAGGCACAATGCCGACTTAAGTACAAGAAGACTGACTCTTCCTACTTTCTATGTTTTGAACCATTCCTGTGACACTAGTTATAGATTACGATGCTACACTTCAGGTTTACTGTATCCCTCTGACCTTCTTATTGACGATGAAACACAGAAATTGCAGCGGAATTAAATACAAAAGGCACAATGCCGACTTAAGTACAAGAAGACTGTCTCTTCTTACTGAGTGTTTTGAACCATTCCTGTGACACTAGTTATAGATTCCGATGCTTCACTTCAGGTTTACTGTATCCCTCTGACCATCTTATTGACGACGAAACACAGAAATTGTATGTGAATTAAATACAAATGGCACAATGCCGACTTAAGTTTAAAAAGACTGACTCTCCTTACTGACTATGTTTTGAACCATTCCTGTGACACTAGATATAGATTCCGATGCTTCACTTCAGGTTTACTGTATCCCTTGAACCTTATTATTGACGATGAAACACAGATATTGCATCGGAATTAAATACAAAAGGCACAATGCCGGCTTAAGTACAAGAAGACTGACTCTTCTTACTGTCTAAGATTTGAACCATTCCTGTGACACTAGTTATAGATTCCAATGCTTCACTTCAGTTTTATTGATTCCGTTGGACCTTCTTATTGACGATGAAACACAGAAATTGCATCGGAATTAAATACAAACGGCACAATGCCGACTTAAGTACAAGAAGACACACTTCTTACTGTCTATGTTTTTAACCATTCCTGTGACACTAGTTATAGATTCCGATGCTACACTTCAGGTTTACTGTATCCCTATGACCTTCTTATTGACGATGGAACACAGAAATTGCATCGGAATTAAATACAAATGGCACGATGCCGACCTAAGTACAAGAAGACTGACTCTTCTTACCGACTGTTTTGAACCATTCCTGTGACACTAGTTATAGATTCCGATGCTTCACTTCAGGTTTACTGTATCCCTTGGACGTTCTTCTTGACGATGAAACACAGAAATTGCATCGGAATTAAATAGAAAGGGCACAATGCCGACTTAAGTACAAGAAGACTGACTCTTCTTACTGTCTATGTTTTGAACCATTCCTGTGACACTAGTTATAGATTCCGATGGTACACTTCAGGTCTACTGCAACCCTCTGAAATTCTTATTGACGATGGAACACAGAAATTGCATCGGAATTAAATACAAAAGGCACAATGCCGACGTAAGTAGAAGAAGACTGACTCTTCTTACTGACTGTTTTGAACCATTCCTGTGACACTAGTTATAGATTCCGATGCTTCACTTCAGGTTTACTGTATCCCTCTGACCTTCTTAGTGACGATGAAACACAGAAATTGCATCGGAATTAAATACAAATGGCACAATGCCGACTTAAGTACAAGAAGACTGACTCTCCTTACTGTCTATGTTTTGAACCATTCCTGTGACACTAGATATAGATTCCGATGCTTCACTTCAGGTTTACTGTATGACTTGGACCTTCTTACTGACGATGAAACACAGAAATTGCATCGGAATTAAATAGAAAATTCACAACGCAGACTTAAGTACAAGAAGACTGACTCTTCCTACTTTCTATGTTTTGAACCATTCCTGTGACACTAGTTATAGCTTCCGATGCTTCACTTCAGGATTACTGAATTCCTCAGACCTTCTTCTTGACGATGAAACACAGAAACTGCATCGGAAGTAATTACAAAAGGCACAATGCCGACTAAAGTACAAGAAGACAGACTCTTCTTACTGTCTATGTTTTGAAAAATTCCTGTGACACAAGTTATAGTTTCCGAAGCTTCACTTCAGGTTTACTGTACCCCTTGGACCTTCTTATTGACGATGAATCACAGAAATTGCATCGGAATGAAATACAAATGGCACAATGCCGACTTAAGTACAAGAAGACTGACTCTTCTTTTTGTCTATGTTTTGAACCATTCCTGTGACACTAGTTATAGATTCCGATGCTTCACTTCAGGCTTACTGTATCCCTTGGACCATCTTATTGACGATGAAACACAGAAATTGCGTCGGAATTAAATAGAAAAGGCACAATGCCGACTTAAGTACAAGAAGACTGACTCTTCCTACTGTCTATGCTTTGAACCATTCCTGTGACACTAGTTATAGATTCCGATGCTTCTCCTCAGGTTTACTGTATCCCTTGGACGTTCTTATTGACGATGAAACACAGAAATTGCATCGGAATTAAATACAAAAGGCACAATGCCGACTTAAGTACAAGAGGACTGACTCTTCTTACTGTCTATGATTTGAACCATTCCTGTGACACTAGTTATAGATTCCGATGCTTCACTTCAGGTTTACTGAATTCCTTGGACCTCCTTATTGACGATGAAACACAGAAATTGCATCGAAATTAAGAAGAAAAGGTACAATGCAGACTTAAGTACAACAAGACTGACTCTTCTTACTGACTGTTTTGACCCATTCCTGTGACACTAGTTATAGATTCCGATGCTTCACTTGAGGTGTACTGTATCCTTCTGACCTTCTTATTGACGATGAAACACAGACATTGCATGGGAATTAATTACAAATGGCACAATGCTGACTTAAGTACAAGAAGACTGACGCAACTTACTGTCTATGTTTTGAACCATTCCTGTGACACTAGATACAGATTCCGATGCTTCACTTCAGGTTTACTGTACCCCTTGGACCTTCTTATTGACGATGAAACACAGATATTGCATCGGAATTAAATACAAAAGGCACAATGCCTACTTAAGAACAAGAAGACTGACTATTCTTACTGACTATGTTTTGAACCATTCCTGTGACTTCAGTTAGAGATTCCGATGCTTCACTTCAGGTTTACTGTATCCCTCTTACCTTCTTATTGACGATGAAACACAGTAATTGCACTGGAATTAAATAGAAAAGGGCTTAATGCCGACCTATGTACAAGAAGTCTGACTCTTCCTACTGTCTATGTTTTGAACCATTCCTGTGACACTAGTTATAGATTCCGATTCTTCACTTCAGGTTTCCTGTATCCCTTGGACCTTCTTATTGACGATGAAACACAGAAATTGCATCGGAATTAAATACAATAGGCACAACGCCGACATAAGTACAAGAAGACTGACTTTTCTTACTGACTTTGTTTTGAACCATTCCTGTGACACTAGTTACAGATCCCGATGCTTCACTTCAGGTTTACTGTATCCCTCTGACCTTCTTATTGACGATGAAACATAGAAATAGCATTGCAATTAAATACAAAAGGCACAATGACGACTTAAGTACATGTAGACTGATTCTTCCTACTGTCTATGTTTTGAAACATTCCTGTGACGCTAGTAATAGATTCCGATGCTTAATTTCATATTTACTGTATACCTTGGACCTTCTTATTGACGATGAAACACAGAAAGTGCATCGGAATTAAATTGAAAAGGCACAGTGCTGACTTAAGTACAAGAAGACTGACTCTTCCTACTGTCTATGTTTTTAACCATTCCTGTGACACTAGTTATAGATTCCGATGCTTCACTTCAGGATTACTGTATCCCTCTGATATTCTTATTGACGATGAAACACAGAAATTGCATCGGAATGAAATACAAAAGGCACAATGCCGACTTAAGTACAAGAAGACTGACTCATCCTACTGTCTATATTTTGAACCATTCCTGTGACACTAGTTATAGATTCCGATGCTTCACTTCATGTTTACTGTATCCCTTGGACGTTCTTATTGACGATGAAACAGAGAAATTGCATCGGAATTAAATACAAAAGGCACAATGCCGGCTTAAGTACAAGAAGACTGTCTCTTCTTACTGTCTAAGACTTGAACCATTCCTGTGACACTAATTATAGATTCCAATGCTTCACTTCAGGTTTATTGAGTCCCTTGGACCTTCTTATTGACGACGAAACACAGAAATTGCATCGGAATTAAATGAAAAAGCACAATGCCGACTTAAGTACAAGAAGACTGCCTCTTCCTACTGTCTATGTTTTGAACCATTTCTGTGACACTAGTTATAGATTCCGATGCTACACTTCAGGTTTACTGTATCCCTCTGACCTTCTTATTGACGATGAAACACAGAAATTGCATCGGAATTAAATACAAAAGGCACAATGCTGACTTAAGTACAAAAAGACTGTCTCTTCTTACTGAGTGTTTTGAAACATTCCTGTGACACTAGTTATAGATTCCGATGCTTCACTTCAGGTTTACTGGATCCCTCTGACCATCTTATTGACGACGAAACACAGAAATTGCATGTGAATTAAATACAAATGGCACAATGCCGACTTAAGTTCAAGAAGACTGACTCTCCTTACTGACTTTTTTTGAACCATTCCTGTGACACTAGATATAGATTCCGATGCTTCACTTCAGGTTTAATGTATCCCTTGGACCTTCTTATTGACGATGAAACACATTTATTGCATCGGAATTAAATACAAAAGGCACAATGCCGACTTAAGTACAAGAAGACTGACTCTTCTTACTGACTGTTTTGAACCTTTCCTGTGACACTAGTTATAGATTCCGATGCTTCACTTCAGGTTTACTGTATCCCTCTGACCTTCTTAGTGACGATGAAACACAGAAATTGCATCGGAATTAAATACAAATGGCACAATGCCGACTTAAGTACAAGAAGACTGACTCTCCTTACTGTCTATATTTTGAACCATTCCTGTGACACTAGTTATAGATTCCGATGCTACACTTCAGGTTTACTGTATCCCTCTGACCTTCTTATTGACGATGAAACACAGAAATTGCGTCGGAATTAAATACAAAAGGCACAATGCCGACTTAAGTACAAGAAGACTGTCTCTTCTTACTGAGTGTTTTGAAACATTCCTGTGACACTAGTTACAGATTCCGATGCTTCACTTCAGGTTTACTGTATCCCTCTGACCATCTTATTGACGACGAAACACAGAAATTGCATGTGAATTAAATACAAATGGCACAATGCCGACTTAAGTTCAAGAAGACTTACTCTCCTTACTGACTATGTTTTGAACCATTCCAGTGATACTAGATAGAGATTCCGATGCTTCACTTCAGGTTTACTGTATCCCTTGGACCTTCTTATTGACGATGAAACACAGATATTGCATCGGAATTAAATACAAAAGGTACAATGCCGGCTTGAGTACAAGATGACTGACGCTTCTTACTGACTATGTTTTGAACCATTCCGGTGACACTAGTTATTGATTCCGATGCTTCACTTCAGGTTTACTGTATCCCTCTGACCTTCTTATTGACGATGGAACACAGAAATTGCATCGGAATTAAATTGAAGTGGGCATAATGCCGACTTAAGTACAAAAAGTCTGACTCTTCTTACTGTCTAAGTTTTGAACCATTCCTGTGACACTAGTTATAGTTTCCGATGCTTCACTTCAGATTTACTGTAACCCTTGGACCGTCTTATTGACGATGGAACACAGAAATTGCAACGGAATTAAATACAAATGGCACGATGCCGACCTAAGTACAAGAAGACTGACGCTTCTTACCGACTGTTTTAAACCATTCCTGTGACACTAGTTATAGATTCCGATGCTTCACTTCAGGTTTACTGTATCCCTCTGACCTTCTTGTTGACGATGAATCACAGAAATTGCATCGGAATTAAATGCAAAATGCACAATGCCGACTTGAGTACAAGAAGACTGACTCTTCTTTTTGTCTATGTTTTGAACCATTCCTGTGACACTAGTTATAGATTCCGATGCTTCACTTCAGGTTTTCAGTATCCCTTGGACCTTCTTATTGACGATGAAACACAGAAATTGCATCGGAATTAAATAAAAAAGGCACAATGCCGACTTAAGTACAAGAACACTGACTCTTCCTACTGTCTATGTTTTGAACCATTCCTGTGACACTAGTTACAGATTCCGATTCTTCACTTCAGGTTTACTGTATCCCTTGGACGTTCTTATTGACGATGAAACACAGAAATTGCATCGGAATTAAATAGAAAGGTCACAATACCGACTTAAGTACAAGAAGACTGACTCTTCTTACTTTCTATGATTTGAACCATTCCTGTGACACTAGTTATAGATTCCGATGCTTCACTTCAGGTTTACTGTATCCCTCTGACCTTCTTATTAACGATGAGACACAGAAATTGCATCGAAATTAAAAACAAAGTCACATTTCCGACTTAAGTACATGTAGACTGACTCTTCCTACTGTCTATGTTTTGAACATTCCTGTGATACTAGTTTTAGTATCCGATGCTTCACTTCAGGTTTACTGAATTCCTTGGACCTTCTTATTGACGAAGAAACACAGAAATTGCATCGGAATTAAATACAAAAGGCACAATGCCGACTTAAGTAGAAGACGACTGACTCTTCCTACTGTCTATGTTTTGAACCATTCCTGTGACACTAGTTATAGATTCCGATGCTACACTTCAGGTCTACTATATCCCTCTGAAATTCTTATTGACGATGGAACACAGAAATTGCATCGGAATTAAATACAAAAGGCACAATGCCGACGTAAGTACAAGAAGACTGACTCTTCTTTCTGACTGTTTTGAACCATTCCTGTGACACTAGTTATAGATTCCGATGCTTCACTTCAGGTTTACTGTAACCCTCTGACCTTCTTAGTGACGATGAAACACAGAAATTGCATCGGAATTAAATACAAATGGCACAATTCCGACTTAAGTGCAAGAAGACTGACTCTCCTTACTGTCTATGTTTTGAACCATTCCTGTGACACTAGATATAGATTCCGATGCTTCACTTCAGGTTTACTGTATTCCTTGGACCTTCTTACTGACGATGGAACACAGAAATTGCATCGGAATTAAATAGAAAAGGCACAATGCTGACTTAAGTACAAGAAGACTGACTCTTCCTACGGTCTATGTTTTGAACCATTCCTGTGACACTAGTTATAGATTCCGATGCTTCACTTCAGGTATACTGTATCCCTTGGACCTTCTTATTGACGATGAACCACAGAAATTTCATCGGAATTAAATACAAAATGCACAATGCCGACTTAAGTACAAGAAGACTGACTCTTCCTACTGTCTATGTTTTGAACCATTCCTGTGACACTAGATATAGATTCCGATGCTTCACTTCAGGTTTACTGTATTCCTTGGACCTTCTTACTGACGATGGAACACAGAAATTGCATCGGAATTAAATACAAAAGGCACAATGCCGACGTAAGTACAAGAAGACTGACTCTTCTTTCTGACTGTTTTGAACCATTCCTGTGACACTAGTTATAGATTCCGATGCTTCACTTCAGGTTTACTGTATCCCTTTGACCTTCTTATTGACGATGAAACACAGAAATTGCATCGGAATTAAATAGAAAAAGCACAATGCCTACTTAAGTACAAGAAGACTGACTCTGCTTACTGACTGTTTTGAACCATTACTGTGACACTAGTTACAGATCCCGATGCTTCACTTCAGGTTTACTGTATCCCTCTGACCTTCGTATTGACGATGAAACATAGAAATTGCATCGGAATTAAATACAAAAGCACAATGGCGACTTAAGTACATGTAGACTGACTCTTCCTACTGTCTATGTTTTGAAACATTCATGTGACGCTAGTTATAGATTCCGATGCTTTATTTTAGGTTTACTGTATACCTTGGACCTTCTTATTGACGATGAAACACAGAAAGTGCATCGGAATTAAATAGAAAAGGCACAATGCTGACTTAGGTACAAGAAGACTGACTCTTCCTACTGTCTATGTTTTGAACCATTCCTGAACACTAGTTATAGATTCCGATGCTTCACTTCAGGATTACTGTATCCCACCCGACCTTCTTATTGACAATGAAACACAGAAATTGTGTCGGAATTAAATACAAAAGGCACAATGCCGACTTAAGTACAAGAAGACTGACTCTTCTTTCTGAGTGTTTTGAACCATTCCTGTGACACTAGTTATAGATTCCGATGCTTCACTTCAGGTTTACTGTATCCCTCTGACCTTCTTATTGACGATGAAACACAGAAATTGCATCGGAATTAAATAGAAAAGGCACAATGCCTACTTAAGTACAAGAAGACTGACTCTGCTTACTGACTGTTTTGAACCATTACTGTGACACTAGATATAGATTCCGATGCTTCACTTCAGGTTTACTGTATCCCTTGGACCTTCTTATTGACGATGAAACACAGATATTGCATCGGAATTCAATACAAAAGGCACATGCCGACTTAAGTGCAAGAAGACTGACTCATCTTACCGACTGCTTTGAACCACTCCTGTGACACTAGTTATAGATTCCGATGCTTCACTTCAGGTTTACTGTATCCCTCTGACCTTCGTAATGACGATGAATCACAGTAATTGCATCGGAATTAAATGCAAAAGGCACAATGCCGTCTTAAGTACAAAATGTCTGACTCTTCTTACTGTCTATGTTTTGAACCATTCCTGTGACACTAGTTATAGATTCCGGTGCTTCACTTCAGATTTACTATAACCCTTGGACCTTCTTATTGACGATGGAACACAGAAATTGCATCGGAATTAAATACAAATGGCACGATGCCGACCTAAGTACAGGAAGACTGACTCTTCTTACCGACTGTTTTAAACCATTCCTGTGACACTAGTTATAGATTCCGATGCTTCACTTCAGGTTTTCAGTATCCCTTGGACCTTCTTATTGACGATGAAACACAGAAATTGCATCGGAATTAAATAGAATAGGCACAATGCCGACTTAAGTACAAGAAGACTGACTCTTCCTACTGTCTATGTTTTGAACCATTCCTGTGACACTAGTTATAGATTCCGATTCTTCACTTCAGGTTTACTGTATCCCTTGGACGTTCTTATTGACGATGAAACACAGAAATTGCATCGGAATTAAATAGAAAGGTCACAATACCGACTTAAGTACAAGAAGACTGACTCTTCTTACTGTCTATGACTTGAACCATTGCTGTGACACTAGTTATAGATTCCGATGCTTCACTTCAGGTTTACTGTATCCCTCTGACCTTCTTATTGACGATGAAACACAGATATTGCATCGAAATTAAAAACAAAAGTCACATTGCCGACTTAAGTACATGTAGACTGACTCTTCGTACTGTCTATGTTTTGAAACATTCCTGTGACACTAGTTTTAGATTCCGATGCTTCACTTCAGGTTTACTGAATTCCTTGGACCTTCTTATTGACGAAGAAACACAGAAATTGCATCGGAATTAAATACAAAAGGCACAATGCCGACTTAAGTAGAAGAAGACTGACTCTTCCTACTGTCTATGTTTTGAACCATTCCTGTGACACTAGTTATAGATTCCGATGCTTCACTTCAGGTTTACTGTATCCCTCTGACCTTCTTATTGACGATGAATCACAGAAATTGCATCGGAATTAAATGCAACGTGCACAATGCCACTTGAGTACAAGAAGACTGAATCTTCTTTTTGTCTATGTTTTGAAACATTCCTGTGACACTAGTTATAGATTCCGATGCTTCACTTCAGGTTTTCTGTATCCCTTGGACCTTCTTATTGACGATGAAACACAGAAATTGCATCGGAATTAAATAGAAAAGGCACAATGCCGACTTAAGTACAAGAAGACTGACTCTTCCTACTGTCTATGTTTTGAACCATTCCTGTGACACTAGTTATAGATTCCGATGCTTCACTTCAGGTTTACTGTATCCCTTGGACGTTCTTCTTGACGATGAAACACAGAAATTGCATCGGAATTAAATAGAAAGGGCACAATGCCGACTTAGTACAAGAAGACTGACTCTTCTTACAGTCTATGATTTGAATCATTCCTGTGACACTAGTTATAGATTCCGATGCTTCACTTCAGGTTTACTGTATCCGTCTGACCTTCTTATTGACGATGAAACACAGAAATTGCATCGAAATTAAAAACATAAGTCACATTGCCGACTTAAGTACATGTAGACTGACTCCTCCTACTGTCTATGTTTTGAAACATTCGTGTGACACTAGTTTTAAATTCCGATGCTTCACTTCAGGTTTTCTGAATTCCTTGGACCTTCTTATTGACGAAGAAACACAGAAATTGAATCGGAATTAAATACAAAAGGCAAAATGCCGACTTAAGTAGAAGAAGACCGACTCTTCTTACTGTCTATGTTTTGAACCATTCCTGTGACACTAGTTATAGATTCCGATGCTACACTTCAGGTCTACTGTATCCCTCTGAAATTCTTAATGACGATGGAACAGAGAAATTGCATCGGAATTAAATACAAAAGGCACAATGCCGACGTAAGTAGAAGAAGACTGACTCTTCTTACTGACTGTTTTGAACCATTCCTGTGACACTAGTTATAGATTCCGATGCTTCACTTCAGGTTTACTGTATCCCTCTGACCTTCTTAGTGACGATGAAACACAGATATTGCATCGGAATTAAATACAAATGGCACAATGCCGACATAAGTACAGGAAAACTGACTCTCCTTACTGTCTATGTTTTGAACCATTCCTGTGACACTAGATATAGATTCCGATGCTTCACTTCAGGTTTACTGTATGACTTGGACCTTCTTACTGACGATGAAACACAGAAATTGCATCGGAATTAAATAGAAAATTCACAACGCAGACTTAAGTACAAGAAGACTGACTCTTCCTACTTTCTATGTTTTGAACCATTCCTGTGACACTAGTTATAGCTTCCGATGCTTCACTTCAGGATTACTGTATTCCTCAGACCTTCTTGTTGACGATGAAACAGAGAAACTGCATCGGAAGTAATTACAAAAGGCACAATGCCGACTAAAGTACAAGAAGACCGACTCTTCTTACTGTCTATGTTTTGAAAAATTCCTGTGACACAAGTTATAGATTCCGAAGCTTCACTTCAGGTTTACTGTACCCCTTGGACCTTCTTATTGACGATGAATCACAGAAATTGCATCGGAATGAAATACAAATGGCACAATGCCGACTTAAGTACAAGAAGACTGACGCTTCTTTTTGTCTATGTTTTGAACCATTCCTGTGACACTAGTTATAGATTCCGATGCTTCACTTCAGGCTTACTGTATCCCTTGGACCATCTTATTGACGATGAAACACAGAAATTGCGTCGGAATTAAATAGAAAAGGCACAATGCCGACTTAAGTACAAGAAGACTGACTGTTCCTACTGTCTATGTTTTGAACCATTCCTGTGACACTAGTTATAGATTCCGATGCTTCTCCTCAGGTTTACTGTATCCCTTGGACGTTCTTATTGACGATGAAACACAGAAATTGCATCGGAATTAAATACAAAAGGCACAATGCCGACTTAGGTACAAGAGGACTGACTCTTCTTACTGTCTATGATTTGAACCACTCCTGTGACACTAGTTATAGATTCCGATGCTTCACTTCAGGTTTACTGAATTCCTTGGACCTCCTTATTGACGATGAAACACAGAAATTGCATCGGAATGAAGAAGAAAAGGTACAATGCAGGTTTAAGTACAACAAGACTGACTCTTCTTACTGACTGTTTTGAACCATTCCTGTGACACTAGTTATAGATTCAGATGCTTCACTTGAGGTGTACTGTATCCTTCTGACCTTCTTATTGTCGATGAAACACAGACATTGCATGGGAATTAAATACAAATGGCACAATGCTGACTTAAGTACAAGAAGACTGACGCAACTTACTGTCTATGTTTTGAACCATTCCTGTGACACTAGATACAGATTCCGATGCTTCACTTCAGGTTTACTGTACCCCTTGGACCTTCTTATTGACGATGAAACACAGATATTGCATCGGAATTAAATACAAAAGGCACAATGCCTACTTAAGAACAAGAAGACTGACTATTCTTACTGACTATGTTATGAACCATTCTTGTGTCACCAGTTAGAGATTCCGATGCTTCACTTCAGGTTTACTGTATCCCTCTGACCTTCTTATTGACGATGAAACACAGTAATTGCATTGGAATTAAATAGAAAAGGGCTTAATGCCGACCTATGTACAAGAAGTCTGACTCTTCCTACTGTCTATGTTTTGAACCATTCCTGTGACACTAGTTATAGATTCCGATTCTTCACTTCAGGTTTCCTGTATCCCTTGGACCTTCTTATTGACGATGAAACACAGAAATTGCATCGGAATTAAATACAATAGGCACAACGCCGACATAAGTACAAGAAGACTGACTCTTCTTACTGACTTTGTTTTGAACCATTCCTGTGACACTAGTTACAGATCCCGATGCTTCACTTCAGGTTTACTGTATCCCTCTGACCTTCTTATTGACGATGAAACATAGAAATAGCATCGCAATTAAATACAAAAGGCACAATGACGACTTAAGTACATGTAGACTGATTCTTCCTACTGTCTATGTTTTGAAACATTCCTGTGACGCTAGTAATAGATTCCGATGCTTCATTTCATGTTTACTGTATACCTTGGACCTTCTTATTGGCGATGAAACACAGAAAGTGCATCGGAATTAAATTGAAAAGGCACAATGCTGACTTAAGTACAAGAAGACTGACGCTTCCTACTGTCTATGTTTTTAACCATTCCTGTGACACTAGTTATAGATTCCGATGCTTCACTTCAGGATTACTGTATCCCTCTGATATTCTTATTGACGATGAAACACAGAAATTGCATCGGAATTAAATACAAAAGGCACAATGCCGACTTAAGTACAAGAAGACTGACTCATCCTACTGTCTATATTTTGAACCATTCCTGTGACACTAGTTATAGATTCCGATGCTTCACTTCATGTTTACTGTATCCCTTGGACGTTCTTATTGACGATGAAACAGAGAGATTGCATCGGAATTAAATACAAAAGGCACAATGCCGGCTTAAGTACAAGAAGACTGTCTCCTCTTACTGTCTAAGATTTGAACCATTCCTGTGACACTAGTTAAAGATTCCAATGCTTCACTTCAGGTTTATTGAGTCCCTTGGACCTTCTTATTGACGACGAAACACAGTAATTGCAACGGAATTAAATACAAAAGCACAATGCCGTCTTAAGTACAAGAAGACTGACTCTTCCTACTGTCTATGTTTTGAACCATTCCTGTGACACTAGTTATAGATTCCGATGCTACACTTCAGGTTTACTGTATCCCTCTGACCTTCTTATTGACGATGAAACACAGAAATTGCATCGGAATTAAATACAAAAGGCACAATGCCGACTTAAGTACAAGAAGACTGTCTCTTCTTACTGAGTGTTTTGAAACATTCCTGTGACACTAGTTATAGATTCCGATGCTTCACTTCAGGTTTACTGGATCCCTCTGACCATCTTATTGACGACGAAACACAGAAATTGCATGTGAATTAAATACAAATGGCACAATGCCGACTTAAGTTCAAGAAGACTGACTCTCCTTACTGACTTTTTTTGAACCATTCCTGTGACACTAGATATAGATTCCGATGCTTCACTTCAGGTTTACTGTATCCCTTGGACCTTCTTATTGACGATGAAACACATTTATTGCATCGGAATTAAATACAAAAGGCAAAATGCCGACTTAAGTACAAGATGACTGACTCTTCTTACTGACTATGTTTTGAACCATTCCTGTGACACTAGTTATAGATTCCGATTGTTCACTTCAGGTTTACTGTATCCCTTGGACGTTCTTATTGACGATGAAACACAGAAATTGCATCGGAATTAAATAGAAAGGTCACAATACCGACTTAAGTACAAGAAGACTGACTCTTCTTACTGTCTATGATTTGAATCATTCCTGTGACACTAGTTATAGATTCCGATGCTTCACTTCAGGTTTACTGTATCCCTCTGACCTTCTTATTGACGATGAAACACAGAAATTGCATCGAAATTAAAAACAAAAGTCACATTGCCGACTTAAGTACATGTAGACTGACTCTTCCTACTGTCTATGTATTGAAACATTCCTGTGACACTAGTTTTAGATTCCGATGCTTCACTTCAGGTTTACTGAATTCCTTGGACCTTCTTATTGACGAAGAAACACAGAAATTGCATCGGAATTAAATACAAAAGGCACAATGCCGACTTAAGTAGAAGAAGACTGACTCTTCCTACTGTCTATGTTTTGAACCATTCCTGTGACACTAGTTATAGATTCCGATGCTACACTTCAGGTCCACTGTATCCCTCTGAAATTCTTATTGACGATGGAACACAGAAATTTCATCGGAATTAAATACAAAAGGCAAAATGCCGACTTAAGTACAAGATGACTGACTCTTCTTACTGACTATGTTTTGAACCATTCCTGTGACACTAGTTATAGATTCCGATGCTTCACTTCAGGTTTACTGTATCCCTCTGACCTTCTTAGTGACGATGAAACACAGAAATTGCATCGGAATTAAATACAAATGGCACAATGCCGACTTAAGTACAAGACTACTGACTCTCCTTACTGTCTATATTTTGAACCATTCCTGTGACACTAGTTATAGATTCCGATGCTACACTTCAGGTTTACTGTATCCCTCTGACCTTCTTATTGACGATGAAACACAGGAATTGCATCGGAATTAAATACAAAAGGCACAATGCCGACTTAAGTACAAGAAGACTGTCTCTTCTTACAGAGGGTTTTGAAACATTCCTGTGACACTAGTTATAGATTTCGATGCTTCACTTCAGGTTTACTGTGTCCCTCTGACCATCTTATGACGACGAAACACAGAAATTGCATGAGAATTAAATACAAATGGGACAATGCCGACTTAAGTTCAAGAAGACTGACTCTCCTTACTGACTATGTTTTGAACCATTCCTGTGATACTAGATAGAGATTCCGATGCTTCACTTCAGGTTTACTGTATCCCTTGGACCTTCTTATTGACGATGAAACACAGAAATTGCATCGGAATTAAATACAAAAGGCACAATGCCGGCTTGAGTACAAGATGACTGATTCCTCTTACTGACTATGTTTTGAACCATTCCTGTGACACTAGTTATAGATTCCGATGCTTCACTTCAGGTTTACTGTATCCCTCTGACCTTCTTATTGACGATGGAACACAGAAATTGCATTGGAATTAAATTGAAATGGGCATAATGCCGACTTAAGTACAAAAAGTCTGACTCTTCTTACTGTCTATGTTTTGAACCATTCCTGTGACACTAGTTATAGATTCCGATGCTTCACTTCAGATTTACTGTAACCCTTGGACCGTCTTATTGACGATGGAACACAGAAATTGCATCGGAATTAAATACAAATGGCACGATGCCGACCTAAGTACAAGAAGACTGACTCTTCTTACCGACTGTTTTAAACCATTCCTGTGACACTAGTTATAGATTCCGATGCTTCACTTCAGGTTTACTGTATCACTCTGACCTTCTTGTTGACGATGAATCACAGAAATTGCATCGGAATTAAATGCAAAATGCACAATGCCGACTTGAGTACAAGAAGACTGACTCTTCTTTTTGTCTATGTTTTGAACCATTCCTGTGACACTAGTTGTAGATTCCGATGCTTCACTTCAGGTTTTCTGAATTCCTTGGACCTTCTTATTGACGATGAAACACAGAAATTGCATCGGAATTAAATAGAAAAGGCACAATGCCGACATAAGTACAAGAAGACTGACTCTTCCTACTGTCTATGTTTTGAACCATTCCTGTGACACTAGTTATAGATTCCGAATCTTCACTTCAGGTGTACTGTATCCCTTGGACGTTCTTATTGACGATGAAACACAGAAATTGCATCGGAATTAAATAGAAAGGTCACAATACCGACTTAAGTACAAGAAGACTGACTCTTCTTACTGTCTATGATTTGAACCATTCCTGTGACACTAGTTATAGATTCCGATGCTTCACTTCAGGTTTACTGTATCCCTCTGACCTTCTTATTGACGATGAGACACAGAAATTGCATCGAAATTAAAAACAAAGTCACATTGCCGACTTAAGTACATGTAGACAGACTCTTCCTACTGTCTATGTTTTGAAACATTCCTGTGATACTAGTTTTAGTATCCGATGCTTCACTTCAGGTTTACTGCATTCCTTGGCCCTTCTTATTGACGAAGAAACACAGAAATTGCATCGGAATTAAATACAAAAGGCACAATACCGACTTAAGTAGTAGACGACTGACTCTTCCTACTGTCTATGTTTTGAACCATTCCTGTGACACTAGTTATAGATTCCGATGCTACACTTCAGGTCTACTATATCCCTCTGAAATTCTTATTGACGATGGAACACAGAAATTGCATGGGAATTAAATACAAAAGGCACAATGCCGACGTAAGTACAAGAAGACTGACTCTTCTTTCTGACTGTTTTGAACCATTCCTGTGACACTAGTTATAGATTCCGATGCTTCACTTCAGGTTTACTGTATCCCTCTGACCTTCTTAGTGACGATGAAACACAGAAATTGCATCGGAAATAAATACAAATGGCACAATGCCGACTTAAGTACAAGAAGACCGACTCTCCTTACTGTCTATGTTTTGAACCATTCCTGTGACACTAGATATAGATTCCGATGCTTCACTTCAGGTTTACTGTATTCCTTGGACCTTCTTACTGACGATGGAACACAGAAATTGCATCGGAATTAAATAGAAAAGGCACAATGCTGACTTAAGTACAAGAAGACTTACTCTTCCTACGGTCTGTGTTTTGAACCATTCCTGTGAAACTAGTTATAGATTCCGATGCTTCACTTCAGGTATACTGTATCCCTTGGACCTTCTTATTGACGATGAAACACTGAAATTGCATCGGAATTAAATACAAAAGGCACAATGCCGACGTAAGTACAAGAAGACTGACTCTTCTTTCTGACTGTTTTGAACCATTCCTGTGACACTAGTTATAGATTCCGATGCTTCACTTCAGGTTTACTGTATCCCTCTGACCTTCTTATTGACGATGAAACACAGAAATTGCATCGGAATTAAATAGAAAAGGCCTAATGCCCACTTAAGTACAAGAAGACTGACTCTGCTTACTGACTGTTTTGAACCATTACTGTGACACTAGTTACAGATCCCGATGCTTCACTTCAGGTTTACTGTATCCCTCTGACCTTCGTATTGACGATGAAACATAGAAATTGCATCGGAATTAAATACAAAAGGCACAATGGCGACTTAAGTACATGTAGACTGACTCTTCCTACTGTCTATGTTTTGAAACATTCCTGTGACGCTAGTTATAGATTCCGATGCTTCATTTTAGGTTTACTGTATACCTTGGACCTTCTTATTGACGATGTAACACACAAAGTGCATCGGAATTAAATAGAAAAGGCACAATGCTGACTTAGGTACAAGAAGACTGACTCTTCCTACTGTCTATGTTTTGAACCATTCCTGAACACTAGTTATAGATTCCGATGCTTCACTTCAGGATTACTGTATCCCACCCGACCTTCTTATTGACGATGAAACACAGAAATTGTGTCGGAATTAAATACAAAAGGCACAATGCCGACTTAAATACAAGAAGACTGACTCTTCTTACTGAGTGTTTTGAACCATTCCTGTGACACTAGTTATAGATTCCGTAGCTTCACTTCAGGTTTACTGTATCCCTCTGACCAACTTACTGACGATGAAACACAGATATTGCATCGGAATTCAATACAAAAGGCACATGCCGACATAAGTGCAAGAAGACTGACTCTTCTTACTGACTATGTTAGGACCATTCCTGTGACACTAGTTATAGATTCCGATGCTACACTTCAGGTTTACTGTATCCCTCTGACCTTCTTATTGACGATGTTACACAGAAATTGCATCGGAATTAAATACAAAAGGCACAATGCCGACTTAAGTACAAGAAGACTGTCTCTTCTTACTGAGTGTTTTGAAACATTCCTGTGACACTAGTTATAGATTCCGATGCTTCACTTCAGGTTTACTGTATCCCTCTGACCATCTTATTGACGACGAAACACAGAAATTGCATGTGAATTAAATACAAATGGCACAATGCCGACTTAAGTTCAAGAAGACTGACTCTCCTTACTGACTATGTTTTGAACCATTCCTGTGACACTATATATAGATTCCGATGCTTCACATCAGGTTTACTGTATCCGTTGGACCTTCTTATTGATGATGAAACACAGATATTGCATCGGAATTAAATACAAAAGGCACAATGCCGGCTTAAGTACAAGATGACTGACTCTTCTTACTGACTATGTTTTGAACCATTCCTGTGACACTAGTTATAGATTCCGATGCTTCACCTCAGGTTTACTGTATCCCTCTGACCTTCTTATTGACGATGAAACACAGTAATTGAATCGGAATTAAATTGAAATGGGCATAATGCCGACTTAAGTACAAAAAGTCTGACTCTTCTTACTGTCTATGTTTTGAACCATTCCTGTGACACTAGTTATAGATTCCGATGCTTCACTTCAGATTTACTGTAACCCTTGGACCTTCTTATTGACGATGGAACACAGAAATTGCATCGGAATTAAATACAAATGGCACGATGCCGACCTAAGTACAGGAAGACTGACTCTTCTTACCGACTGTTTTAAACCATTCCTGTGACACTAGTTATAGATTCCGATGCTTCACTTCAGGTTTACTGTATCCCTCTGACCTTCTTGTTGACGATGAATCACAGAAATTGCATCGGAATTAAATGCAAAATGCACAATGCCGACTTGAGTACAAGAAGACTGACTCTTCTTTTTGTCTATGTTTTGAACCATTCCTGTGACACTAGTTATAGATTCCGATGCTTCACTTCATGTTTTCAGTATCCCTTGGACCTTCTTATTGACGATGAAACACAGAAATTGCATCGGAATTAAATAGAATAGGCACAATGCCGACTTAAGTACAAGAAGACTGACTCTTCCTACTGTCTATGTTTTGAACCATTCCTGTGACACTAGTTATAGATTCCGATTCTTCACTTCAGGTTTACTGTATCCCTTGGACGTTCTTATTGACGATGAAACACAGAAATTGCATCGGAATTAAATAGAAAGGTCACAATACCGACTTAAGTACAAGAAGACTGACTCTTCTTACTGTCTATGACTTGAACCATTGCTGTGACACTAGTTATAGATTCCGATGCTTCACTTCAGGTTTACTGTATCCGTCTGACCTTCTTATTGACGATGAAACACAGATATTGCATCGAAATTAAAAACAAAAGTCACATTGCCGACTTAAGTACATGTAGACTGACTCTTCGTACTGTCTATGTTTTGAAACATTGCTGTGACACTAGTTTTAGATTCCGATGCTTCACTTCAGGTTTACTGAATTACTTGGACCTTCTTATTGACGAAGAAACACAGAAATTGCATCGGAATTAAATACAAAAGGCACAATGCCGACTTAAGTAGAAGAAGACTGATTCTTCCTACTGTCTATGTTTTGAACCATTCCTGTGACACTAGTTATAGATTCCGATGCTACACTTCAGGTCTACTGTATCCCTCTGAAATTCTTATTGACGATGGAACACAGAAATTGCATCGGAATTAAATACAAAAAGCACAATGCCGACGTAAGTACAAGAAGACTGTCTCTTCTTACTGACTGATTTGAACCATTCCTGTGACACTAGTTATAGATTCCGATGCTTCACTTCAGGTTTACTGAGTCCCTTGGACCTTCTTATTGACGATGAATCTCAGAAATTGCATCGGAATTAATTACAAAAGGCACAATGCCGACTTAAGTACAAGAAGACTGACTCATCCTACTGTCTATATTTTGAACCATTCCTGTGACACTAGTTATAGATTCCGATGCTTCACTTCATGTTTACTGTATCCCTTGGACGTTCTTATTGACGATGAAACAGAGAAATTGCATGGGAATTAAATGCAAAAGGCACAATGCCGGCGTAAGTACAAGAAGACTGTCTCTTCTTACTGTCTAAGATTTGAACCATTCCTGTGACACTAGTTATAGACTCCAATGCTTCACTTCAGGTTTATTGAGTCCCTTGGACCTTCTTATTGACGACGAAACACTGAAATTGCATCGGAATTAAATACAAAAGCACAAAGCCGACTTAAGTACAAGAAAACTGACTCTTCTTACGGACTATGTTTTGAACCATTCCTGTGACACTAGTTATAGATTCCGATGCTTCACTTCAGGTTTACTGTATCCCTCTGACCATCATATTGACGACGAAACACAGAAATTGCATGTGAATTAAATACAAATGGCACAATGCCGACTTAAGTTCAAGAAGACTGACTCTCCTTACTGACTATGTTTTGAACCATTCCTGTGACACTAGATATAGATTCCGATGCTTCACTTCAGGTTTACTGTATCCCTCTGACCTTCTTATTGACGATGAAACACAGATATTGCATCGGAATTAAATACAAAAGGCACAATGCCGGCTTAAGTACAAGATGACTGACTCTTCTTACTGACTATGTTTTGAACCATTCCTGTGACACTAGTTATAGATTCCGATGCTTCACTTCAGGTTTACTGTATCCCTCTGACCTTCTTATTGACGATGAAACACAGTAATTGCATCGGAATTAAATTGAAATGGGCATAATGCCGACTTAAGTACAAAAAGTATGACTCTTCTTACTGTCTATGTTTTGAACCATTCCTGTGACACTAGTTATAGATTCCGATGCTTCACTTCAGATTTACTGTAACCCTTGGACCTTCTTATTGACGATGGAACACAGAAATTGCATCGGAATTAAATACAAATGGCACGATGCCGACCTAAGTACAAGAAGGCTGACTCTTCTTACCGACTGTTTTAAACCATTCCTGTGACACTAGTTATAGATTCCGATGCTTCACTTCAGGTTTACTGTATCCCTCTGACCTTCTTGTTGACGATGAATCACAGAAATTGCATCGGAATTAAATGCAAAATGCACAATGCCGACTTGAGTACAAGAAGACTGACTCTTCTTTTTGTCTATGTTTTGAACCATTCCTGTGACACTAGTTATAGATTCCGATGCTTAACTTCAGGTTTTCAGTATCCCTTGGTCCTTCTTATAGACGATGAAACACAGAAATTGCATCGGAATTAAATAGAAAAGGCACAATGCCGACTTAAGTACAAGTAGACTGACTCTTCCTACTGTCTATGTTTTGAACCATTCCTGTGACACTAGTTATAGATTCCGATTCTTCACTTCAGGTTTACTGTATCCCTTGGACGTTCTTATTGACGATGAAACACAGAAATTGCATCGGAATTAAATAGAAAGGTCACAATACCGACTCAAGTACAAGAAGACTGACTCTTCTTTCTGTCTATGATTTGAACCATTCCTATGACACTAGTTATAGATTCCGATGCTTCACTTTAGGTTTGCTGTATCCCTCTGACCTTCTTATTGACGATGAAACACAAAAATTGCATCGAAATTAAAAACAAAAGTCACATTGCCGACTTAAGTACATGTAGACTGACTCTTCCTACTGTCTATGTTTTGAAACATTCCTGTGGCACTAGTTTTAGATTCCGATGCTTCACTTCAGGTTTACTGAATTCCTTGGACCTTCTTATTGACGAAGGAAGACAGAAATTGCATCGGAATTATATACAAAAGGCACAATGCCGACTTAAGTAGAAGAAGACTGACTCTTCCTACTGTCAATGTTTTGAACCATTCCTGTGACACTAGTTATAGATTCCGATGCTACACCTCAGGTCTACTGTATCCCTATGAAATTCTTATTGACGATGGGACATAGAAATTGCATCGGAATTAAATACAAAAGGCACAATGCCGACGTAAGTACAAGAAGACTGACTCTTCTTACTGACTGTTTTGAACCATTCCTGTGACACTAGTTATAGATTCCGATGCTTCACTTCAGGTTTACTGTATCCCTCTGACCTTCCTAGTGACGATGAAACACAGAAATTGCATCGGAATTAAATACAAATGGCACGATGCCGACTTAAGTACAAGAAGACTGACAATCCTAACTGTCTATGTTTTGAACCATTCCTGTGACACTAGATATAGATTCCGATGCTTCACTTCAGGTTTACTGTATTCCTTGGACCTTCTTACTGACGATGGAACACAGAAATTGCATCGGAATTAAATAGAAAAGCACAATGCTGACTTAAGTACAAGAAGACTGACTCTTCCTACGGTCTATGTTTTGAACCATTCCTGAACACTAGTTATAGATTCCGATGCTTCACTTCAGGATTACTGTATCCCACCCGACCTTCTTATTGACGATGAAACACAGAAATTGTGTCGGAATTAAATACAAAAGGCACAATGCCGACTTAAGTACAAGAAGACTGACTCTTCTTTCTGAGTGTTTTGAACCATACCTGTGACACTAGTTATAGATTCCGTAGCTTCACTTCAGGTTTACTGTATCCCTCTAACCATCTTATTGACGATGAAACACTGAAATTGCATGTGAATTAAATACAAATGGCACAATGCCGACTTAAGTTTAAGAAGACTGACTCTCCTTACTGACTATGTTTGAACCGTTCCTGTGACACTAGATATAGATTCCGATGCTTCACTTCAGGTTTACTGTATCCCTTGGACCTTCTTATTGACGATGAAACACAGTATTGCATCGGAATTCAATACAAAAGGCACATGCCGACTTAAGTGCAAGAAGACTGACTCTTCTTCCTGACTATGTTTTGAACCATTCCTGTGACACTAGTTAGAGATTCCGATGCTTCTCTTCAGGTTTACTGTATCCCTCTGACCTTCTTATTGACGATGTAAGACGGTAATTGCAACGGAATTAAATTGAAAAGGGCATAATGCCGACTTAAGTACAAGAAGTCTGTCTCTTCTTACTGTCTAAGCTTTGAACCATTCCTGTGACACTGGTTATAAATTCCGATGCTTCACTTCAGATTTACTGTATCCCCTGGACCTTCTTATTGGCGATGAAACACAGAAATTTCATCGGAATTAAATACAAAAGGCACGATGCCGACGTAAGTACAAGAAGACTGACTCTTCTTACCGACTGCTTTGAACCACTCCTGTGACACTAGTTATAGATTCCGATGCTTTACTTCAGGTTTACTGTATCCCTCTGACCTTCGTAATGACGATGAATCACAGTAATTGCATCGGAATTAAATGCAAAAGGCACAATGAGGACTTGAGTACAAGAAGACTGACTCTTCTTTTTGTCTATGTTTTGAACCAGTCCTGTGACACTAGTTATAGATTCTGATTGCTTCACTTCAGGTTTTCTGTATCCCTTGGACCTTCTTATTGACGATGAAACACAGAAATTGCATCGGAATTAATTAGAACTGGCACAATGCCGACTTAAGTACAAGAAGACTGACTCTTCCTACTGTCTATGTTTTGAACCATTCCTGTGACACTAGTTATAGATTCCGATGCTTCACTTCAGTTTTACTGTATCGCTTGGACGTTCTTATTGACGATGAAACACAGAAATTGCATCGGAATTAAATTGAAATTGCACAATGCCGACTTAAGTACAAGAAGACTGACTCTTCTTACTGTCTATGATTTGAACCATTCCTGTGACACTAGTTATTGATTCCGATGCTTCACTTCAGGTTTACTGTATCCCTCTGACCTTCTTATTGACGATGAAAGACAGAAATTTCATCGGAATTAAATACAAAAGGCACAATGCCGACTTAAGTACAAGAGGAATGACTCTTCCTACTGTCTATGTTTTGAACCATTCCTGTGACACCAGTTATAGATTCCGATGCTACACTTCAGGTTTACTGTATCCCTCTGACCATCTTATTGACGATGAAACACAGAAATTGCATCGGAATTAAATACAAATGGCACAATGCCGGCTTAAGTTTAAGAAGACTGACTCTCCTTACTGACAATGTTTGAACAATTCCTGTGACACTAGATATAGATTCCGATGCTTCCCTTCAGGTTTACTGTATCCCTTGGACCTACTTATTGACGATGAAACACAGATATTGCATCGGAATTAAATACAAAACGCACAATGCCGACTTAAGTACAAGAAGACTGACTCTTCTTACTGACTATGTTATGAACTATTCCTGTGACACTAGTTGGAGATTCCGATGCTTCTCATCAGGTTTACTGTATCCCTCTGACCTCCCTATTGACGATGAAACACAGAAATTTCATCGGAATTAAATACAAAAGGCACGATGCCGACGTAAGTACAAGAGGACTGACTCTTCATACCGACTGTTTTGAACCATTCCTGTGACACTAGTTATAGATTCCGATGCTTCACTTCAGGTTTACTGTATCCCTCTGACCTTCGTATTGACGATGAATCACAGAAATTGCATCGGAATTAAATGCAAAAGGCACAATGCCAACTTGAGTACAAGTAGACTGACTCTTCTTTTTGTCTATGTTTTGAACCATTCCTGTGACACTAGTTATGGATTCCGAAGCTTCACTTCCGGTTTACTGTATCCCTTGGACCTTCTTATTGACGATGAAACACAGAAATTAAATCGGAATTAAATAGAAATGGCACAATGCCGACATAAGTACAAGAAGACTGACTCTTCCAACTGTCTATGTTTTGAACCATTCCTGTGACACTAGTTATAGATTCCGATGCTTCACTTCAGGTTTACTGTATCCCTTGGACGCTCTTATCGACGATGAAACACAGAAATTGCTTCGGAATTAAATAGAAGGGGCACAATGCCGACTTAAGTACTAGAAGACTGACTCTTCTTACTGTCTATGATTTGAACCATTCCTGTGATACTAGTTATAGATTCCGATGCTTCACTTCAGGTTTACTGTATCCCTCTGACCTTCGTATTGTCGATGAAACACAGAAATTGCATCGGAATTAAATAGAAAAGGCACAATGCCGACTTAAGTACTAGAAGACTGACTCTTCCTACTGTCTATGTTTTGAACGATTCCTGTGACATTAGTTATAGATTCCGATGCTTCACTTCAGGTTGACTGTATCCTTTGGACCCTCTTATTGGCGACGAAAAACAGAAACTGCATCGGAATTAAATAGAAATTGCACAATGCCGACTTAAGTACAAGAAGACTGACTCTTCCTACTGTCTATGTTTTGAACCATTCCTGTGACACTAGTTATAGATTCCGATGCTTCACCTTAGGTTCACTGTATCCCTCTGACCTTCTTAATGACGATGAAACTCAGAAATCGCATCGGAATTAAACAGAAAAGGCACAATGCCGTCTTAAGTACAAGCAGACTGACTCTTCTTAGTGTCTATGCTTTGAGCCTTTCCTGTGACGCCAGTTACAGATTCCGATGCTTCACTTCAGGTTTACTGGTTCCCTCCGACCTTCTTTTTGACGCTGATACACAGAAATTACATCGGAATTAAATACAAAAGGCACAATGCCGTCTTAAGTACAAGAAGATTGACTCTTCCTACTGTCTATGTTTTGAACCATTCCTGTGACACTAGTTATAGATTCCGATGCTTCACTTCAGGTTTACTGTATCACTCTGACCTTCTTTTTGACGATGGAACACAGAAATTGCATCTGAATTATATACAAAAGGCACAATGCCGACTTAAGTACAAGAAGACTGACTCTTCCTACTGTCTATGTTTTGAACGATTCCTGTGCCACCAGTTATGGATTCCGATGCATCACTACAGGTTTACTGTATCCTTTGGACCTTCTTATTGGCGACGAAATACAGAAATTGCATCGGAATTAAATAGAAAAGGCACAATGCCGACTTAAGTACAAGATGACTGACACTTCTTTTTGTCTATGTTTTGAACCATTCCTGTGACACTAGTTATAGATTCCGATGCTTCACTTCAGGTTTACTGTATCCCTTGTACCTTCTTATTGACGATGAAACACAGAAATTGCATCGGAATTAAATAGAAAAAGCACAATGCCGACTTAAGTACAAGAACACTGACTCTTACTACTGTCTATGTTTTGAACCATTCCTGTGACAATCGATATAGATTCCAATGCTTCACTTCAGGTTTATTGTATCCCTTGGACGTTCTTATTGACGATGAAACACAGAAATTGCATCGGAATTAAATAGAAAAGGCACAATGCCGACTTAAGTACAAGAAGACTGACTCTTCTTACTGACTATAAATTGAACCACTCCTGTGACGCTAGTTACAGATTCAGATGCTTCACTTCAGGTTTACTGTATCCCTTGGACCTTCTTATTGACGATGAAACACAGATATTGCATCGGAATTAAACACAAAAGGCACAATGCCGACTTAAGTACAAGAAGACTGACTCATCCTACTGTCTATGTTTTGAACCATCCCTGTAACACTAGTTATAGATTCCGATGCTTCGCTTCAGGTTTACTGTATACCTCTGACCTTCTTTTTGACGATGAAACACACAACTTGCATCGTAATTAAATACAAAAGGCACAATGCCGACTAAAGTACAAGATGACTGACTCTTCCTACTGTCTATGTTTTGAACGATTCCTGTGACATTAGTTATAGATTCCGATGCTTCACTTCAGGTTTACTGTATCCTTTGGACCTCCTTATTGGCGACGAAATACAGAAATTGCATCGGAATTAAATAGAAAAGGCACAATGCCGACTTAAGTACAAGAAGACTGACTCTTCCTACTGTCTATGTTTTGAACCATTCCTGTGACACTAGTTATAGATTCCGATGCTTCACCTCAGGTTCACTGTATCCCTCTGACCTTCTTATTGACGATGAAACACGGTAATTGCATCGCAATTAAATTGAAAAGGGCATAATGCCGACTTAAGTACAAGAAGTCTGTCTATTCTTACTGTCTAAGCTTTGAACCATTCCTGTGACACTGGTTATAGATTCCGGTGCTTCACTTCAGATTTACTGTATCCCTTGGACCTTCTTATTGACGATGAAACACAGAAATTTCATCGGAATTAAATACAAAAGGCACGATACCGACGTAAGTACAAGAAGACTGACTCTTCTTACCGACTGTTTTGAACCACTCCTGTGACACTAGTTATAGATTCCGATGCTTAACTTCAGGTTTACTGTATCCCTCTGACCTTCGTAATGACGATGAATCACAGTAATTGCATCGGAATTAAATGCAAAAGGCACAATGCCGACTTGAGTACTAGAAGACTGACTCATTTTTTTGTCTATGTTTTGAACCAGTCCTGTGACGCTAGTTATAGATTCCGATGCTTCACTTCAGGTTTACTGTATCCCTTGGACGCTCATATTGACGATGAAACACAGAAATTGCATCGGAATTAAATAGAAAAGGCACAATGCCGACTTAAGTACTAGAAGACTGACTCTTCCTACTGTCTATGCTTTGAACGATTCCTGTGACATTAGTTATAGATTCCGATGCTTCACTTCAGGTTTACTGTATCCTTTGGACCGTCTTATTGGCGACGAAATACAGAAACTGCATCGGAATTAAATAGAAGGGGCACAATGCCGACTTCAGTACTAGAAGACTGACTCTTTTTACTGTCTATGATTTGAACCATTCCTGTGACACTAGTAATAGATTCCGACGCTTCACTTCGGGTTTACTGTATCCCTCTGACCTTCGTATTGACGATGAAACACAGAAATTGCATCGGAATTAAATAGAAAAGGCACAATGCCGACTTAAGTACTAGAAGACTGACTCTTCCTACTGTCTATGCTTTGAACGATTCCTGTGACATTAGTTATAGATTCCGATGCTTCACTTCAGGTTTACTGTATCCTTTGGACCGTCTTATTGGCGACGAAATACAGAAACTACATCGGAAATAAATAGAAATGGCACAATGCCGACTTAAGTACAAGAAGACTGACTCTTCCTACTGTCTATGTTTTGAACCATTCCTGTGACACTAGTTATAGATTCCGATGCTTCACCTTAGGTTCACTGTATCCCTCTGACCTTCTTAATGACGTTGAAACTCAGAAATCGCATCGGAATTAAACAGAAAAGGCACAATGCCGTCTTAAGGACAAGCAGACTGACTCTTCTTAGTGTCTATGCTTTGAACCATTCCTGTGACGCCAGTTACAGATTCCGATGCTTCACTTCAGGTTTACTGGTTCCCTCCGACCGTCTTTTTGACGATGATACACAGAAATTACATCGGAATTAAATACAAAAGGCACAATGCCGACTTAAGTACAAGACGATTGACTCTTCCTACTGTCAATGTTTTGAACCATTCCTGTGACACTAGTTATAGATTCCGATGCTTCACTTCAGGTTTACTGTATCCCTCTGACCTTCTTTTTGACGATGGAACACAGAAATTGCATCGGAATTATATACAAAAGGCACAATGCCGACTTAAGTACAAGAAGACTGACTCTTCCTACTGTCTATGTTTTGAACGATTCCTGTGCCACCAGTTATGGATTCCGATGCATCACTACAGGTTTACTGTATCCTTTGGACCTTCTTATTGGCGACGAAATACAGAAATTGCATCGGAATTGAATAGAAAAGGCACAATGAAGACTTAAGTACAAGAAGACTGACACTTCTTTTTGTCTATGTTTTGAACCATTCCTGTGACACTAGTTATAGATTCCGATGCTTCACTTCAGGTTTACTGTATCCCTTGTACTTTCTTATTGACGATGAAACACAGAAATTGCATCGGAATTAAATAGAAAAAGCACAATGCCGACTTAAGCACAAGAACACTGACTTTTCCTACTGTCTATGTTTTGAACCATTCCTGTGACAATCGATATAGATTCCGATGCTTCACTTCAGTTTTATTGTATCCCTTGGACGTTCTTATTGACGATGAAACACAGAAATTGCATCGGAATTAAATAGAAAAGGCACAATGCCGACTTAAGTACAAGAAGACTGACTCTTCTTACTGACTATAATTTGAACCACTCCTGTGACGCTAGTTACAGATTCCGATGCTTCACTTCAGGTTTACTGTATCCTTTGGACCTTCTTATTGACGATGAAACACAGATATTCCATCGGAATTAAACACAACAGGCACATTGCCGACTTAAGTACAAGAAGACTGACTCATCCTACTGTCTATGTTTTGAACCATCCCTGTAACACTAGTTACAGATTCCGATGCTTCACTTCAGGTTTACTGTATACCTCTGACCTTCTTTTTGACGCTGAAACACAGAAAATGCATCGTAATTAAATACAAAAGGCACAATGCCGACTTAAGTACAAGATGACTGACTCTTCCTACTGTCTATGTTTTGAACGATTCCTGTGACATTAGTTATAGATTCCGATGCTTCACTTCAGGTTTACTGTATCCTTTGGACCTCCTTATTGGCGACGAAATACAGAAATTGCATCGGAATTAAATAGAAAAGGCACAATGCCGACTTAAGTACAAGAAGACTGACACTTCTTTTTGTCTATGATTTGAACCATTCCTGTGAAACTAGTTATAGATTCCGATGCTTCACTTCAGGTTTACTGTATCCCTTGTACCTTCTTATTGACGATGAAACACAGAAATTGCATTGGAATTAAATAGAAAAAGCACAATGCCGACTTTAGTACAAGAACACTGACTCTTCCTACTGTCTATGTTTTGAACCATTCCTGTGACAATCTATATAGATTCCGATGCTTCACTTCAGGTTTATTGTATCCATTGGACGTTCTTATTGACGATGAAACACAGAAATTGCATCGGAATTAAATAGAAAAGGCACAATGCCGACTTAAGTACAAGAAGACTGACTCTTCTTACTGACTATGATTTGTACCACTCCTGTGACGCTAGTTACAGATTCCGATGCTTCACTTCAGGTTTACTGTATCCCTCTGACCTTCGTAATGACGATGAATCACAGTAATTGCATCGGAATTAAATGCAAAAGGCACAATGCCGACTTGAGTACAAGAAGACTGACTCTTCTTTTTGTCTATGTTTTGAACCAGTCCTGTGACACTAGTTATAGATTCTGATTGCTTCACTTCAGGTTTTCTGTATCCCTTGGACCTTCTTATTGACGATGAAACACAGAAATTGCATCGGAATTAATTAGAACTGGCACAATGCCGACTTAAGTACAAGAAGACTGACTCTTCCTACTGTCTATGTTTTGAACCATTCCTGTGACACTAGTTATAGATTCCGATGCTTCACTTCAGTTTTACTGTATCGCTTGGACGTTCTTATTGACGATGAAACACAGAAATTGCATCGGAATTAAATTGAAATTGCACAATGCCGACTTAAGTACAAGAAGACTGACTCTTCTTACTGTCTATGATTTGAACCATTCCTGTGACACTAGTTATTGATTCCGATGCTTCACTTCAGGTTTACTGTATCCCTCTGACCTTCTTATTGACGATGAAAGACAGAAATTTCATCGGAATTAAATACAAAAGGCACAATGCCGACTTAAGTACAAGAGGAATGACTCTTCCTACTGTCTATGTTTTGAACCATTCCTGTGACACCAGTTATAGATTCCGATGCTACACTTCAGGTTTACTGTATCCCTCTGACCTTCTTATTGACGAAGAAACACAGAAATTGCATCGGAATTAAATACAAAAGGCACAATGCCGACTTAAGTACAAGAAGACTGACTCTTCTTACTTAGTGTTTTGAACCATTCCTGTGACACTAGTTACAGATTCCGATGCTTCACTTCAGGTTTACTGTATCCCTCTGACCATCTTATTGACGATGAAACACAGAAATTGCATCGGAATTAAATACAAATGGCACAATGCCGGCTTAAGTTTAAGAAGACTGACTCTCCTTACTGACTATGTTTGAACAATTCCTGTGACACTAGATATAGATTCCGATGCTTCCCTTCAGGTTTACTGTATCCCTTGGACCTTCTTATTGACGATGAAACACAGATATTGCATCGGAATTAAATACAAAACGCACAATGCCGACTTAAGTACAAGAAGACTGACTCTTCTTACTGACTATGTTATGAACCATTCCTGTGACACTAGTTGGAGATTCCGATGCTTCTCATCAGGTTTACTGTATCCCTCTGACCTCCCTATTGACGATGAAACACAGAAATTTCATCGGAATTAAATACAAAAGGCACGATGCCGACGTAAGTACAAGAGGACTGACTCTTCATACCGACTGTTTTGAACCATTCATGTGACACTAGTTATAGATTCCGATGCTTCACTTCAGGTTTACTGTATCCCTCTGACCTTCGTATTGACGATGAATCACAGAAATTGCATCGGAATTAAATGCAAAAGGCACAATGCCAACTTGAGTACAAGTAGACTGACTCTTCTTTTTGTCTATGTTTTGAACCATTCCTGTGACACTAGTTATGGCTTCCGAAGCTTCACTTCCGGTTTACTGTATCCCTTGGACCTTCTTATTGACGATGAAACACAGAAATTAAATCGGAATTAAATAGAAATGGCACAATGCCGACATAAGTACAAGAAGACTGACTCTTCCAACTGTCTATGTTTTGAACCATTCCTGTGACACTAGTTATAGATTCCGATGCTTCACTTCAGGTTTACTGTATCCCTTGGACGCTCTTATCGACGATGAAACACAGAAATTGCTTCGGAATTAAATAGAAGGGGCACAATGCCGACTTAAGTACTAGAAGACTGACTCTTCTTACTGTCTATGATTTGAACCATTCCTGTGATACTAGTTATAGATTCCGATGCTTCACTTCAGGTTTACTGTATCCCTCTGACCTTCGTATTGACGATGAAACACAGAAATTGCATCGGAATTAAATAGAAAAGGCACAATGCCGACTTAAGTACTAGAAGACTGACTCTTCCTACTGTCTATGTTTTGAACGATTCCTGTGACATTAGTTATAGATTCCGACGCTTCACTTCAGGTTTACTGTATCCTTTGGACCCTCTTATTGGCGACGAAATACAGAAACTGCATCGGAATTAAATAGAAATGGCACAATGCCGACTTAAGTACAAGAAGACTGACTCTTCCTACTGTCTATGTTTTGAACCATTCCTGTGACACTAGTTATAGATTCCGATGCTTCACCTTAGGTTCACTGTATCCCTCTGACCTTCTTAATGACGATGAAACTCAGAAATCGCATCGGAATTAAACAGAAAAGGCACAATGCCGTCTTAAGTACAAGCAGACTGACTCTTCTTAGTGTCTGTGCTTTGAACCATTCCTGTGACGCCAGTTACAGATTCCGATGCTTCACTTCAGGTTTACTGGTTCCCTCCGACCTTCTTTTTGACGATGATACACAGAAATTACATCGGAATTAAATACAAAAGGCACAATGCCGTCTTAAGTACAAGAGGATTGACTCTTCCTACTGTCTATGTTTTGAACCATTCCTGTGACACTAGTTATAGATTCCGATGCTTCACTTCAGGTTTACTGTATCACTCTGACCTTCTTTTTGACGATGGAACACAGAAATTGCATCTGAATTATATACAAAAGGCACAATGCCGACTTAAGTACAAGAAGACTGACTCTTCCTACTGTCTATGTTTTGAACGATTCCTGTGCCACCAGTTATGGATTCCGATGCATCACTACAGGTTTACTGTATCCTTTGGACCTTCTTATTGGCGACGAAATACAGAAATTGCATCGGAATTAAATAGAAAAGGCACAATGCCGACTTAAGTACAAGAAGACTGACACTTCTTTTTGTCTATGTTTTGAACCATTCCTGTGACACTAGTTATAGATTCCGATGCTTCACTTCAGGTTTACTGTATCCCTTGTACCTTCTTATTGACGATGAAACACAGAAATTGCATCGGAAGTAAATAGAAAAAGCACAATGCCGACTTAAGTACAAGAACACTGACTCTTACTACTGTCTATGTTTTGAACCATTCCTGTGACAATCGATATAGATTCCAATGCTTCACTTCAGGTTTATTGTATCCCTTGGACGTTCTTATTGACGATGAAACACAGAAATTGCATCGGAATTAAATAGAAAAGGCACAATGCCGACTTAAGTACAAGAAGACTGACTCTTCTTACTGACTATAAATTGAACCACTCCTGTGACGCTAGTTACAGATTCAGATGCTTCACTTCAGGTTTACTGTATCCCATGGACCTTCTTATTGACGATGAAACACAGATATTGCATCGGAATTAAACACAAAAGGCACAATGCCGACTTAAGTACAAGAAGACTGACTCATCCTACTGTCTATGTTTTGAACCATCCCTGTAACACTAGTTATAGATTCCGATGCTTCGCTTCAGGTTTACTGTATACCTCTGACCTTCTTTTTGACGATGAAACACACAAATTGCATCGTAATTAAATACAAAAGGCACAATGCCGACTAAAGTACAAGATGACTGACTCTTCCTACTGTCTATGTTTTGAACGATTCCTGTGACATTAGTTATAGATTCCGATGCTTCACTTCAGGTTTACTGTATCCTTTGGACCTCCTTATTGGCGACGAAATACAGAAATTGCATCGGAATTAAATAGAAAAGGCACAATGCCGACTTAAGTACAAGAAGACTGACTCTTCCTACTGTCTATGTTTTGAACCATTCCTGTGACACTAGTTATAGATTCCGATGCTTCACCTCAGGTTCACTGTATCCCTCTGACCTTCTTATTGACGATGAAACACGGTAATTGCATCGCAATTAAATTGAAAAGGGCATAATGCCGACTTAAGTACAAGAAGTCTGTCTCTTCTTACTGTCTAAGCTTTGAACCATTCCTGTGACACTGGTTATAGATTCCGGTGCTTCACTTCAGATTTACTGTATCCCTTGGACCTTCTTATTGACGATGAAACACAGAAATTTCATCGGAATTAAATACAAAAGGCACGATACCGACGTAAGTACAAGAAGACTGACTCTTCTTACCGACTGTTTTGAACCACTCCTGTGACACTAGTTATAGATTCCGATGCTTAACTTCAGGTTTACTGTATCCCTCTGACCTTCGTAATGACGATGAATCACAGTAATTGCATCGGAATTAAATGCAAAAGGCACAAAGCCGACTTGAGTACTAGAAGACTGACTCATTTTTTTGTCTATGTTTTGAACCAGTCCTGTGACGCTAGTTATAGATTCCGATGCTTCACTTCAGGTTCACTGTATCCCTCTGACCTTCTTAATGACGATGAAACTCAGAAATCGCATCGGAATTAAACAGAAAAGGCACAATGCCGTCTTAAGGACAAGCAGACTGACTCTTCTTAGTGTCTATGCTTTGAACCATTCCTGTGACGCCAGTTACAGATTCCGATGCTTCACTTCAGGTTTACTGGTTCCCTCCGACCGTCTTTTTGACGATGATACACAGAAATTACATCGGAATTAAATACAAAAGGCACAATGCCGACTTAAGTACAAGACGATTGACTCTTCCTACTGTCAATGTTTTGAACCATTCCTGTGACACTAGTTATAGATTCCGATGCTTCACTTCAGGTTTACTGTATCCCTCTGACCTTCTTTTTGACGATGGAACACTGAAATTGCATCGGAATTATATACAAAAGGCACAATGCCGACTTAAGTACAAGAAGACTGACTCTTCCTACTGTCTATGTTTTGAACGATTCCTGTGCCACCAGTTATGGATTCCGATGCATCACTACAGGTTTACTGTATCCTTTGGACCTTCTTATTGGCGACGAAATACAGAAATTGCATCGGAATTGAATAGAAAAGGCACAATGAAGACTTAAGTACAAGAAGACTGACACTTCTTTTTGTCTATGTTTTGAACCATTCCTGTGACACTAGTTATAGATTCCGATGCTTCACTTCAGGTTTACTGTATCCCTTGTACTTTCTTATTAACGATGAAACACAGAAATTGCATCGGAATTAAATAGAAAAAGCACAATGCCGACTTAAGTACAAGAACACTGACTTTTCCTACTGTCTATGTTTTGAACCATTCCTGCGACAATCGATATAGATTCCGATGCTTCACTTCAGTTTTATTGTATCCCTTGGACGTTCTTATTGACGATGAAACACAGAAATTGCATCGGAATTAAATAGAAAAGGCACAATGCCGACTTAAGTACAAGAAGACTGACTCTTCTTACTGACTATAATTTGAACCACTCCTGTGACGCTAGTTACAGATTCCGATGCTTCACTTCAGGTTTACTGTATCCCTTGGACCTTCTTATTGACGATGAAACACAGATATTCCATCGGAATTAAACACAACAGGCACATTGCCGACTTAAGTACAAGAAGACTGACTCATCCTACTGTCTATGTTTTGAACCATCCCTGTAACACTAGTTACAGATTCCGATGCTTCACTTCAGGTTTACTGTATACCTCTGACCTTCTTTTTGACGATGAAACACAGAAAATGCATCGTAATTAAATACAAAAGGCACAATTCCAACTTAAGTACAAGATGACTGACTCTTCCTACTGTCTATGTTTTGAACGATTCCTGTGACATTAGTTATAGATTCCGATGCTTCACTTCAGGTTTACTGTATCCTTTGGACCTCCTTATTGGCGACGAAATACAGAAATTGCATCGGAATTAAATAGAAAAGGCACAATGCCGACTTAAGTACAAGAAGACTGACACTTCTTTTTGTCTATGATTTGAACCATTCCTGTGAAACTAGTTATAGATTCCGATGCTTCACTTCAGGTTTACTGTATCCCTTGTACCTTCTTATTGACGATGAAACACAGAAATTGCATTGGAATTAAATAGAAAAAGCACAATGCCGACTTTAGTACAAGAACACTGACTCTTCCTACTGTCTATGTTTTGAACCATTCCTGTGACAATCTATATAGATTCCGATGCTTCACTTCAGGTTTATTGTATCCATTGGACGTTCTTATTGACGATGAAACACAGAAATTGCATCGGAATTAAATAGAAAAGGCACAATGCCGACTTAAGTACAAGAAGACTGACTCTTCTTACTGACTATGATTTGAACCACTCCTGTGACGCTAGTTACAGATTCCGATGCTTCACTTCAGGTTTACTGTATCCCTTGGACCTTCGTATTGCCGATGAAACACAGATATTGCATCGGAATTAAACACAAAAGGCACAATGCCGACTTAAGTACAAGAAGACTGACTCATCCTACAGTCTATGTTTTGAACCATCCCTGTGACACTAGTTATAGATTCCGATGCTTCACTTCAGGTTTACTGTATACCTTTGACCTTCTTTTTGACGATGAAACACAGAAATTGCATCGTAATTAAATACAAAAGGCACAATGCCGACTTAAGTACAAGATGACTGACTCTTCCTACTGTCTATGTTTTGAACGATTCCTGTGACATTAGTTATAGATTCCGATGCTTCACTTCAGGTTTACTGTATCCTTTGGACCTCCTTATTGGCGACGAAATACTGAAATTGCATCGGAATTAAATAGAAAAGGCACAATGCCGACTTAAGTACAAGAAGACTGACTCTTCCTACTGTCTATGTTTTGAACCATTCCTGTGGCACTAGTTATAGATTCCGATGCTTCACCTCAGGTTCACTGTATCCCTCTGACCTTCTTATTGACGATGAAACACGGTAATTGCATCGGAATTAAATTGAAAAGGGCATAATGCCGACTTAAATACAAGAAGTCTGTCTTTTCTTACTGTCTAAGCTTTGAACCATTCCTGTGACACTGGTTATAGATTCCGATGCTTCACTTCAGATTTACTGTATCCCTTGGACCTTCTTATTGACGATGAAACACAGAAATTTCATCGGAATTAAATACAAAAGGCACGATGCCGACGTAAGTACAAGAAGACTGACTCTTCTTACCGACTGTTTTGAATCACTCCTGTGACACTAGTTATAGATTCCGATGCTTCACTTCAGGTTTACTGTATCCCTCTGACCTTCGTAATGACGATGAATCACAGTAATTGCATCGGAATTAAATGCAAAAGGCACAATGCCGACTTGAGTACAAGAAGACTGACTCTTCTTTTTGTCTATGTTTTGAACCAGTCCTGTGACACTAGTTATAGATTCCGATTGCTTCACTTCAGGTTTTCTGTATCCCTTGGACCTTCTTATTGACGATGAAACACAGAAATTACATCGGAATTAAATAGAACTGGCACAATGCCGACTTAAGTACAAGAAGACTGACTCTTCCTACTGTCAATGTTTTGATCCATTCCTGTGACACTAGTTATAGATTCCGATGCTTCACTTCAGGTTTACTGTATCGCTTGGACGTTTTTATTGACGATGAAACTCAGAAATTGCATCGGAATTAAATAGAAATTGCACAATGCCGACTTAAGTACAAGAAGACTGACTCTTCTTACTGTCTATGATTTGAACCATTCCTGTGACACTAGTTATAGATTCCGATGCTTCACTTCAGGTTTACTGTATCCCCCTGACCTTCTTATTGACGATGAAACACAGAAATTGCATCGGAATTAAATACAAAAGGCACAATGCCGACTTAAGTACAAGAAGACTGACTCTTCTTACTGAGTGTTTTGAACCATTCCTGTGACACTAGTTATAGATTCCGATGCTTCACTTCAGGTTTACTGTATCCCTCTGACCATCTTATTGACGATGAAACACAGAAATTGCATGTGAATTAAATACAAATGGCACAATGCCGACTTAAGTTTAAGAAGACTGACTCTCCTTACTGACTATGTTTGAACCATTCCTGTGACACTAGATATAGATTCCGATGCTTCACTTCAGGTTTACTGTATCCCTTGGATCTTCTTATTGACGATGATACACAGATATTGCATCGGAATTAAATACAAAACGCACAATGCCGACATAAGTACAAGAAGACTGACTCTTCTTACTGACTATGTTATGAACCATTCCTGTGACACTAGTTAGAGATTCCGATGCTTCTCTTCAGGTTTACTGTATCCTTTGGACCTCCTTATTGGCGACGAAATACTGAAATTGCATCGGAATTAAATAGAAAAGGCACAATGCCGACTTAAGTACAAGAAGACTGACTCTTCCTACTGTCTATGTTTTGAACCATTCCTGTGGCACTAGTTATAGATTCCGATGCTTCACCTCAGGTTCACTGTATCCCTCTGACCTTCTTATTGACGATGAAACACGGTAATTGCATCGGAATTAAATTGAAAAGGGCATAATGCCGACTTAAGTACAAGAAGTCTGTCTTTTCTTACTGTCTAAGCTTTGAACCATTCCTGTGACACTGGTTATAGATTCCGATGCTTCACTTCAGATTTACTGTATCCCTTGGACCTTCTTATTGACGATGAAACACAGAAATTTCATCGGAATTAAATACAAAAGGCACGATGCCGACGTAAGTACAAGAAGACTGACTCTTCTTACGGACTGTTTTGAATCACTCCTGTGACACTAGTTATAGATTCCGATGCTTCACTTCAGGTTTACTGTATCCCTCTGACCTTCGTAATGACGATGAATCACAGTAATTGCATCGGAATTAAATGCAAAAGGCACAATGCCGACTTGAGTACAAGAAGACTGACTCTTCTTTTTGTCTATGTTTTGAACCAGTCCTGTGACACTAGTTATAGATTCCGATTGCTTCACTTCAGGTTTTCTGTATCCCTTGGACCTTCTTATTGACGATGAAACACAGAAATTACATCGGAATTAAATAGAACTGGCACAATGCCGACTTAAGTACAAGAAGACTGACTCTTCCTACTGTCAATGTTATGATCCATTCCTGTGACACTAGTTATAAATTCCGATGCTTCACTTCAGGTTTACTGTATCGCTTGGACGTTTTTATTGACGATGAAACTCAGAAATTGCATCGGAATTAAATAGAAATTGCACAATGCCGACTTAAGTACAAGAAGACTGACTCTTCTTACTGTCTATGATTTGAACCATTCCTGTGACACTAGTTATAGATTCCGATGCTTCACTTCAGGTTTACTGTATCCCTCTGACCTTCTTATTGACGATGAAACACAGAAATTGCATCGGAATTAAATACAAAAGGCACAATGCCGACTTAAGTACAAGAAGACTGACTCTTCTTACTGAGTGTTTTGAACCATTCCTGTGACACTAGTTATAGATTCCGATGCTTCACTTCAGGTTTACTGTATCCCTCTGACCATCTTATTGACGATGAAACACAGAAATTGCATGTGAATTAAATACAAATGGCACAATGCCGACTTAAGTTTAAGAAGACTGACTCTCCTTACTGACTATGTTTGAACCATTCCTGTGACACTAGATACAGATTCCGATGCTTCACTTCAGGTTTACTGTATCCCTTGGATCTTCTTATTGACGATGAAACACAGATATTGCATCGGAATTAAATACAAAACGCAGAATGCCGACATAAGTACAAGAAGACTGACTCTTCTTACTGACTATGTTATGAACCATTCCTGTGACACTAGTTAGAGATTCCGATGCTTCTCTTCAGGTTTACTGTATCCCTATGACCATCTTATTGACGATGAAACACGGTAATTGCATCGGAATTACATTGAAAAGGGCATAATGCCGACATAAGTATAAGAAGTCTGACTCTTCTTACTGTCTATGTTTTGAACCATTCCTGTGACACTAGTTATAGATTCGGATGCTTCACTTCAGATTTACTGTATCCCTTGGACCTCCTTATTGACGATGAAACACAGAAATTTCATCGGAATTAAATACAAAAGGCACAATGCCGACTTAAGTACAAGAAGACTGACTCTTCCTACTGTCTATGTTTTGAACGATTCCTGTGCCACCAGCTATGGATTCCGATGCATCACTACAGGTTTACTGTATCCTTTGGACCTTCTTATTGGCGACGAAATACAGAAATTGCATCGGAATTAAATAGAAAAGGCACAATGCCGACTTAATTACAAGAAGACTGACACTTCTTTTTGTCTATGATTTGAACCATTCCTGTGACACTAGTTATAGATTCCGATGCTTCACTTCAGGTTTACTGTATCCCTTGTACCTTCTTATTGACGATGAAACACAGAAATTGCATCGGAAATAAATAGAAAAAGCACAAAGCCGACTTTAGTACAAGAACACTGACTCTTCCTACTGTCTATGTTTTGAACCATTCCTGTGACAATCGATATAGATTCCGATGCTTCACTTCAGGTTTATTGTATCCCTTGGACGTTCTTATTGACGATGAAACACAGAAATTACATCGGAATTAAATAGAACTGGCACAATGCCGACTTAAGTACAAGAAGACTGACTCTTCTTACTGAGTGTTTTGAACCACGCCTGTGACACTAGTTATAGATTCCGATGCTTCACTTCAGGTTTACGGTATCCCTCTGACCATCTTATTGACGATGAAACACAGAAATTGCATGTGAATTAAATACAAATGGCACAATGCCGACTTAAGTTTAAGAAGACTGACTCTCCTTACTGACTATGTTTGAACCATTCCTGTGACACTAGTTATAGATTCCGATGCTTCACTTCAGGTTTACTGTATCCCTTGGACCTTCTTATTGACGATGAAACACAGATATTGCATCGAAATTAAATACAAAACGCACAATGCCGACTTAAGTACAAGAAGACTGACTCTTCTTACTGACTATGTTATGAACCATTCCTGTGACACTAGTTGGAGATTCCGATGCTTCTCTTCAGGTTTACTGTATCCCTCTGACCTTCTTATTGACGATGAAACACGGTAATTGCATCGGAATTACATTGAAAAGGGCATAATGCCGACTTAAGTACAAGAAGTCTGACTCTTCTTACTGTCAATGTTTTGAACCATTCCTGTGACACTAGTTATAGATTCCGATGCTTCACTTCAGATTTACTGTATCCCTTGGACCTCCTTATTGACGAAGAAACACAGAAATTTCATCGGAATTAAATACAAAAGGCACGATGCCGACGTAAGTACAAGAGGACTGACTCTTCTTACCGACTGTTTTGAACCATTCCTGTGACACTAGTTATAGATTCCGATGCTTCACTTCAGGTTTACTGTATCCCTTGGACGCTCTTTTTGACGATGATACACAGAAATTACATCGGAATTAAATACAAAAGGCACAATGCCGACTTAAGTACAAGAAGATTGACTCTTCCTACTGTCTATGTTTTGAACCATTCCTGTGACACTAGTTATAGATTCCGATGCTTCACTTCAGGTTTACTGTATCCCACTGACCTTCTTTTTGACGATGTAACACAGAAATTGCATCGGAAATAATTACAAAAGGCACAATGCCGACTTGAGTACAAGAAGACTGACTCTTCATACTGTCTATGCTTTGAACGATTCCTGTGCCACCAGTTATGGATTCCGATGCATCACTACAGGTTTACTGTATCCTTTGGACCTTCTTATTGGCGACGAAATACAGAGATTGCATCGGAATTAAATAGAAAAGGCACAATGCCGACTTAAGTACAAGAGGACTGACACTTCTTTTTGTCTATGTTTTGAACCGTTCCTGTGACACTAGTTATAGATTCCGATGCTTCACTTCAGGTTTACTGCAGTCCTTGTACCTTCTTATTGACGATGAAACACAGAAATTGCATCGGAATTAAATAGAAAAAGCGCAATGCCGACTTAAGTACAAGAACACTGACTCTTCCTACTGTCTATGTTTTGAACCATTCCTGTGACAATCGATATAGATTCCGATGCTTCACTTCAGGTTTATTGTATCCCTTGGTCGTTCTTATTGACGATGAAACACAGAAATTGCATCGGAATTAAATTGAAAAGGCACAATGCCGAAATAAGTACAAGAAGACTGACTCTTCTTACTGACTATGATTTGAACCCCTCCTGTGACGCTAGTTACAGATTCCGATGCTTCACTTCAGGTTTACTGTATCCCTTGGACCTTCTTATTGACGATGAAACACAGATATTGCATCGGAATTAAACACAAATGGCACAATGCCGACTTAAGTTTAAGAAGACTGACTCTCCTTACTGACTATGTTTGAACCATTCCTGTGACACTGGATATAGATTCCGATGCTTCACTTCAGGTTTACTGTATCCCTTGGACCTTCTTATTGACGATGAAACACAGATATTGCATCGGAATTCAATACAAAAGGCACATGCCGACTTAAGTGCAAAAAGACTGACTCTCCTTACTGACTATGTTTGAACCATTCCTGTGACACTAGATATAGATCCCGATGCTTCTCTTCAGGTTTACTGTATCCCTCTGACCTTCTTATTGACGATGAAACACGGTAATTGCATCGGAATTAAATTGAAAAGGGCATAATGCCGACTTAAGTACAAGAAGTCTGTCTCTTCTTACTGTCTAAGCTTTGAACCAATCCTGTGACACTGGTTACAGATTACGATGCTTCACTTCAGATTTACTGTATCCCTTGGACCTTCTTATTGACGATGAAACACATAAATTTCATCGGAATTAAATACAAAAGGCACGATGCCGACGTAAGTACAAGAAGACTGACTCTTCTTACCGACTGTTTTGAACCACTCCTGTGACACTAGTTATAGATTCCGATGCTTCACTTCAGGTTTACTGTATCCCTCTGACCTTCGTAATGACGATGAATCACAGTAATTACATCGGAATTAAATGCAAAAGGCACAATGCCGACTTGAGTACAAGAAGACTGACTCTTCTTTTTGTCTATGATTTGAACCATTCCTGTGACACTAGTTATAGATTCCGACGCTTCACTTCAGGTTTACTGTATTCCTCTGACCTACTTATTGACGATGAAACACAGAAATTGCATCGGAATTAAATACAAAAGGCACAATGCCGACTTAAGTACAAGAAGAATGACTCTTCCTACTGTCTATGTTTTGAACCATTCCTGTGACACCAGTTATAGATTCCGATGCTACACTTCAGGTTTACTGTATCCCTCTGACCTTCGTATTGACGATGAAACACAGAAATTGCATCGGAATTAAATACAAAAGGCACAATGCCGACTTAAGTACAAGAAGACTGACTCTTCCAACTGTCTATGTTTGAACCATTCCTGTGTCACTAGTTATAGATTCCGACGCTTGACTTCAGGTTTACTGTATCCCTCTGACCTACTTATTGACGATGAAACACAGAAATTGCATCGGAATTAAATACAAAAGGCACAATGCCGACTTAAGTACAAGAAGAATGACTCTTCCTACTGTCTATGTTTTGAACTATTCCTGTGACACTAGTTATAGATTCCGATGCTTCACTTCAGGTTTACTGTATCCCACTGACCTTCTTTTTGACGATGTAACACAGAAATTGCATCGGAAATAATTACAAAAGGCACAATGCCGACTTAAGTACAAGAAGACTGACTCTTCCTACTGTCTATGCTTTGACCAATTCCTGTGCCACCCGTTATGGATTCCGATGCATCACTACAGGTTTACTGTATCCTTTGGACCTTCTTATTGGCGACGAAATACAGAGATTGCATCGGAATGAAATAGAAAAGGCACAATGCCGACTTAAGTACAAGAGGACTGACACTTCTTTTTGTCTATGTTTTGAACCGTTCCTGTGACACTAGTTATAGATTCCGATGCTTCACTTCAGGTTTACTGCAGTCCTTGTACCTTCTTATTGACGATGAAACACAGAAATTGCATCGGAATTAAATAGAAAAAGCACAATGCCGACTTAAGTACAAGAACACTGACTCTTCCTACTGTCTATGTTTTGAACCATTCCTGTGATAATCGATATAGATTCCGATGCTTCACTTCAGGTTTATTGTATCCCTTGGTCGTTCTTATTGACGATGAAACATAGAAATTGCATCGGAATTAAATAGAAAAGGCACAATGCCGACTTAAGTACAAGAAGACTGACTCTTCTAACTGACTATGATTTGAACCACTCCTGTGACGCTAGTTACAGATTCCGATGCTTCACTTCAGGTTTACTGTATCCCTTGGACGCTCTTATTGACGATGAAACACAGAAATTGCATCGGAATTAAATAGAAGGGGCACAATGCCGACTTAAGTACTAGAAGACTGACTCTTCTTACTGTCTATGATTTGAACCATTCCTGTGACACTAGTTATAGATTCCGATGCCTCACTTCGGGTTTACTGTATCCCTCTGACCTTCGTATTGACGATGAAACACAGAAATTGCATCGGAATTAAATTGAAAAGGCACAATGCCGACTTAAGTACTAGAAGACTGACTCTTCCTACTGTCTATGCTTTGAACGATTCCTGTGACATTAGTTATAGATTCCGATGCTTCACTTCAGGTTTACTGTATCCTTCGGACCTTCTTATTGGCGACGAAATACAGAAACTGCATCGGAATTAAATAGAAATGGCACAATGCCGACTTAAGTACAAGAAGACTGACTCTTCCTACTGTCTATGTTTTGAACCATTCCTGTGACACTAGTTATAGATTCCGATGCTTCACCTTAGGGTCACTGTATCCCTCTGACCTTCTTAATGTCGATGAAACTCAGAAATCGCATCGGAATTAAACAGAAAAGGCACAATGCCGTCTTAAGGACAAGCAGACTGACTCTTCTTAGTGTCTATGCTTTGAACCATTCCTGTGACGCCAGTTACAGATTCCGATGCTTCACTTCAGGTTTACTGGTTCCCTCCGACCGTCTTTTTGACGATGATACACAGATATTACATCGGAATTAAATACAAAAGGCACAATGCCGACTTAAGTACGAGAAGATTGACTCTTCCTACTGTCTATGTTTTGAACCATTCCTGTGACACTAGTTATAGATTCCGATGCTTCACTTCAGGTTTACTGTATCCCTCTGACCTTCTTTTTGACGATGGAACACAGAAATTGCATCGGAATTATATACAAAAGGCACAATGCCGACTTAAGTACAAGAAGACTGACTCTTCCTACTGTCTATGTTTTGAACGATTCCTGTGCCACCAGTTATGGATTCCGATGCATCACTACAGGTTTACTGTATCCTTTGGACCTTCTTATTGGCGACGAAATACAGAAATTGCATCGGAATTGAATAGAAAAGGCACAATGCCGACTTAAGTACAAGAAGACTGACACTTCTTTTTGCCTATGTTTTGAACCAATCCTGTGACACTAGTTATAGATTCCGATGCTTCACTTCAGGTTTACTGTATCCCTTGTACCTTCTTATTGACGATGAAACACAGAAATTGCATCGGAATTAAATAGAAAAAGCACAATGCCGACTTAAGTACAAGAACACTGACTTTTCCTACTGTCTATGTTTTGAACCATTCCTGTGACAATCGATATAGATTCCGATGCTTCACTTCAGGTTTATTGTATCCCTTGGACGTTCTTATTGGCGATGAAACACAGAAATTGCATCGGAATTAAATAGAAAAGGCACAATGCCGACTTAAGTACAAGAAGACTGACTCTTCGTACTGACTATAATTTGAACCACTCCTGTGACGCTAGTTACAGATTCCGATGCTTCACTTCAGGTTTACTGTATCCCTTGGACCTTCTTATTGACGATGAAACACAGATATTCCATCGGAATTAAACACAAAAGGCACAATGCCGACTTAAGTACAAGAAGACTGACTCATCCTACTGTCTATGTTTTGAACCATCCCTGTAACACTAGTTATAGATTCCGATGCTTCACTTCAGGTTTACTGTATACCTCTGACCTTCTTTTTGACGATGAAACACAGAAAATGCATCGTAATTAAATACAAAAGGCACAATGCCGACTTAAGTACAAGATGACTGACACTTCCTACTGTCTATGTTTTGAACGATTCCTGTGACATTAGTTATAGATTCCGATGCTTCACTTCAGGTTTACTGTATCCTTTGGACCTCCTTATTGGCGACGAAATACAGAAATTGCATCGGAATTAAATAGAAAAGGCACAATGCCGACTTAAGTACAAGAAGACTGACTCTTCCTACTGTCTATGTTTTGAACCATTCCTGTGACAATCTATATAGATTCCGATGCTTCACTTCAGGTTTATTGTATCCATTGGACGTTCTTATTGACGATGAAACACAGAAGTTGCATCGGAATTAAATAGAAAAGGCACAATGCCGACTTAAGTACAAGAAGACTGACTCTTCTTACTGACTATGATTTGAACCACTCCTGTGACGCTAGTTACAGATTCCGATGCTTCACTTCAGGTTTACTGTATCCCTTGGACCTTCTTATTGACGATGAAACACAGATATTGCATCGGAATTAAACACAAAAGGCACAATGCCGACTTAAGTACAAGAAGACTGACTCATCCTACAGTCTATGTTTTGAACCATCCCTGTGACACTAGTTATAGATTCCGATGCTTCACTTCAGGTTTACTGTATACCTTTGACCTTCTTTTTGACGATGAAACACAGAAATTGCATCGTAATTAAATACAAAAGGCACAATGCCGACTTAAGTACAAGATGACTGACTCTTCCTACTGTCTATGTTTTGAATGATTCCTGTGACATTAGTTATAGATTCCGATGCTTCACTTCAGGTTTACTGTATCCTTTGGACCTCCTTATTGGCGACGAAATACAGAAATTGCATCGGAATTAAATAGAAAAGGCACAATGCCGACTTAAGTACAAGAAGACTGACTCTTCCTACTGTCTATGTTTTGAACCATTCCTGTGACACTAGTTATAGATTCCGATGTTTCACCTCAGGTTCACTGTATCCCTCTGACCTTCTTATTGACGATGAAACACGGTAATTGCATCGGAATTAAATTGAAAAGGGCATAATGCCGACTTAAGTACAAGAAGTCTGTCTTTTCTTACTGTCTAAGCTTTGAACCATTCCTGTGACACTGGTTATAGATTCCGATGATTCAGTTCAGATTTACTGTATCCCTTGGACCTTCTTATTGACGATGAAACGCAGAAATTTCACCGGAATTAAATACAAAAGGCACGATGCCGACGTAAGTACAAGAAGACTGACTCTTCTTACCGACTGTTTTGAAGCACTCCTGTGACACTAGTTATAGATTCCGATGCTTCACTTCAGGTTTACTGTATCCCTCTGACCTTCGTAATGACGATGAATCACAGTAATTGCATCGGAATTAAATGCAAAAGGCACAATGCCGACTTGAGTACAAGAAGACTGACTCTTCTTTTTGTCTATGTTTTGAACCAGTCCTGTGACACTAGTTATAGATTCCGATGCTTCACTTCAGGTTTACTGTATCGCTTGGACGTTTTTATTGACGATGAAACTCAGAAATTGCATCGGAATTAAATAGAAATTGCACAATGCCGACTTAAGTACAAGAAGACTGACTCTTCTTACTGTCTATGTTATGAACCATTCCTGTGACACTAGTTAGAGATTCCAATGCTTCTCTTCAGGTTTACTGTATCCCTATGACCTTCTTATTGACGATGAAACACGGTAATTGCATCGGAATTACATTGAAAAGGGCATAATGCCGACATAAGTATAAGAAGTCTGACTCTTCTTACTGTCTATGTTTTGAACCATTCCTGTGACACTAGTTATAGATTCGGATGCTTCACTTCAGATTTACTCTATCCCTTGGACCTCCTTATTGACGATGAAACACAGAAATTTCATCGGAATTAAATACAAAAGGCACAATGCCGACTTAAGTACAAGAAGATTGACTCTTCCTACTGTCAATGTTTTGAACGATTAATGTGCCACCAGCTATGGATTCCGATGCATCACTACAGGTTTACTGTATCCTTTGGACCTTCTTATTGGCGACGAAATACAGAAATTGCATCGGAATTAAATAGAAAAGGCACAATGCCGACTTAAGTACAAGAAGACTGACACTTCTTTTTGTCTATGATTTGAACCATTCCTGTGACACTAGTTATAGATTCCGATGCTTCACTTCAGGTTTACTGTATCCCTTGTACCTTCTTATTGACGATGAAACACAGAAATTGCATCGGAATTAAATAGAAAAAGCACAATGCCGACTTTAGTACAAGAACACTGACTCTTCCTACTGTCTATGTTTTGAACCATTCCTGTGACAATCGATATAGATTCTGATGCTTCACTTCAGGTTTATTGTATCCCTTGGACGTTCTTATTGACGATGAAACACAGAAATTGCATCGGAATTAAATAGAAAAGGCACAATGCCGTCTTAAGTACAAGAAGACTGACTCTTCTTACTGACTATGATTTGAACCACTCCTGTGACGCTAGTTACAGATTCCGATGCTTCACTTCAGGTTTACTGTATCCCTTGGACCTTCTTATTGACGATGAAACACAGATATTGCATCGGAATTAAACACAAAAGGCACAATGCCGACTTAAGTACAAGAAGACTGACTCATCCTACTGTCTATGTTTTGAACCATCCCTGTGACACTAGTTATAGATTCCGATGCTTCACTTCAGGTTTACTGAATACCTTAGACCTTCTTTTTGACGATGAAACACAGAAATTGCATCGTAATTAAATACAAAAGGCACAATGCCGACTTAAGTACAAGATGACTGACTCTTCCTACTGTCTATGTTTTGAACGATTCCTGTGACATTAGTTATAGATTCCGATGCTTCACTTCAGGTTTACTGTATCCTTTGGACCTCCTTATTGGCGACGAAATACAGAAATTGCATCGGAATTAAATAGAAAAGGCACAATGCCGACTTAAGTACAAGAAGACTGACTCTTCCTACTGTCTATGTTTTGAACCATTCCTGTGACACTAGTTATAGATTCCGATGTTTCACCTCAGGTTCACTGTATCCCTCTGACCTTCTTATTGACGATGAAACACGGTAATTGCATCGGAATTAAATTGAAAAGGGCATAATGCCGACTTGAGTACAAGAAGTCTGTCTTTTCTTACTGTCTAAGCTTTGAACCATTCCTGTGACACTGGTTATAGATTCCGATGATTCAGTTCAGATTTACTGTATCCCTTGGACCTTCTTATTGACGATGAAACGCAGAAATTTCACCGGAATTAAATACAAAAGGCACGATGCCGACGTAAGTACAAGAAGACTGACTCTTCTTACCGACTGTTTTGAAGCACTCCTGTGACACTAGTTATAGATTCCGATGCTTCACTTCAGGTTTACTGTATCCCTCTGACCTTCGTAATGACGATGAATCACAGTAATTGCATCGGAATTAAATGCAAAAGGCACAATGCCGACTTGAGTACAAGAAGACTGACTCTTCTTTTTGTCTATGTTTTGAACCAGTCCTGTGACACTAGTTATAGATTCCGATGCTTCACTTCAGGTTTACTGTATCGCTTGGACGTTTTTATTGACGATGAAACTCAGAAATTGCATCGGAATTAAATAGAAATTGCACAATGCCGACTTAAGTACAAGAAGACTGACTCTTCTTACTGTCTATGTTATGAACCATTCCTGTGACACTAGTTAGAGATTCCAATGCTTCTCTTCAGGTTTACTGTATCCCTATGACCTTCTTATTGACGATGAAACACGGTAATTGCATCGGAATTACATTGAAAAGGGCATAATGCCGACATAAGTATAAGAAGTCTGACTCTTCTTACTGTCTATGTTTTGAACCATTCCTGTGACACTAGTTATAGATTCGGATGCTTCACTTCAGATTTACTCTATCCCTTGGACCTCCTTATTGACGATGAAACACAGAAATTTCATCGGAATTAAATACAAAAGGCACAATGCCGACTTAAGTACAAGAAGATTGACTCTTCCTACTGTCAATGTTTTGAACGATTAATGTGCCACCAGCTATGGATTCCGATGCATCACTACAGGTTTACTGTATCCTTTGGACCTTCTTATTGGCGACGAAATACAGAAATTGCATCGGAATTAAATAGAAAAGGCACAATGCCGACTTAAGTACAAGAAGACTGACACTTCTTTTTGTCTATGATTTGAACCATTCCTGTGACACTAGTTATAGATTCCGATGCTTCACTTCAGGTTTACTGTATCCCTTGTACCTTCTTATTGACGATGAAACACAGAAATTGCATCGGAATTAAATAGAAAAAGCACAATGCCGACTTTAGTACAAGAACACTGACTCTTCCTACTGTCTATGTTTTGAACCATTCCTGTGACAATCGATATAGATTCTGATGCTTCACTTCAGGTTTATTGTATCCCTTGGACGTTCTTATTGACGATGAAACACAGAAATTGCATCGGAATTAAATAGAAAAGGCACAATGCCGTCTTAAGTACAAGAAGACTGACTCTTCTTACTGACTATGATTTGAACCACTCCTGTGACGCTAGTTACAGATTCCGATGCTTCACTTCAGGTTTACTGTATCCCTTGGACCTTCTTATTGACGATGAAACACAGATATTGCATCGGAATTAAACACAAAAGGCACAATGCCGACTTAAGTACAAGAAGACTGACTCATCCTACTGTCTATGTTTTGAACCATCCCTGTGACACTAGTTATAGATTCCGATGCTTCACTTCAGGTTTACTGAATACCTTAGACCTTCTTTTTGACGATGAAACACAGAAATTGCATCGTAATTAAATACAAAAGGCACAATGCCGACTTAAGTACAAGATGACTGACTCTTCCTACTGTCTATGTTTTGAACGATTCCTAAGACATTAGTTATAGATTCCGATGCTTCACTTCAGGTTTACTGTATCCTTTGGACCTCCTTATTGGCGACGAAATACAGAAATTGCATCGGAATTAAATAGAAAAGGCACAATGCCGACTTAAGTACAAGAAGACCGACTCTTCCTACTGTCTATGTTTTGAACCATTCCTGTGACACTAGTTATAGATTCCCATGCTTCACTTCAGGTTTACTGTATCCCTCTGACCTTCGTAATGACGATGAATCACAGTAATTGCATCGGAATTAAATGCAATAGTCACAATGCCGACTTGAGTACAAGAAGACTGACTCTTCTTTTTGTCTATGTTTTGAACCAGTCCTGTGACACTAGTTATAGATTCCGATTTTTTCACTTCAGGTTTTCTGTATCCCTTGGACCTTCTTATTGACGATGAAACACAGAAATTACATCGGAATTAAATAGAACTGGCACAATGCCGACTTAAGTACAAGAAGACTGACTCTTCTTACTGAGTGTTTTGAACCACTCCTGTGACACTAGTTATAGATTCCGATGCTTCACTTCAGGTTTACTGTATCCCTCTGACCATCTTATTGACGATGAAACACAGATATTGCATCGGAATTAAATACAAAACGCACAATGCCGACTTAAGTACAAGAAGACTGACTCTTCTTACTGACTATGTTATGAACCATTCCTGTGACACTAGTTGGAGATTCCGATGCTTCTCTTCAGGTTTACTGTATCCCTCTGACCTTCTTATTGACGATGAAACACGGTAATTGCATCGGAATTACATTGAAAAGGGCATAATGCCGACTTAAGTACAAGAAGTCTGACTCTTCTTACTGTCAATGTTTTGAACCATTCCTGTGACTCTAGTTATAGATTCCGATGCTTCACTTCAGATTTACTGTATCCCTTGGACCTCCTTATTGACGATGAAACACAGAAATTTCATCGGAATTAAATACAAAAGGCACGATGCCGACGTAAGTACAAGAGGACTGACTCTTCTTACCGACTGTGTTGAACCATTCCTGTGACACTAGTTATAGATTCCGATGCTTCACTTCAGGTTTACTTTATCCCTTGGCCGCTCTTTTTGACGATGATACACAGAAATTACATCGGAATTAAATACAAAAGGCACAATGCCGACTTAAGTACAAGAAGATTGACTCTTCCTACTGTCTATGTTTTGAACCATTCCTGTGACACTAGTTATAGATTCCGATGCTTCACTTCAGGTTTACTGTATCCCACTGACCTTCTTTTTGACGATGTAACACAGAAATTGCATCGGAAATAATTACAAAAGGCACAATGCCGACTTAAGTACAAGAAGACTGACTCTTCCTACTGTCTATGCTTTGAACGATTCCTGTGCCACCAGTTATGGATTCCGATGCATCACTACAGGTTTACTGTATCCTTTGGACCTTCTTATTGGCGACGAAATACAGAGATTGCATCGGAATTAAATAGAAAAGGCACAATGCCGACTTAAGTACAAGAGGACTGACACTTCTTTTTGTCTATGTTTTGAACCGTTCCTGTGACACTAGTTATAGATTCCGATGCTTCACTTCAGGTTTACTGCAGTCCTTGTACCTTCTTATTGACGATGAAACACAGAAATTGCATCGGAATTAAATAGAAAAAGCACAATGCCGACTTAAGTACAAGAACACTGACTCTTCCTACTGTCTATGTTTTGAACCATTCCTGTGACAATCGATATAGATTCCGATGCTTCACTTCAGGTTTATTGTATCCCTTGGTCGTTCTTATTGACGATGAAACACAGAAATTGCATCGAAATTAAATAGAAAAGGCACAATGCCGACTTAAGTACAAGAAGACTGACTCTTCTTACTGACTATGATTTGAACCACTCCTGTGACGCTAGTTACAGATTCCGATGCTTCACTTCAGGTTTACTGTATCCCTTGGACCTTCTTATTGACGATGAAACACAGATATTGCATCGGAATTAAACACAAATGGCACAATGCCGACTTAAGTTTAAGAAGACTGACTCTCCTTACTGACTATGTTTGAACCATTCCTGTGACACTAGATATAGATTCCGATGCTTCACTTCAGGTTTACTGTATCCCTTGGACCTTCTTATTGACGATGAAACACAGATATTGCATCGTAATTCAATACAAAAGGCACATGCCGACTTAAGTGCAAGAAGACTGACTCTCCTTACTGACTATGTTTGAACCATTCCTGTGACACTAGATATAGATTCCGATGCTTTTCTTCAGGTTTACTGTATCCCTCTGACCTTCTTATTGACGATGAAACACGGTAATTGCATCGGAATTAAATTGAAAAGGGCATAATGCCGACTTAAGTACAAGAAGTCTGTCTCTTCTTACTGTCTAAGCTTTGAACCAATCCTGTGACACTGGTTACAGATTACGATGCTTCACTTCAGATTTACTGTATCCCTTGGACCTTCTTATTGACGATGAAACACATAAATTTCATCGGAATTAAATACAAAAGGCACGATGCCGACGTAAGTACAAGAAGACTGACTCTTCTTATCGACTGTTTTGAACCACTCCTGTGACACTAGTTATAGATTCCGATGCTTCACTTCAGGTTTACTGTATCCCTCTGACCTTCGTAATGACGATGAATCACAGTAATTACATCGGAATTAAATGCAAAAGGCACAATGCCGACATGAGTACAAGAAGACTGACTCTTCTTTTTGTCTATGTTTTGAACCAGTCCTGTGACACTAGTTATAAATTCCGATTGCCTCACTTCAGGTTTTCTGTATCCCTCTGACCTTCTTAATGACGATGAAACTTAGAAATCGCATCGGAATTATATAGAAAAGGCACAATGCCGTCTTAAGTACAAGAAGAATGACTCTTCCTACTGTCTATGTTTTGAACCATTCCTGTGACACCAGTTATAGATTCCGATGCTACACTTCAGGTTTACTGTATCCCTCTGACCTTCGTATTGACGATGAAACACAGAAATTGCATCGGAATTAAATACAAAAGGCACAATGCCGACTTAAGTACAAGAAGACTGACTCTTCCAACTGTCTCTGTTTGAACCATTCCTGTGACACTAGTTATAGATTCCGATGCTTCACCTTAGGTTCACTGTATCCCTCTGACCTTCTTAATGACGATGAAACTTAGAAATCGCATCGGAATTATATAGAAAAGGCACAATGCCGTCTTAAGTACAAGCAGACTGACTCTTCTTAGTGTCTATGCTATGAACCATTCCTGTGACATTAGTTATAGATTCCGATGCTTCACTTCAGGTTTACTGTATCCTTTGGACCTTCTTATTGGCGACGAAATACAGAAACTGCATCGGAATTAAACACAAAAGGCACAATGCCGACTTAAGTACAAGAAGATTGACTCTTCCTACTGTCTATGTTTTGAACCATTCCTGTGACACTAGTTATAGATTCCGATGCTTCACTTCAGGTTTACTGTATCCCTCTGACCTTCTTTTTGACGATGTAACACAGAAATTGCATCGGAAATAATTACAAAAGGCACAATGCCGACTTAAGTACAAGAAGATTGACTCTTCCTACTGTCTATGTTTTGAACGATTCCTGTGCCACCAGTTATGGATTCCGATGCATCACTACAGGTTTACTGTATCCTTTGGACCTTCTTATTGGCGACGAAATACAGAAATTGCATGGGAATTAAATAGAAAAGGCACAATGCCGACTTAAGTACAAGGAGACTGACACTCCTTTTTGTCTATGTTTTGAACCATTCCTGTGACACTAGTTATAGATTCCGATGCTTCACTTCAGGTTTACTGTATTCCTTGTACCTTGTAATTGACGATGAAACACAGAAATTGCATCGGAATTAAATAGAAAAAGCACAATGCCGACTTAACTACAAGGAGACTGACTCTTCTTACTGTCTATGATTTGAACCATTCCTGTGACACTAGTTATAGATTCCGACGCTTCACTTCAGGTTTACTGTATCCCTCTGACCCTCTTATTGACGATGAAACACAGAAATTGCATCGGAATTAAATGCAAAAGGCACAATGCCGACTTAAGTACAAGAAGAATGACTCTTCTTACTGTCTATGATTTGAACCATTCCTGTGACACCAGATATAGATTCCGATGCTTCACTTCAGGTTTACAGTATCCCTTGGACATTCTTATTGACGATGAAACACAGATATTGCATCGGAATTAAATACAAAACGCACAATGCCGACATAAGTACAAGAAGACTGACTCTTCTTACTGACTATGTTATGAACCATTCCTGTGACACTAGTTGGAGATTCCGATGCTTCTCTTCAGGTTTACTGTATCCCTCTGACCTTCTTATTGACGATGAAACACGCTAACTGCATCGGAATTAAATTGAAAAGGGCATAATGCCGACTTAAGTACAAGAAGTCTGACTCTTCTTACTGTCTATGCTTTGAACCATTCCTGTGACACTAGTTATAGATTCCGATGCTTCACTTCAGATTTACTGTATCCCTTGGACCTCCGTATTGACGATGAAACACAGACATTTCATCGGAATTAAATACAAAAGGCACGATGCCGACGTAAGTACAAGAGGAATGACTCTCCTTACCGACTGTTTTGAACCATTCCTGTGACACTAGTTATAGATTCCGATGCTTCACTTCAGGTTTACTGTATCCCTCTGACCGTCGTATTGACGATGAATCACAGAAATTGCATCGGAATTAAATGCAAAAGGCACAATGCCAACTTGAGTACAAGAAGACTGACTCTTCTTTATGACAATGTTTTGAACCATTCCTGTGACACTAGTTATGGTTTCCGAAGCTTCACTTCAGGTTTACTGTATCCCTTGGACCTTCTTATTGACGATGAAACACAGAAATTAAATCGGAATTAAATAGAAATGGCACAATGCCGACATAAGTACAAGAAGACTGACTCTTCCAACTGTCTATGTTTTGAACCATTCCTGTGACACTAGTTATAGATTCCGATGCTTCACTTCAGGTTTACTGTATCCCTTGGACGCTCTTATCGACGATGAAACACAGAAATTGCTTCGGAATTAAATAGAAGGGGCACAATGCCGACTTAAGTACTAGAAGACTGACTCTTCTTACTGTCTATGATTTGAACCATTCCTGTGATACTAGTTATAGATTCCGATGCTTCACTTCAGGTTTACTGTATCCCTCTGACCTTCGTATTGACGATGAAACACAGAAATTGCATCGGAATTAAATAGAAAAGGCACAATGCCGACTTAAGTACTAGAAGACTGACTCTTCCTACTGTCTATGTTTTGAACGATTCCTGTGACATTAGTTATAGATTCCGACGCTTCACTTCAGGTTTACTGTATCCTTTGGACCCTCTTATTGGCGACGAAATACAGAAACTGCATCGGAATTAAATAGAAATGGCACAATGCCGACTTAAGTACAAGAAGACTGACTCTTCCTACTGTCTATGTTTTGAACCATTCCTGTGACACTAGTTATAGATTCCGATGCTTCACCTTAGGTTCACTGTATCCCTCTGACCTTCTTAATGACGATGAAACTCAGAAATCGCATCGGAATTAAACAGAAAAGGCACAATGCCGTCTTAAGTACAAGCAGACTGACTCTTCTTAGTGTCTGTGCTTTGAACCATTCCTGTGACGCCAGTTACAGATTCCGATGCTTCACTTCAGGTTTACTGGTTCCCTCCGACCTTCTTTTTGACGATGATACACAGAAATTACATCGGAATTAAATACAAAAGGCACAATGCCGACTTGAGTACAAGAAGATTGACTCTTCCTACTGTGTATGTTTTGAACCATTCCTGTGACACTAGTTATAGATCCGATGCTTCACTTCAGGTTTACTGTATCCCTCTGACCTTCTTTTTGACGATGAAACACAGAAATTGCATCGGAATTATATACAAAAGGCACAATGCCGACTTAAGTGCAAGAAGACTGACTCTTCCTACTGTCTATGTTTTGAACGATTCCTGTGCCACCAGTTATGGATTCCGATGCATCACTACAGGTTTACTGTATCCTTTGGACCTTCTTATTGGCGACGAAATACAGAAATTGCATCGGAATTAAATAGAAAAGGCACAATGCCGACTTAAGTAAAAGAAGACTGACACTTCTTTTTGTCTATGTTTTGAACCATTCCTGTGACACTAGTTATAGATTCCGATGCTTCACTTCAGGTTTACTGTATCCCTTGTACCATCTTATTGACGATGAAACACAGAAATTGCATCGTAATTAAATACAAAAGGCACAATGCCGACTTAAGTACAAGATGACTGACTCTTCCTACTGTCTATGTTTTGAACGATTCCTGTGACATTAGTTATAGATTCCGATGCTTCACTTCAGGTTTACTGTATCCTTTGGACCTCCTTATTGGCGACGAAATACAGAAATTGCATCGGAATTAAAGAGAAAAGGCACAATGCCGACTTAAGTACAAGAAGACTGACTCTTCCTACTGTCTATGTTTTGAACCACTCCTGTGACACTAGTTATAGATTCGGATGCTTCACCTCAGGTTCACTCTATCCCTCTGACCCTCTTATTGACGATTAAACACAGAAATCGCATCGGAATTAAATAGAAGATTCACAATGCCGTCTGAAGTACAAGCAGACTGACTCTTCTTAGTGTCTATGCTTTGAACCATTCCTGTGACGCTAGTTACAGATTCCGATGCTTCACTTCAGGTTTACTGTATCCTTCTGACCTTCTTATTGACGATGAGACACAGAAATTGCATCGGAATTAAATACAAAACGCACAATGCCGACTTAAGTACTAGGAGACTGACTCTTCTTAGTGACTAAGTTTTGAACCATTCCTGTGACACTAGTTAGAGATTCCGATGCTTCAATTCAGGTTTACAGTATCCCTCTGACCTTCTTTTTGACGATGAAACACAGAAATTGCATCGGAATTAAATAGAAAAGGCACAATGCCGACTTCAGTACAAGAGGACTGATTTTTCTTACAGTCTATTTTTTGAACCATTCCTGTGACACTAGTTATAGATTCCGATGCTTCACTTCAGGTTTAGTGTATCCCTTGGACCTTCTTATTGACGATGAAACACAGAAATTGCATCGGAATTAGATACAAAAGCCACAATGCCGACATAAGTACAAGAAGACTGACTCTTCTTACTGACTATGTTTTGAACCATTTCTGTGACACTAGTTATAGATTCCGATGCTTCACCTCAGGTTCACTGTATCCCTCTGACCTTCTTATTGACGATGAAACACAGAAATTGCATCGGAATTAAATACAAAAGGCACAATGCCGACTTAAGTACATGTGGACTGACTCTTCCTACTGTCTATGTTTTGAAACATTCCTGTGACACTAGTTATAGATTGCGATGCTTCACTTCACGTTAACTGTATCCCTCTGACCTTCTTATTGACGTTGAAACACAGAAATTGCATCGGAATTAAATACAAATGGCACAATGCCGACTTAAGTACAAGAAGACTGACTCTCCTTAGTGCCTATAATTTGAACCATTCCTGTGACACTAGATATAGATTCCGATGCTTCACTTCAGGTTTACTGTATCCCTTGGACCTTCTTATTAATGTTGAAACACAGAAATTGCATCGGAATAAAATAGAAAAAGCACAATGCCGACTTAAGTACAAAAAGACTGCCTCTTCTTACTGTCTATGTTTTGAACCATTCCTCTGACGCAAGTTACAGATTCCGAAGCTTCCCTTCAGTTTTACTGTATCCCTCTGCCATTCTTATTGACGGTGAAACACTGAAATTGCATCGGAAAGAAATGGAAAGAGCACAATGCCGACTTAAGTACAAGAAGACTGACTTTTCTTACTGGCTATGATTTAACCATTCCTGTGACACTAGTTACAGATTCCGATGCTTCACTTCAGGTTTACTGTATCCCTCTGACCTTCTTATTGACGATGAGACACAGAAATTGCATCGGAATTAAATACAAAACGCACAATGCCGACTTAAGTACTAGGAGACTGACTCTTCTTAGTGACTAAGTTTTGAACCATTCCTGTGACACTAGTTAGAGATTCCGATGCTTCAATTCAGGTTTACAGTATCCCTCTGACCTTCTTTTTGACGATGAAACACAGAAATTGCATCGGAATTAAATAGAAAAGGCACAATGCCGACTTAAGTATAAGAGGACTGACTCTTCTTACAGTCTATTTTTTGAACCATTCCTGTGACACTAGTTATAGATTCCGATGCTTCACTTCAGGTTTAGTGTATCCCTTGGACCTTCTTATTGACGATGAAACACAGAAATTGCATCGGAATTAAATACAAAAGCCACAATGCCGACATAAGTACAAGAAGACTGACTCTTCTTACTGACTATGTTTTGAACAATTTCTGTGACACTAGTTATAGATTCCGATGCTTCACCTCAGGTTCACTGTATCCCTCTGACCTTCTTATTGACGATGAAACACAGAAATTGCATCGGAATTAAATACAAAAGGCACAATGCCGACTTAAGTACATGTGGACTGACTCTTCCTACTGTCTATGTTTTGAAACATTCCTGTGACACTAGTTATAGATTGCGATGCTTCACTTCAGGTTAACTGTATCCCTCTGATCTTCTTATTGACGTTGAAACACAGAAATTGCATCGGAATTAAATACAAATGGCACAATGCCGACTTAAGTACAAGAAGACTGACTCTCCTTAGTGCCTATAATTTGAACCATTCCTGTGACACTAGATATAGATTCCGATGCTTCACTTCAGGTTTACTGTATCCCTTGGACCTTCTTATTAATGTTGAAACACAGAAATTGCATCGGAATAAAATAGAAAAAGCACAATGCCGACATAAGTACAAAAAGACTGACTCTTCTTACTGTCTATGTTTTGAACCATTCCTCTGACGCAAGTTACAGATTCCGAAGCTTCCCTTCAGTTTTACTGTATCCCTCTGACATTCTTATTGACGGTGAAACACTGAAATTGCATCGGAATGAAATGGAAAGAGCACAATGCCGACTTAAGTACAAGAAGACTGACTTTTCTTACTGGCTATGATTTAACCATTCCTGTGACACTAGTTATAGATTCCGATGCTACACTTCAGGTTTACTGTATCCCTCTGACCTTCTAATTGACGATGAAACACAGAAATTGCATCGGAATTAAATACAAAATGCACAATGCCGACTTAAGTACAAGAAGTCTGACTCTTCTTACTGACTGTTTTGAACCATTCCTGTGACACTAGTTATAGATTGCGATGCTTCACTTCAGGTTTACTGTATCCCTTGGACCTTCTTATTGAAGATGAAACACAGAAATTGCACCGGAATTAAATACAAAAGGCACAATGCCGACTTAAGTACAAGAAGAGTGACTCTTCCTACTGTCAATGTTTTGAACGATTCCTGTGACGCAAGTTACAGATTCCGATGTTTCACTTCAGGTTTCCTGTATCCCTCTGACCTTCTAATTGACGATGAAACACAGAAAGTGCATCGGAATTAAATAGAACAGGCACAGTGCCGACGTAAGTACAAGAAGACTGACTCTTCTTACTGTCTATGATTTGAACTATTCCTCTGACGCAAGTTACAGATTCCGATGCTTCACTTCAGGATTACTGTATCCCTCTGACATTCGTATTGACGATGAAACACTGGAATTGCATCGGTATGAAATAGAAAAAGCACAATGCCGACTTAAGTACAAGAAGACTGACTCTTCTCACTGACTATGATTTGAACCATTCCTGTGACACTAGTTGTAGATTCCGTTGCTACACTTCAGGTTTACTGTATCCCTCTGATCTTCTTATTGTCGATGAAACACAGAAATTGCATCGGAATTAAATAGAAAAGGCACAATGCCGTTTTAAGTACAAGAAGACTGACTCCTCGTACTGACTATGTTTTGAACCACTCCTGTGACGCTAGTTACAGATTCCGACGCTTCACTTCAGGTTAACTGTAGCCCTTGGACCTTCTTTTTGACGATGAAACACAGATATTGCATCGGAATTAAATACAAAAGGCACAATGCCGACTTAAGTACAAGAAGGCTGACTCTTCCTACTGTCTATGTTTTGAACCATTCCTGTGACACTAGTTATAGATTCCGATGCGTCACTTCAGGTTTACTGTATCCCTCAGACCTTCTTTTTGACGATGAAACTCAGAAATTGCATCGGAATAAATGCAAAATGCACAATGCCGACTTAAGTACAAGAAGTCTGACTCTTCTTACTGACTGCTTTGAACCATTCCTGTGACACTAGTTATAGATTGTGATGCTTCACTTCAGGTTCTGTATCCCTCTGACCTTCTTATTGACGTTGAAACACAGAAATTGCATCGGACTTAAATACAAATGGCACAATGCCGACTTAAGTACAAGAAGACTGACTCTCCTTACTGTCTATAATTTCAACCATTCCTGTGACACTAGATATAGATTCAGATGCTTCACTTCAGGTTTACTGTATCCCTTGGACCTTCTTATTGAAGATGAAACACAGAAATTGCATCGGAATTAAATAGAAAAGGCACAATGCCGACTTAAGTACAAGAAGACCGACTCTTCTTATTGTCTATGTTTTGAACCAATCCTCTGACGCAAGTTACAGATTCCGATGCTTCCCTTCAGGTTTACTGTATCCCTCTGACATTCTTGTTGACGATGAAACACTGAAATTGCATCGAAAAGAAATAGAAAAAGCACAATGCCGATTTAAGTACAAGAAGACTGACTTTTCTTACTGACTATGATTTGAAATATTCCTGTGACACTAGTTTTAGATTCCAATGCTACACTTCAGGTTTACTGTATCCCTCTGACCTTCTTATTGACGATGAAACACAGAAATTGCATCGGAATTAAATAGAAAAGGCACAATGCCGACTTAAGTACAAGAAGACTGACTCTTATAAACTGTCTATGTTTTGGACCACTCCTGTGACGCTAGTTACAGATTCCGATGCTTCACTTCAGGTTTACTGTAGCCCTTGGACCTTCTTATTGTCGATGAAACACAGATATAGCATCGGAAATAAATACAAAAAGCACAATGCCGACTTAAGTACAAGAAGACTGACTCTTCCTACCGTCTATGTTTTGAACCGTTCCTGTGACACTAGTTATAGATTCCGATGCTTCACTTCAGGTTTACTGTATCCCTCTGACCTTCTTTTTGACGATGAAACACAGAAATTGCACCGGAATTAAATACAAAAGGCACAATGCCGACTTAAGTACAAGAAGACTGACTCTTCCTACTGTCTATGTTTTGAACGATTCCTGTGACGCAAGTTACAGATTCCGATGTTTCTCTTCAGGTTTACTGTATCCCTCTGACCTTCTAATTGACGATGATACACAGAAATTGCATCGGAATTAAATAGAAAAGGCACAGTGCCTACTTAAGTACAAGAAGACTGACTCTTCTTACTGTCTATGTTTTGAACCACTCCTGTGACGCTAGTTACAGATTCCGATGCTTCACTTCAGGTTTACTGTAGCCCTTGGACCTTCCTATTGACGATGAAACACAGATATTGCATCTGAATTAAATGCAAAAGGCAAAATGGCGACTTAAGTACAAGAAGACTGACTCTTCCTACTGTCTATGTTTTGAACCATTCCTGTGACACTAGATATAGATTCCGATGCTTCACTTCAGGTTTACTGTATCCCTCTGACATTCTTGTTGACGATGAAACACTGAAATTGCATCGAAATGAAATAGAAAAAGCACAATGCCGACTTAAGTACAAGAAGACTGACTTTTCTTACTTACTATGATTTGAACAATTCCTGTGACACTAGTTATAGATTCCGATGCTACACTTCAGGTTTACTGTATCCCTCTGACCTTCTTATTGACGATGAAACACAGAAATTGCATCGCAATTAAATAGAAAAGGCACAAAGCCGACTTAAGTACAAGAAGACTGACTCTTATAAACTGTCTATGTTTTGGACCACTCCTGTGACGCTAGTTGCAGATTCCGATGCTTCACTTCAGGTTTACTGTAGTCCTTGGACCTTCTTATAGTCGATGAAACACAGATATAGCATCGGAATTAAATACAAAAAGCACAATGCCGACTTATGTACAAGAACACTGACTCTTCCTACTGTCTATGTTTTGAACCGTTCCTGTGACACTAGTTATAGATTCCGATGCTTCACTTCAGGTTTACTGTATACCTCTGACCTTTTATTTGACGATGAAACACAGAAATTGCACCGGAATTAAATACAAAAGGCACAATGCCGACTTAAGTACAAGAAGACTGACTCTTCCTACTGTCTATGTTTTGAACGATTCCTGTGACGCAAGTTACAGATTCCGATGTTTCACTTCAGGTTTACTGTATCCCTCTGACATTCTTATTGACGATGAAACACTGAAATTGCATCGGAATGAAATAGAAAAAGCACAATGCCGACTTAAGTACATGTGGACTGACTCATCCTACTGTCTATGTTTTGAAACTTTCCTGTGACACTAGTTATAGATTGCGATGCTTCACTTCAGGTTAACTGTATCCCTCTGACCTTCTTATGGACGTTGAAACACAGAAATTGCATCGGAATTAAATACAAATGGCACAATGCCGACTTAAGTACAAGAAGACTGACACTTCTTTTTGTCTATGTTTTGAACCATTCCTGTGACACTAGTTATAGATTCCGATGCTTCACTTCAGGTTTACTGTATCCCTTGTACCTTCTTATTGACGATGAAACACAGAAATTGCATCGTAATTAAATACAAAAGGCACAATGCCGACTTAAGTACAAGATGACTGACTCTTCCTACTGTCTATGTTTTGAACGATTCCTGTGACATTAGTTATAGATTCCGATGCTTCACTTCAGGTTTACTGTATCCTTTGGACCTCCTAATTGGCGACGAAATACAGAAATTGCATCGGAATTAAAGAGAAAAGGCACAATGCCGACTTAAGTACAAGAAGACTGACTCTTCCTACTGTCTATGTTTTGAACCACTCCTGTGACACTAGTTATAGATTCCGATGCTTCACCTCAGGTTCACTCTATCCCTCTGACCCTCTTATTGACGATTAAACACAGAAATCGCATCGGAATTAAATAGAAGATTCACAATGCCGTCTGAAGTACAAGCAGACTGACTCTTCTTAGTGTCTATGCTTTGAACCATTCCTGTGACGCTAGTTACAGATTCCGATGCTTCACTTCAGGTTTACTGTATCCCTCTGACCTTCTTATTGACGATGAGACACAGAAATTGCATCGGAATTAAATACAAAACGCACAATGCCGACTTAAGTACTAGGAGACTGACTCTTCTTAGTGACTAAGTTTTGAACCATTCCTGTGACACTAGTTAGAGATTCCGATGCTTCAATTCAGGTTTACAGTATCCCTCTGACCTTCTTTTTGACGATGAAACACAGAAATTGCATCGGAATTAAATAGAAAAGGCACAATGCCGACTTCAGTACAAGAGGACTGATTCTTCTTACAGTCTATTTTGTGAACCATTCCTGTGACACTAGTTATAGATTCCGATGCTTCACTTCAGATTTAGTGTATCCCTTGGACCTTCTTATTGACGATGAAACACAGAAATTGCATCGGAATTAGATACAAAAGCCACAATGCCGACATAAGTACAAGAAGACTGACTCTTCTTACTGACTCTGTTTTGAACCATTTCTGTGACACTAGTTATAGATTCCGATGCTTCACCTCAGGTTCACTGTATCCCTCTGACCTTCTTATTGACGATGAAACACAGAAATTGCATCGGAATTAAATACAAAAGGCACAATGCCGACTTAAGTACATGTGGACTGACTCTTCCTACTGTCTATGTTTTGAAACATTCCTGTGACACTAGTTATAGATTGCGATGCTTCACTTCACGTTAACTGTACCCCTCTGACCTTCTTATTGACGTTGAAACACAGAAATTGCATCGGAATTAAATACAAATGGCACAATGCCGACTTAAGTACAAGAAGACTGACTCTCCTTAGTGCCTATAATTTGAACCATTCCTGTGACACTAGATATAGATTCCGATGCTTCACTTCAGGTTTACTGTATCCCTTGGACCTTCTTATTAATGTTGAAACACAGAAATTGCATCGGAATAAAATAGAAAAAGCACAATGCCGACTTAAGTACAAAAAGACTGCCTCTTCTTACTGTCTATGTTTTGAACCATTCCTCTGACGCAAGTTACAGATTCCGAAGCTTCCCTTCAGTTTTACTGTATCCCTCTGCCATTCTTATTGACGGTGAAACACTGAAATTGCATCGGAAAGAATTGGAAAGAGCACAATGCCGACTTAAGTACAAGAAGACTGACTTTTCTTACTGGCTATGATTTAACCATTCCTGTGAACCTAGTTACAGATTCCGATGCTTCACTTCAGGTTTACTGTATCCCTCTGACCTTCTTATTGACGATGAGACACAGAAATTGCATCGGAATTAAATACAAAACGCACAATGCCGACTTAAGTACTAGGAGACTGACTCTTCTTAGTGACTAAGTTTTGAACCATTCCTGTGACACTAGTTAGAGATTCCGATGCTTCAATTCAGGTTTACAGTATCCCTCTGACCTTCTTTTTGACGATGAAACACAGAAATTGCATCGGAATTAAATAGAAAAGGCACAATGCCGACTTAAGTATAAGAGGACTGACTCTTCTTACAGTCTATTTTTTGAACCATTCCTGTGACACTAGTTATAGATTCCGATGCTTCACTTCAGGTTTAGTGTATCCCTTGGACCTTCTTATTGACGATGAAACACAGAAATTGCATCGGAATTAAATACAAAAGCCACAATGCCGACTTAAGTACAAGAAGACTGACTTTTCTTACTGGCTATGATTTAACCATTCCTGTGACACTAGTTATAGTTTCCGATGCTACACTTCAGGTTTACTGTATCCCTCTGACCTTCTAATTGACGATGAAACACAGAAATTGCATCGGAATTAAATACAAAATGCACAATGCCGACTTAAGTACAAGAAGTCTGACTCTTCTTACTGACTGTTTTGAACCATTCCTGTGACACTAGTTATAGATTGCGATGCTTCACTTCAGGTTTACTGTATCCCTTGGACCTTCTTATTGAAGATGAAACACAGAAATTGCACCGGAATTAAATACCAAAGGCACAATGCCGACTTAAGTACAAGAAGACTGACTCTTCCTACTGTCAATGTTTTGAACGATTCCTGTGACGCAAGTTACAGGTTCCGATGTTTCACTTCAGGTTTACTGTATCCCTCTGACCTTCTAATTGACGATGAAACACAGAAAGTGCATCGGAATTAAATAGAAAAGGCACAGTGCCGACGTAAGTACAAGAAGACTGACTCTTCTTACTGTCTATGATTTGAACTACTCCTCTGACGCAAGTTACAGATTCCGATGCTTCACTTCAGGATTACTGTATCCATCTGACATTCGTATTGACGATGAAACACTGGAATTGCATCGGTATGAAATAGAAAAAGCACAATGCCGACTTAAGTACAAGAAGACTGACTCTTCTCACTGACTATGATTTGAACCATTCCTGTGACACTAGTTATAGATTCCGATGCTACACTTCAGGTTTACTGTATCCCTCTGACCTTCTAATTGACGATGAAACACAGAAATTGCATCGGAATTAAATACAAAATGCACAATGCCGACTTAAGTACAAGAAGTCTGACTCTTCTTACTGTCAATGTTTTGAACCATTCCTGTGACACTAGTTATAGATTCCGATGCTTCACTTCAGATTTACTGTATCCCTTGGACCTCCTTATTGACGATGAAACACAGAAATTTCATCGGAATTAAATACAAAAGGCACGATGCCGACGTAAGTACAAGAGGACTTACTCTTCTTACCGACTGTTTTGAACCATTCCTGTGACACTAGTTATAGATTCCGATGCTTCACTTCAGGTTTACTGTATCCCTCTGACATTCTTGTTGACGATGAAACACTGAAATTGCACCGGAATTAAATACAAAAGGCACAATGCCGACTTAAGTACAAGAAGACTGACTCTTCCTACCGTCTATGTTTTGAACCGTTCCTGTGACACTAGTTATAGATTCCGATGCTTCACTTCAGGTTTACTGTATCCCTCTGACCTTCTTTTTGACGATGAAACACAGAAATTGCACCGGAATTAAATACAAAAGGCACAATGCCGACTTAAGTACAAGAAGACTGACTCTTCCTACTGTCTATGTTTTGAACGATTCCTGTGACGCAAGTTACAGATTCCGATGTTTCTCTTCAGGTTTACTGTATCCCTCTGACCTTCTAATTGACGATGATACACAGAAATTGCATCGGAATTAAATAGAAAAGGCACAGTGCCTACTTAAGTACAAGAAGACTGACTCTTCTTACTGTCTATGTTTTGAACCACTCCTGTGACGCTAGTTACAGATTCCGATGCTTCACTTCAGGTTTACTGTAGCCCTTGGACCATCCTATTGACGATGAAACACAGATATTGCATCTGAATTAAATGCAAAAGGCAAAATGGCGACTTAAGTACAAGAAGACTGACTCTTCCTACTGTCTATGTTTTGAACCATTCCTGTGACACTAGATATAGATTCCGATGCTTCACTTCAGGTTTACTGTATCCCTCTGACATTCTTGTTGACGATGAAACACTGAAATTGCATCGAAATGAAATAGAAAAAGCACAATGCCGACTTAAGTACAAGAAGACTGACTTTTCTTACTTACTATGATTTGAACAATTCCTGTGACACTAGTTATAGATTCCGATGCTACACTTCAGGTTTACTGTATCCCTCTGACCTTCTTATTGACGATGAAACACAGAAATTGCATCGCAATTAAATAGAAAAGGCACAAAGCCGACTTAAGTACAAGAAGACTGACTCTTATAAACTGTCTATGTTTTGGACCACTCCTGTGACGCTAGTTGCAGATTCCGATGCTTCACTTCAGGTTTACTGTAGTCCTTGGACCTTCTTATTGTCGATGAAACACAGATATAGCATCGGAATTAAATACAAAAAGCACAATGCCGACTTATGTACAAGAACACTGACTCTTCCTACTGTCTATGTTTTGAACCGTTCCTGTGACACTAGTTATAGATTCCGATGCTTCACTTCAGGTTTACTGTATACCTCTGACCTTTTATTTGACGATGAAACACAGAAATTGCACCGGAATTAAATACAAAAGGCACAATGCCGACTTAAGTACAAGAAGACTGACTCTTCCTACTGTCTATGTTTTGAACGATTCCTGTGACGCAAGTTACAGATTCCGAAGTTTCACTTCAGGTTTACTGTATCCCTCTGACATTCTTATTGACGATGAAACACTGAAATTGCATCGGAATGAAATAGAAAAAGCACAATGCCGACTTAAGTACATGTGGACTGACTCATCCTACTGTCTATGTTTTGAAACTTTCCTGTGACACTAGTTATAGATTGCGATGCTTCACTTCAGGTTAACTGTATCCCTCTGACCTTCTTATGGACGTTGAAACACAGAAATTGCATCGGAATTAAATACAAATGGCACAATGCCGACTTAAGTACAAGAAGACTGACACTTCCTACAGTCTATGTTTTGAACCATTCCTGTGACACTAGTTATAGATTCCGATGCTACACTTCAGGTTTACTGTATCCCTCTGACCTTCTAATTGACGATGAAACACAGAAATTGCATCGGAATTAAATACAAAATGCACAATGCCGACTTAAGTACAAGAAGTCTGACTCTTCTTACTGACTGTTTTGAACCATTCCTGTGACACTAGTTATAGATTGCGATGCTTCACTTCAGGTATACTGTATCCCTCTGACCTTCTTATTGACGTTGAAACAAAGAAATTGCATCGGACTTAAATACAAATGGCACAATGCCGACTTAAGTACAAGAAGACTGACTCTCCTTGCTGTCTATAACTTCAACCATTCCTGTGACACTAGATATAGATTCCGATGCTTCACTATAGGTTTACTGTATCCCTTGGACCTTCTTATTGAAGATGAAACGCAGAAATTGCATCGGAATTAAATAGAAAAGGCACAATGCCGACTTAAGTACGAGAAGACCGACTCTTCTTATTGTCTATGTTTTGAACCAATCCTCTGACGCAAGTTACAGATTCCGATGCTTCCCTTCAGGTTTACTGTATCCCTCTGACATTCTTGTTGACGGTGAAACACTGAAATTGCATCGAAAAGAAATAGAAAAAGCACAATGCCGATTTAAGTACAAGAAGACTGACTTTTCTTACTGACTATGATTTGAAATATTCCTGTGACACTAGTTATAGATTCCAATGCTACACTTCAGGTTTACTGTATCCCTCTGACCTTCTTTTTGACGATGAAACACAGAAATTGCACCGGAATTAAATGCAAAAGGCACAATGCCGACTTAAGTACAAGAAGACTGACTCTTCCTACTGTCTATGTTTTGAACGATACCTGTGACGCAAGTTACAGATTCCGATGTTTCTCTTCAGGTTCACTGTATCCCTCTGACCTTCTAATTGACGATGATACACAGAAATTGCATCGGAATTAAATAGAAAAGGCACAGTGCCGACTTAAGTACAAGGAGACTGACTCTTCTTACTGTCTATGATTTGAACCACTCCTGTGACGCTAGTTACAGATTCCGATGCTTCACTTCAGGTTTACTGTAGCCCTTGGACCTTCCTATTGATGATGAAACACAGATATTGCATCTGAATTAAATGCAAAAGGCAAAATGCCGACATAAGTGCAAGAAGACTGACTCTTCCTACTGTCTATGTTTTGAACGATTCCTGTGCCACCAGTTATGGATTCCGATGCATCACTGAAGGTTTACTGTATCCTTTGGACCTTCTTATTGGCGACGAAATACAGAAATTGCATCGGAATTAAATAGAAAAGGCACAATGCCGACTTAAGTACAAGAAGACTGACACTTCTTTTTGTCTATGTTTTGAACCATTCCTGTGACACTAGTTATAGATTCCGATGCTTCACTTCAGGTTTACTGTATCCCTTGTACCTTCTTATTGACGATGAAACACAGAAATTGCATCGTAATTAAATACAAAAGGCACAATGCCGACTTAAGTACAAGATGACTGACTCTTCCTACTGTCTATGTTTTGAACGATTCCTGTGACATTAGTTATAGATTCCGATGCTTCACTTCAGGTTTACTGTATCCTTTGGACCTCCTTATTGGCGACGAAATACAGAAATTGCATCGGAATTAAAGAGAAAAGGCACAATGCCGACTTAAGTACAAGAAGACTGACTCTTCCTACTGTCTATGTTTTGAACCACTCCTGTGACACTAGTTATAGATTCCGATGCTTCACCTCAGGTTCACTCTATCCCTCTGACCCTCTTATTGACGATTAAACACAGAAATCGCATCGGAATTAAATAGAAGATTCACAATGCCGTCTGAAGTACAAGCAGACTGACTCTTCTTAGTGTCTATGCTTTGAACCATTCCTGTGACGCTAGTTACAGATTCCGATGCTTCACTTCAGGTTTACTGTATCCCTCTGACCTTCTTATTGACGATGAGACACAGAAATTGCATCGGAATTAAATACAAAACGCACAATGCCGACTTAAGTACTAGGAGACTGACTCTTCTTAGTGACTAAGTTTTGAACCATTCCTGTGACACTAGTTAGAGATTCCGATGCTTCAATTCAGGTTTACAGTATCCCTCTGACCTTCTTTTTGACGATGAAACACAGAAATTGCATCGGAATTAAATAGAAAAGGCACAATGCCGACTTCAGTACAAGAGGACTGATTCTTCTTACAGTCTATTTTGTGAACCATTCCTGTGACACTAGTTATAGATTCCGATGCTTCACTTCAGATTTAGTGTATCCCTTGGACCTTCTTATTGACGATGAAACACAGAAATTGCATCGGAATTAGATACAAAAGCCACAATGCCGACATAAGTACAAGAAGACTGACTCTTCTTACTGACTCTGTTTTGAACCATTTCTGTGACACTAGTTATAGATTCCGATGCTTCACCTCAGGTTCACTGTATCCCTCTGACCTTCTTATTGACGATGAAACACAGAAATTGCATCGGAATTAAATACAAAAGGCACAATGCCGACTTAAGTACATGTGGACTGACTCTTCCTACTGTCTATGTTTTGAAACATTCCTGTGACACTAGTTATAGATTGCGATGCTTCACTTCACGTTAACTGTACCCCTCTGACCTTCTTATTGACGTTGAAACACAGAAATTGCATCGGAATTAAATACAAATGGCACAATGCCGACTTAAGTACAAGAAGACTGACTCTCCTTAGTGCCTATAATTTGAACCATTCCTGTGACACTAGATATAGATTCCGATGCTTCACTTCAGGTTTACTGTATCCCTTGGACCTTCTTATTAATGTTGAAACACAGAAATTGCATCGGAATAAAATAGAAAAAGCACAATGCCGACTTAAGTACAAAAAGACTGCCTCTTCTTACTGTCTATGTTTTGAACCATTCCTCTGACGCAAGTTACAGATTCCGAAGCTTCCCTTCAGTTTTACTGTATCCCTCTGCCATTCTTATTGACGGTGAAACACTGAAATTGCATCGGAAAGAATTGGAAAGAGCACAATGCCGACTTAAGTACAAGAAGACTGACTTTTCTTACTGGCTATGATTTAACCATTCCTGTGACACTAGTTACAGATTCCGATGCTTCACTTCAGGTTTACTGTATCCCTCTGACCTTCTTATTGACGATGAGACACAGAAATTGCATCGGAATTAAATACAAAACGCACAATGCCGACTTAAGTACTAGGAGACTGACTCTTCTTAGTGACTAAGTTTTGAACCATTCCTGTGACATTAGTTAGAGATTCCGATGCTTCAATTCAGGTTTACAGTATCCCTCTGACCTTCTTTTTGACGATGAAACACAGAAATTGCATCGGAATTAAATAGAAAAGGCACAATGCCGACTTAAGTATAAGAGGACTGACTCTTCTTACAGTCTATTTTTTGAACCATTCCTGTGACACTAGTTATAGATTCCGATGCTTCACTTCAGGTTTAGTGTATCCCTTGGACCTTCTTATTGACGATGAAACACAGAAATTGCATCGGAATTAAATACAAAAGCCACAATGCCGACTTAAGTACAAGAAGACTGACTTTTCTTACTGGCTATGATTTAACCATTCCTGTGACACTAGTTATAGTTTCCGATGCTACACTTCAGGTTTACTGTATCCCTCTGACCTTCTAATTGACGATGAAACACAGAAATTGCATCGGAATTAAATACAAAATGCACAATGCCGACTTAAGTACAAGAAGTCTGACTCTTCTTACTGACTGTTTTGAACCATTCCTGTGACACTAGTTATAGATTGCGATGCTTCACTTCAGGTTTACTGTATCCCTTGGACCTTCTTATTGAAGATGAAACACAGAAATTGCACCGGAATTAAATACCAAAGGCACAATGCCGACTTAAGTACAAGAAGACTGACTCTTCCTACTGTCAATGTTTTGAACGATTCCTGTGACGCAAGTTACAGGTTCCGATGTTTCACTTCAGGTTTACTGTATCCCTCTGACCTTCTTATTGAAGATCCAACACAGAAATTGCATCGGAATTAAATAGAAAAGGCACAATGCCGACTTAAGTACAAGAAGACCGACTCTTCTTATTGTCTATGTTTTGAACCAATCCTCTGACGCAAGTTACAGATTCCGATGCTTCCCTTCAGGTTTACTGTATCCCTCTGACATTCTTGTTGACGATGAAACACTGAAATTGCATCGAAAAGAAATAGAAAAAGCACAATGCCGATTTAAGTACAAGAAGACTGACTTTTCTTACTGACTATGATTTGAAATATTCCTGTGACACTAGTTTTAGATTCCAATGCTACACTTCAGGTTTACTGTATCCCTCTGACCTTCTTATTGACGATGAAACACAGAAATTGCATCGGAATTAAATAGAAAAGGCACAATGCCGACTTAAGTACAAGAAGACTGACTCTTATAAACTGTCTATGTTTTGGACCACTCCTGTGACGCTAGTTACAGATTCCGATGCTTCACTTCAGGTTTACTGTAGCCCTTGGACCTTCTTATTGTCGATGAAACACAGATATAGCATCGGAAATAAATACAAAAAGCACAATGCCGACTTAAGTACAAGAAGACTGACTCTTCCTACCGTCTATGTTTTGAACCGTTCCTGTGACACTAGTTATAGATTCCGATGCTTCACTTCAGGTTTACTGTATCCCTCTGACCTTCTTTTTGACGATGAAACACAGAAATTGCACCGGAATTAAATACAAAAGGCACAATGCCGACTTAAGTACAAGAAGACTGACTCTTCCTACTGTCTATGTTTTGAACGATTCCTGTGACGCAAGTTACAGATTCCGATGTTTCTCTTCAGGTTTACTGTATCCCTCTGACCTTCTAATTGACGATGATACACAGAAATTGCATCGGAATTAAATAGAAAAGGCACAGTGCCTACTTAAGTACAAGAAGACTGACTCTTCTTACTGTCTATGTTTTGAACCACTCCTGTGACGCTAGTTACAGATTCCGATGCTTCACTTCAGGTTTACTGTAGCCCTTGGACCTTCCTATTGACGATGAAACACAGATATTGCATCTGAATTAAATGCAAAAGGCAAAATGGCGACTTAAGTACAAGAAGACTGACTCTTCCTACTGTCTATGTTTTGAACCATTCCTGTGACACTAGATATAGATTCCGATGCTTCACTTCAGGTTTACTGTATCCCTCTGACATTCTTGTTGACGATGAAACACTGAAATTGCATCGAAATGAAATAGAAAAAGCACAATGCCGACTTAAGTACAAGAAGACTGACTTTTCTTACTTACTATGATTTGAACAATTCCTGTGACACTAGTTATAGATTCCGATGCTACACTTCAGGTTTACTGTATCCCTCTGACCTTCTTATTGACGATGAAACACAGAAATTGCATCGCAATTAAATAGAAAAGGCACAAAGCCGACTTAAGTACAAGAAGACTGACTCTTATAAACTGTCTATGTTTTGGACCACTCCTGTGACGCTAGTTGCAGATTCCGATGCTTCACTTCAGGTTTACTGTAGTCCTTGGACCTTCTTATTGTCGATGAAACACAGATATAGCATCGGAATTAAATACAAAAAGCACAATGCCGACTTATGTACAAGAACACTGACTCTTCCTACTGTCTATGTTTTGAACCGTTCCTGTGACACTAGTTATAGATTCCGATGCTTCACTTCAGGTTTACTGTATACCTCTGACCTTTTATTTGACGATGAAACACAGAAATTGCACCGGAATTAAATACAAAAGGCACAATGCCGACTTAAGTACAAGAAGACTGACTCTTCCTACTGTCTGTGTTTTGAACGATTCCTGTGACGCAAGTTACAGATTCCGATGTTTCACTTCAGGTTTACTGTATCCCTCTGACATTCTTATTGACGATGAAACACTGAAATTGCATCGGAATGAAATAGAAAAAGCACAATGCCGACTTAAGTACATGTGGACTGACTCATCCTACTGTCTATGTTTTGAAACTTTCCTGTGACACTAGTTATAGATTGCGATGCTTCACTTCAGGTTAACTGTATCCCTCTGACCTTCTTATGGACGTTGAAACACAGAAATTGCATCGGAATTAAATACAAATGGCACAATGCCGACTTAAGTACAAGAAGACTGACACTTCCTACAGTCTATGTTTTGAACCATTCCTGTGACACTAGTTATAGATTCCGATGCTACACTTCAGGTTTACTGTATCCCTCTGACCTTCTAATTGACGATGAAACACAGAAATTGCATCGGAATTAAATACAAAATGCACAATGCCGACTTCAGTACAAGAAGTCTGACTCTTCTTACTGACTGTTTTGAACCATTCCTGTGACACTAGTTATAGATTGCGATGCTTCACTTCAGGTTTACTGTATCCCTCTGACCTTCTTATTGACGTTGAAACAAAGAAATTGCATCGGACTTAAATACAAATGGCACAATGCCGACTTAAGTACAAGAAGACTGACTCTCCTTGCTGTCTATAACTTCAACCATTGCTGTGACACTAGATATAGATTCCGATGCTTCACTATAGGTTTACTGTATCCCTTGGACCTTCTTATTGAAGATGAAACGCAGAAATTGCATCGGAATTAAATAGAAAAGGCACAATGCCGACTTAAGTACGAGAAGACCGACTCTTCTTATTGTCTATGTTTTGAACCAATGCTCTGACGCAAGTTACAGATTCCGATGCTTCCCTTCAGGTTTACTGTATCCCTCTGACATTCTTGTTGACGGTGAAACACTGAAATTGCATCGAAAAGAAATAGAAAAAGCACAATGCCGATTTAAGTACAAGAAGACTGACTTTTCTTACTGACTATGATTTGAAATATTCCTGTGACACTAGTTATAGATTCCAATGCTACACTTCAGGTTTACTGTATCCCTCTGACCTTCTTTTAGACGATGAAACACAGAAATTGCACCGGAATTAAATGCAAAAGGCACAATGCCGACTTAAGTACAAAAAGACTGACTCTTCCTACCGTCTATGTTTTGAACGATACCTGTGACGCAAGTTACAGATTCCGATGTTTCTCTTCAGGTTCACTGTATCCCTCTGACCTTCTAATTGACGATGATACACAGAAATTGCATCGGAATTAAATAGAAAAGGCACAGTGCCGACTTAAGTACAAGGAGACTGACTCTTCTTACTGTCTATGATTTGAACCACTCCTGTGACGCTAGTTACAGATTCCGATGCTTCACTTCAGGTTTACTGTAGCCCTTGGACCTTCCTATTGATGATGAAACACAGATATTGCATCTGAATTAAATGCAAAAGGCAAAATGCCGACTTAAGTGCAAGAAGACTGACTCTTCCTACTGTCTATGTTTTGAACGATTCCTGTGCCACCAGTTATGGATTCCGATGCATCACTGAAGGTTTACTGTATCCTTTGGACCTTCTTATTGGCGACGAAATACAGAAATTGCATCGGAATTAAATAGAAAAGGCACAATGCCGACTTAAGTACAAGAAGACTGACACTTCTTTTTGTCTATGTTTTGAACCATTCCTGTGACACTAGTTATAGATTCCGATGCTTCACTTCAGGTTTACTGTATCCCTTGTACCTTCTTATTGACGATGAAACACAGAAATTGCATCGTAATTAAATACAAAAGGCACAATGCCGACTTAAGTACAAGATGACTGACTCTTCCTACTGTCTATGTTTTGAACGATTCCTGTGACATTAGTTATAGATTCCGATGCTTCACTTCAGGTTTACTGTATCCTTTGGACCTCCTAATTGGCGACGAAATACAGAAATTGCATCGGAATTAAAGAGAAAAGGCACAATGCCGACTTAAGTACAAGAAGACTGACTCTTCCTACTGTCTATGTTTTGAACCACTCCTGTGACACTAGTTATAGATTCCGATGCTTCACCTCAGGTTCACTCTATCCCTCTGACCCTCTTATTGACGATTAAACACAGAAATCGCATCGGAATTAAATAGAAGATTCACAATGCCGTCTGAAGTACAAGCAGACTGACTCTTCTTAGTGTCTATGCTTTGAACCATTCCTGTGACGCTAGTTACAGATTCCGATGCTTCACTTCAGGTTTACTGTATCCCTCTGACCTTCTTATTGACGATGAGACACAGAAATTGCATCGGAATTAAATACAAAACGCACAATGCCGACTTAAGTACTAGGAGACTGACTCTTCTTAGTGACTAAGTTTTGAACCATTCCTGTGACACTAGTTAGAGATTCCGATGCTTCAATTCAGGTTTACAGTATCCCTCTGACCTTCTTTTTGACGATGAAACACAGAAATTGCATCGGAATTAAATAGAAAAGGCACAATGCCGACTTCAGTACAAGAGGACTGATTCTTCTTACAGTCTATTTTGTGAACCATTCCTGTGACACTAGTTATAGATTCCGATGCTTCACTTCAGATTTAGTGTATCCCTTGGACCTTCTTATTGACGATGAAACACAGAAATTGCATCGGAATTAGATACAAAAGCCACAATGCCGACATAAGTACAAGAAGACTGACTCTTCTTACTGACTCTGTTTTGAACCATTTCTGTGACACTAGTTATAGATTCCGATGCTTCACCTCAGGTTCACTGTATCCCTCTGACCTTCTTATTGACGATGAAACACAGAAATTGCATCGGAATTAAATACAAAAGGCACAATGCCGACTTAAGTACATGTGGACTGACTCTTCCTACTGTCTATGTTTTGAAACATTCCTGTGACACTAGTTATAGATTGCGATGCTTCACTTCACGTTAACTGTACCCCTCTGACCTTCTTATTGACGTTGAAACACAGAAATTGCATCGGAATTAAATACAAATGGCACAATGCCGACTTAAGTACAAGAAGACTGACTCTCCTTAGTGCCTATAATTTGAACCATTCCTGTGACACTAGATATAGATTCCGATGCTTCACTTCAGGTTTACTGTATCCCTTGGACCTTCTTATTAATGTTGAAACACAGAAATTGCATCGGAATAAAATAGAAAAAGCACAATGCCGACTTAAGTACAAAAAGACTGCCTCTTCTTACTGTCTATGTTTTGAACCATTCCTCTGACGCAAGTTACAGACTCCGAAGCTTCCCTTCAGTTTTACTGTATCCCTCTGCCATTCTTATTGACGGTGAAACACTGAAATTGCATCGGAAAGAATTGGAAAGAGCACAATGCCGACTTAAGTACAAGAAGACTGACTTTTCTTACTGGCTATGATTTAACCATTCCTGTGACACTAGTTACAGATTCCGATGCTTCACTTCAGGTTTACTGTATCCCTCTGACCTTCTTATTGACGATGAGACACAGAAATTGCATCGGAATTAAATACAAAACGCACAATGCCGACTTAAGTACTAGGAGACTGACTCTTCTTAGTGACTAAGTTTTGAACCATTCCTGTGACACTAGTTAGAGATTCCGATGCTTCAATTCAGGTTTACAGTATCCCTCTGACCTTCTTTTTGACGATGAAACACAGAAATTGCATCGGAATTAAATAGAAAAGGCACAATGCCGACTTAAGTATAAGAGGACTGACTCTTCTTACAGTCTATTTTTTGAACCATTCCTGTGACACTAGTTATAGATTCCGATGCTTCACTTCAGGTTTAGTGTATCCCTTGGACCTTCTTATTGACGATGAAACACAGAAATTGCATCGGAATTAAATACAAAAGCCACAATGCCGACTTAAGTACAAGAAGACTGACTTTTCTTACTGGCTATGATTTAACCATTCCTGTGACACTAGTTATAGTTTCCGATGCTACACTTCAGGTTTACTGTATCCCTCTGACCTTCTAATTGACGATGAAACACAGAAATTGCATCGGAATTAAATACAAAATGCACAATGCCGACTTAAGTACAAGAAGTCTGACTCTTCTTACTGACTGTTTTGAACCATTCCTGTGACACTAGTTATAGATTGCGATGCTTCACTTCAGGTTTACTGTATCCCTTGGACCTTCTTATTGAAGATGAAACACAGAAATTGCACCGGAATTAAATACCAAAGGCACAATGCCGACTTAAGTACAAGAAGACTGACTCTTCCTACTGTCAATGTTTTGAACGATTCCTGTGACGCAAGTTACAGGTTCCGATGTTTCACTTCAGGTTTACTGTATCCCTCTGACCTTCTAATTGACGATGAAACACAGAAAGTGCATCGGAATTAAATAGAAAAGGCACAGTGCCGACGTAAGTACAAGAAGACTGACTCTTCTTACTGTCTATGATTTGAACTACTCCTCTGACGCAAGTTACAGATTCCGATGCTTCACTTCAGGATTACTGTATCCATCTGACATTCGTATTGACGATGAAACACTGGAATTGCATCGGTATGAAATAGAAAAAGCACAATGCCGACTTAAGTACAAGAAGACTGACTCTTCTCACTGACTATGATTTGAACCATTCCTGTGACACTAGTTATAGATTCCGATGCTACACTTCAGGTTTACTGTATCCCTCTGACCTTCTAATTGACGATGAAACACAGAAATTGCATCGGAATTAAATACAAAATGCACAATGCCGACTTAAGTACAAGAAGTCTGACTCTTCTTACTGTCAATGTTTTGAACCATTCCTGTGACACTAGTTATAGATTCCGATGCTTCACTTCAGATTTACTGTATCCCTTGGACCTCCTTATTGACGATGAAACACAGAAATTTCATCGGAATTAAATACAAAAGGCACGATGCCGACGTAAGTACAAGAGGACTTACTCTTCTTACCGACTGTTTTGAACCATTCCTGTGACACTAGTTATAGATTCCGATGCTTCACTTCAGGTTTACTGTATCCCTCTGACATTCTTGTTGACGATGAAACACTGAAATTGCACCGGAATTAAATACAAAAGGCACAATGCCGACTTAAGTACAAGAAGACTGACTCTTCCTACCGTCTATGTTTTGAACCGTTCCTGTGACACTAGTTATAGATTCCGATGCTTCACTTCAGGTTTACTGTATCCCTCTGACCTTCTTTTTGAGGATGAAACACAGAAATTGCACCGGAATTAAATACAAAAGGCACAATGCCGACTTAAGTACAAGAAGACTGACTCTTCCTACTGTCTATGTTTTGAACGATTCCTGTGACGCAAGTTACAGATTCCGATGTTTCTCTTCAGGTTTACTGTATCCCTCTGACCTTCTAATTGACGATGATACACAGAAATTGCATCGGAATTAAATAGAAAAGGCACAGTGCCTACTTAAGTACAAGAAGACTGACTCTTCTTACTGTCTAAGTTTTGAACCACTCCTGTGACGCTAGTTACAGATTCCGATGCTTCACTTCAGGTTTACTGTAGCCCTTGGACCTTCCTATTGACGATGAAACACAGATATTGCATCTGAATTAAATGCAAAAGGCAAAATGGCGACTTAAGTACAAGAAGACTGACTCTTCCTACTGTCTATGTTTTGAACCATTCCTGTGACACTAGATATAGATTCCGATGCTTCACTTCAGGTTTACTGTATCCCTCTGACATTCTTGTTGACGATGAAACACTGAAATTGCATCGAAATGAAATAGAAAAAGCACAATGCCGACTTAAGTACAAGAAGACTGACTTTTCTTACTTACTATGATTTGAACAATTCCTGTGACACTAGTTATAGATTCCGATGCTACACTTCAGGTTTACTGTATCCCTCTGACCTTCTTATTGACGATGAAACACAGAAATTGCATCGCAATTAAATAGAAAAGGCACAAAGCCGACTTAAGTACAAGAAGACTGACTCTTATAAACTGTCTATGTTTTGGACCACTCCTGTGACGCTAGTTGCAGATTCCGATGCTTCACTTCAGGTTTACTGTAGTCCTTGGACCTTCTTATTGTCGATGAAACACAGATATAGCATCGGAATTAAATACAAAAAGCACAATGCCGACTTATGTACAAGAACACTGACTCTTCCTACTGTCTATGTTTTGAACCGTTCCTGTGACACTAGTTATAGATTCCGATGCTTCACTTCAGGTTTACTGTATACCTCTGACCTTTTATTTGACGATGAAACACAGAAATTGCACCGGAATTAAATACAAAAGGCACAATGCCGACTTAAGTACAAGAAGACTGACTCTTCCTACTGTCTATGTTTTGAACGATTCCTGTGACGCAAGTTACAGATTCCGAAGTTTCACTTCAGGTTTACTGTATCCCTCTGACATTCTTATTGACGATGAAACACTGAAATTGCATCGGAATGAAATAGAAAAAGCACAATGCCGACTTAAGTACATGTGGACTGACTCATCCTACTGTCTATGTTTTGAAACTTTCCTGTGACACTAGTTATAGATTGCGATGCTTCACTTCAGGTTAACTGTATCCCTCTGACCTTCTTATGGACGTTGAAACACAGAAATTGCATCGGAATTAAATACAAATGGCACAATGCCGACTTAAGTACAAGAAGACTGACACTTCCTACAGTCTATGTTTTGAACCATTCCTGTGACACTAGTTATAGATTCCGATGCTACACTTCAGGTTTACTGTATCCCTCTGACCTTCTAATTGACGATGAAACACAGAAATTGCATCGGAATTAAATACAAAATGCACAATGCCGACTTAAGTACAAGAAGTCTGACTCTTCTTACTGACTGTTTTGAACCATTCCTGTGACACTAGTTATAGATTGCGATGCTTCACTTCAGGTTTACTGTATCCCTCTGACCTTCTTATTGACGTTGAAACAAAGAAATTGCATCGGACTTAAATACAAATGGCACAATGCCGACTTAAGTACAAGAAGACTGACTCTCCTTGCTGTCTATAACTTCAACCATTCCTGTGACACTAGATATAGATTCCGATGCTTCACTATAGGTTTACTGTATCCCTTGGACCTTCTTATTGAAGATGAAACGCAGAAATTGCATCGGAATTAAATAGAAAAGGCACAATGCCGACTTAAGTACGAGAAGACCGACTCTTCTTATTGTCTATGTTTTGAACCAATCCTCTGACGCAAGTTACAGATTCCGATGCTTCCCTTCAGGTTTACTGTATCCCTCTGACATTCTTGTTGACGGTGAAACACTGAAATTGCATCGAAAAGAAATAGAAAAAGCACAATGCCGATTTAAGTACAAGAAGACTGACTTTTCTTACTGACTATGATTTGAAATATTCCTGTGACACTAGTTATAGATTCCAATGCTACACTTCAGGTTTACTGTATCCCTCTGACCTTCTTTTTGACGATGAAACACAGAAATTGCACCGGAATTAAATGCAAAAGGCACAATGCCGACTTAAGTACAAGAAGACTGACTCTTCCTACTGTCTATGTTTTGAACGATACCTGTGACGCAAGTTACAGATTCCGATGTTTCTCTTCAGGTTCACTGTATCCCTCTGACCTTCTAATTGACGATGATACACAGAAATTGCATCGGAATTAAATAGAAAAGGCACAGTGCCGACGTAAGTACAAGGAGACTGACTCTTCTTACTGTCTATGATTTGAACCACTCCTGTGACGCTAGTTACAGATTCCGATGCTTCACTTCAGGTTTACTGTAGCCCTTGGACCTTCCTATTGATGATGAAACACAGATATTGCATCTGAATTAAATGCAAAAGGCAAAATGCCGACTTAAGTGCAAGAAGACTGACTCTTCCTACTGTCTATGTTTTGAACGATTCCTGTGCCACCAGTTATGGATTCCGATGCATCACTGAAGGTTTACTGTATCCTTTGGACCTTCTTATTGGCGACGAAATACAGAAATTGCATCGGAATTAAATAGAAAAGGCACAATGCCGACTTAAGTACAAGAAGACTGACACTTCTTTTTGTCTATGTTTTGAACCATTCCTGTGACACTAGTTATAGATTCAGATGCTTCACTTCAGGTTTACTGTATCCCTTGTACCTTCTTATTGACGATGAAACACAGAAATTGCATCGTAATTAAATACAAAAGGCACAATGCCGACTTAAGTACAAGATGACTGACTCTTCCTACTGTCTATGTTTTGAACGATTCCTGTGACATTAGTTATAGATTCCGATGCTTCACTTCAGGTTTACTGTATCCTTTGGACCTCCTTATTGGCGACGAAATACAGAAATTGCATCGGAATTAAAGAGAAAAGGCACAATGCCGACTTAAGTACAAGAAGACTGACTCTTCCTACTGTCTATGTTTTGAACCACTCCTGTGACACTAGTTATAGATTCCGATGCTTCACCTCAGGTTCACTCTATCCCTCTGACCCTCTTATTGACGATTAAACACAGAAATCGCATCGGAATTAAATAGAAGATTCACAATGCCGTCTGAAGTACAAGCAGACTGACTCTTCTTAGTGTCTATGCTTTGAACCATTCCTGTGACGCTAGTTACAGATTCCGATGCTTCACTTCAGGTTTACTGTATCCCTCTGACCTTCTTATTGACGATGAGACACAGAAATTGCATCGGAATTAAATACAAAACGCACAATGCCGACTTAAGTACTAGGAGACTGACTCTTCTTAGTGACTAAGTTTTGAACCATTCCTGTGACACTAGTTAGAGATTCCGATGCTTCAATTCAGGTTTACAGTATCCCTCTGACCTTCTTTTTGACGATGAAACACAGAAATTGCATCGGAATTAAATAGAAAAGGCACAATGCCGACTTCAGTACAAGAGGACTGATTCTTCTTACAGTCTATTTTGTGAACCATTCCTGTGACACTAGTTATAGATTCCGATGCTTCACTTCAGATTTAGTGTATCCCTTGGACCTTCTTATTGACGATGAAACACAGAAATTGCATCGGAATTAGATACAAAAGCCACAATGCCGACATAAGTACAAGAAGACTGACTCTTCTTACTGACTCTGTTTTGAACCATTTCTGTGACACTAGTTATAGATTCCGATGCTTCACCTCAGGTTCACTGTATCCCTCTGACCTTCTTATTGACGATGAAACACAGAAATTGCATCGGAATTAAATACAAAAGGCACAATGCCGACTTAAGTACATGTGGACTGACTCTTCCTACTGTCTATGTTTTGAAACATTCCTGTGACACTAGTTATAGATTGCGATGCTTCACTTCACGTTAACTGTACCCCTCTGACCTTCTTATTGACGTTGAAACACAGAAATTGCATCGGAATTAAATACAAATGGCACAATGCCGACTTAAGTACAAGAAGACTGACTCTCCTTAGTGCCTATAATTTGAACCATTCCTGTGACACTAGATATAGATTCCGATGCTTCACTTCAGGTTTACTGTATCCCTTGGACCTTCTTATTAATGTTGAAACACAGAAATTGCATCGGAATAAAATAGAAAAAGCACAATGCCGACTTAAGTACAAAAAGACTGCCTCTTCTTACTGTCTATGTTTTGAACCATTCCTCTGACGCAAGTTACAGATTCCGAAGCTTCCCTTCAGTTTTACTGTATCCCTCTGCCATTCTTATTGACGGTGAAACACTGAAATTGCATCGGAAAGAATTGGAAAGAGCACAATGCCGACTTAAGTACAAGAAGACTGACTTTTCTTACTGGCTATGATTTAACCATTCCTGTGACACTAGTTACAGATTCCGATGCTTCACTTCAGGTTTACTGTATCCCTCTGACCTTCTTATTGACGATGAGACACAGAAATTGCATCGGAATTAAATACAAAACGCACAATGCCGACTTAAGTACTAGGAGACTGACTCTTCTTAGTGACTAAGTTTTGAACCATTCCTGTGACACTAGTTAGAGATTCCGATGCTTCAATTCAGGTTTACAGTATCCCTCTGACCTTCTTTTTGACGATGAAACACAGAAATTGCATCGGAATTAAATAGAAAAGGCACAATGCCGACTTAAGTATAAGAGGACTGACTCTTCTTACAGTCTATTTTTTGAACCATTCCTGTGACACTAGTTATAGATTCCGATGCTTCACTTCAGGTTTAGTGTATCCCTTGGACCTTCTTATTGACGATGAAACACAGAAATTGCATCGGAATTAAATACAAAAGCCACAATGCCGACTTAAGTACAAGAAGACTGACTTTTCTTACTGGCTATGATTTAACCATTCCTGTGACACTAGTTATAGTTTCCGATGCTACACTTCAGGTTTACTGTATCCCTCTGACCTTCTAATTGACGATGAAACACAGAAATTGCATCGGAATTAAATACAAAATGCACAATGCCGACTTAAGTACAAGAAGTCTGACTCTTCTTACTGACTGTTTTGAACCATTCCTGTGACACTAGTTATAGATTGCGATGCTTCACTTCGGGTTTACTGTATCCCTTGGACCTTCTTATTGAAGATGAAACACAGAAATTGCACCGGAATTAAATACCAAAGGCACAATGCCGACTTAAGTACAAGAAGACTGACTCTTCCTACTGTCAATGTTTTGAACGATTCCTGTGACGCAAGTTACAGGTTCCGATGTTTCACTTCAGGTTTACTGTATCCCTCTGACCTTCTAATTGACGATGAAACACAGAAAGTGCATCGGAATTAAATAGAAAAGGCACAGTGCCGACGTAAGTACAAGAAGACTGACTCTTCTTACTGTCTATGATTTGAACTACTCCTCTGACGCAAGTTACAGATTCCGATGCTTCACTTCAGGATTACTGTATCCATCTGACATTCGTATTGACGATGAAACACTGGAATTGCATCGGTATGAAATAGAAAAAGCACAATGCCGACTTAAGTACAAGAAGACTGACTCTTCTCACTGACTATGATTTGAACCATTCCTGTGACACTAGTTATAGATTCCGATGCTACACTTCAGGTTTACTGTATCCCTCTGACCTTCTAATTGACGATGAAACACAGAAATTGCATCGGAATTAAATACAAAATGCACAATGCCGACTTAAGTACAAGAAGTCTGACTCTTCTTACTGTCAATGTTTTGAACCATTCCTGTGACACTAGTTATAGATTCCGATGCTTCACTTCAGATTTACTGTATCCCTTGGACCTCCTTATTGACGATGAAACACAGAAATTTCATCGGAATTAAATACAAAAGGCACGATGCCGACGTAAGTACAAGAGGACTGACTCTTCTTACCGACTGTTTTGAACCATTCCTGTGACACTAGTTATAGATTCCGATGCTTCACTTCAGGTTTACTGTATCCCTTGGACGCTCTTTTTGACGATGATACACAGAAATTACATCGGAATTAAATACAAAAGGCACAATGCCGACTTAAGTACAAGAAGATTGACTCTTCCTACTGTCTATGTTTTGAACCATTCCTGTGACACTAGTTATAGATTCCGATGCTTCACTTCAGGTTTACTGTATCCCACTGACCTTCTTTTTGACGATGTAACACAGAAATTGCATCGGAAATAATTACAAAAGGCACAATGCCGACTTAAGTACAAGAAGACTGACTCTTCATACTGTCTATGCTTTGAACGATACCTGTGCCACCAGTTATGGATTCCGATGCATCACTACAGGTTTACTGTATCCTTTGGACCTTCTTATTGGCGACGAAATACAGAGATTGCATCGGAATTAAATAGAAAAGGCACAATGCCGACTTAAGTACAAGAGGACTGACACTTCTTTTTGTCTATGTTTTGAACCGTTCCTGTGACACTAGTTATAGATTCCGATGCTTCACTTCAGGTTTACTGCAGTCTTTGTACCTTCTTATTGACGATGAAACACAGAAATTGCATCGGAATTAAATAGAAAAAGCACATTGCCGACTTAAGTACAAGAACACTGACTCTTCCTACTGTCTATGTTTTGAACCATTCCTGTGACAATCGATATAGATTCCGATGCTTCACTTCAGGTTTATTGTATCCCTTGGTCGTTCTTATTGACGATGAAACACAGAAATTGCATCGGAATTACATAGGAAAGGCACAATGCCGACTTAAGTACAAGAAGACTGACTCTTCTTACTGACTATGATTTGAACCACTCCTGTGACGCTAGTTACAGATTCCGATGCTTCACTTCAGGTTTACTGTATCCCTTGGACCTTCTTATTGACGATGAAACACAGATATTGCATCGGAATTAAACACAAATGTCACAATGCCGACTTAAGTTTAAGAAGACATACTCTCCTTACTGACTATGTTTGAACCATTCCTGTGACACTAGATATAGATTCCGATGCTTCACTTCAGGTTTACTGTATCCCTTGGACCTTCTTATTGACGATGAAACACAGATATTGCATCGGAATTCAATACAAAAGGCACATGCCGACTTAAGTGCAAGAAGACTGACTCTCCTTACTGACTATGTTTGAACCATTCCTGTGACACTAGATATAGATCCCGATGCTTCTCTTCAGGTTTACTGTATCCCTCTGACCTTCTTATTGACGATGAAACACGGTAATTGCATCGGAATTAAATTGAAATGGGCATAATGCCGACTTAAGTACAAGAAGTCTGTCTCTTCTTACTGTCTAAGCTTTGAACCAATCCTGTGACACTGGTTACAGATTACGATGCTTCACTTCAGATTTACTGTATCCCTTGGACCTTCTTATTGACGATGAAACACATAAATTTCAACGGAATTAAATACAAAAGGCACGATGCCGACGTAAGTACAAGAAGACTGACTCTTCTTACCGACTGTTTTGAACCACTCCTGTGACACTAGTTATAGATTCCGATGCTTCACTTCAGGTTTACTGTATCCCTCTGACCTTCGTAATGACGATGAATCACAGTAATTACATCGGAATTACATGCAAAAGGCACAATGCCGACTTGAGTACAAGAAGACTGACTCTTCTTTTTGTCTATGATTTGAACCATTCCTGTGACACTAGTTATAGATTCCGACGCTTCACTTCAGGTTTACTGTATCCCTCTGACCTACTTATTGTCGATGAAACACAGAAATTGCATCGGAATTAAATACAAAAGGCACAATGCAGACTTAAGTACAAGAAGAATGACTCTTCCTACTGTCTATGTTTTGAACCATTCCTGTGACACCAGTTATAGATTCCGATGCTACACTTCAGGTTTACTGTATCCCTCTGACCTTCGTATTGACGATGAAACACAGAAATTGCATCGGAATTAAATACAAAAGGCACAATGCCGACTTAAGTACAAGAAGACTGACTCTTCCAACTGTCTATGTTTGAACCATTCCTGTGACACTAGTTATAGATTCCGACGCTTCACTTCAGGTTTACTGTATCCCTCTGACCTACTTATTGACGATGAAACACAGAAATTGCATCGGAATTAAATACAAAAGGCACAATGCCGACTTAAGTACAAGAAGAATGACTCTTCCTACTGTCTATGTTTTGAACCATTCCTGTGACACTAGTTATAGATTCCGATGCTTCACTTCAGGTTTACTGTATCCCACTGACCTCCTTTTTACGATGTAACACAGAAATTGCATCGGAAATAATTACAAAAGGCACAATGCCGACTTAAGTACAAGAAGACTGACTCTTCCTACTGTCTATGCTTTGAACAATTCCTGTGCCACCAGTTAAGGATTCCGATGCATCACTACATTTTTACTGTATCCTTTGGACCTTCTTATTGGCGACGAAATACAGAGATTGCATCGGAATGAAATAGAAAAGGCACAATGCCGACTTAAGTACAAGAGGACTGACACTTCTTTTTGTCTATGTTTTGAACCGTTCCTGTGACACTAGTTATAGATTCCGATGCTTCACTTCAGGTTTACTGCAGTCCTTGTACCTTCTTAGTGACGATGAAACACAGAAATTGCATCGGAATTAAATAGAAAAAGCACAATGCCGACTTAAGTACAAGAACACTGACTCTTCCTACTGTCTATGTTTTGAACCATTCCTGTGACAATCGATATAGATTCCGATGCTTCAGTTCAGGTTTATTGTATCCCTTGGTCGTTCTTATTGACGATGAAACACAGAAATTGCATCGGAATTAAATAGAAAATGCACAATGCCGACTTAAGTACAAGAAGACTGACTCTTCTCACTGACTATGATTTGAACCACTCCTGTGACGCTAGTTACAGATTCCGATGCTTCACTTCAGGTTTACTGTATCCCTTGGACGCTCTTATTGACGATGAAACACAGAAATTGCATCGGAATTAAATAGAAGGGGCACAATGCCGACTTAAGTACTAGAAGACTGACTCTTCTTACTGTCTTTGATTTGAACCATTCCTGTGACACTAGTTATAGATTCCGATGCTTCACTTCGGGTTTACTGTATCCCTTGGACGTTCTTATTGACGATGAAACACAGAAATTGCATCGGAATTAAATAGAAAAGGCACAATGCCGACTGAAGTACAAGAAGACTGACTCTTCTTACTGACTATAATTTGAACCACTCCTGTGACGCTAGTTACAGATTCCGATGCTTCACTTCAGGTTTACTGTATCCCTTGGACCTTCTTATTGACGATGAAACACAGATATTCCATCGGAATTAAACACAAAAGGCACAATGCCGACTTAAGTACAAGAAGACTGACTCATCCTACTGTCTATGTTTTGAACCATCCCTGTAACACTAGTTATAGATTCCGATGCTTCACTTCAGGTTTACTGTATACCTCTGACCTTCTTTTTGACGATGAAACACAGAAAATGCATCGTAATTAAATACAAAAGGCACAATGCCGACTTAAGTACAAGATGACTGACTCTTCCTACTGTCTATGTTTTGAACGATTCCTGTGACATTAGTTATAGATTCCGATGCTTCACTTCAGGTTTACTGTATCCTTTGGACCTCCTTATTGGCGACGAAATACAGAAATTGCATCGGAATTAAATAGAAAAGGCACAATGCCGACTTAAGTACAAGAAGACTGACACTTCTTTTTGTCTATGATTTGAACCATTCCTGTGAAACTAGTTATAGATTCCGATGCTTCACTTCAGGTTTACTGTATCCCTTGTACCTTCTTATTGACGATGAAACACAGAAATTGCATCGGAATTAAATAGAAAAAGCACAATGCAGACTTTAGTACAAGAACACTGACTCTTCCTACTGTCTATGTTTTGAACCATTCCTGTGACAATCTATATAGATTCCGATGCTTCACTTCAGGTTTATTGTATCCATTGGACGTTCTTATTGACGATGAAACACAGAAATTGCATCGGAATTAAATAGAAAAGGCACAATGCCGACTTAAGTACAAGAAGACTGACTCTTCTTACTGACTATGATTTGAACCACTCCTGTGACGCTAGTTACAGATTCCGATGCTTCACTTCAGGTTTACTGTATCCCTCGGACCTTCTTATTGACGATGAAACACAGATATTGCATCGGAATTAAACACAAAAGGCACAATGCCGACTTAAGTACAAGAAGACTGACTCATCCTACAGTCTATGTTTTGAACCATCCCTGTGACACTAGTTATAGATTCCGATGCTTCACTTCAGGTTTACTGTATACCTTTGACCTTCTTTTTGACGATGAAACACAGAAATTGCATCGTAATTAAATACAAAAGGCACAATGCCGACTTAAGTACAAGATGACTGACGCTTCCTACTGTCTATGTTTTGAACGATTCCTGTGACATTAGTTATAGATTCCGATGCTTCACTTCAGGTTTACTGTATCCTTTGGACCTCCTTATTGGCGACGAAATACAGAAATTGCATCGGAATTAAATAGAAAAGGCACAATGCCGACTTAAGTACAAGAAGACTGACTCTTCCTACTGTCTATGTTTTGAACCATTCCTGTGACACTAGTTATAGATTCCGATGCTTCACCTCAGGTTCACTGTATCCCTCTGACCTTCTTATTGACGATGAAACACGGTAATTGCATCGGAATTAAATTGAAAAGGGCATAATGCCGACTTAAGTACAAGAAGTCTGTCTTTTCTTACTGTCTAAGATTTGAACCATTCCTGTGACGCTGGTTATAGATTCCGATGCTTCACTTCAGATTTACTGTATCCATTGGACGTTCTTATTGACGATGAAACACAGAAATTGCATCGGAATTAAATAGAAAAGGCACAATGCCGACTTAAGTACAAGAAGACTGACTCTTCTTACTGACTATGATTTGAACCACTCCTGTGACACTAGTTATAGATTCCGATGCTTCACTTCAGGTTTACTGTATCCCTCTGACCTTCGTAATGACGATGAATCACAGTAATTGCATCGGAATTAAATGCAAAAGGCACAATGCCGACTTGAGTACAAGAAGACTGACTCTTCTTTTTGTATATGTTTTGAACCAGTCCTGTGACACTAGTTATAGATTTTGATGCTTCACTTCAGGTTTACTGTATCGCTTGGACATTTTTATTGACGATGAAACTCAGAAATTCCATCGGAATTAAATAGAAATTGCACAATGCCGACTTAAGTACAAGAAGACTGACTCTTCTTACTGTCTATGATTTGAACCATTCCTGTGACACTAGTTATAGATTCCGATGCTTCACTTCAGGTTTACTGTATCCCTCTGACCTTCTTTTTGACGATGAAACACAGAAATTGCATCGGAATTAAATACAAAAGGCACAATGCCGACTTAAGTACAAGAAGACTGACTCTTCTTACTGAGAGTTTTGAACCATTCCTGTGACACTAGTTATAGATTCCGATGCTTCACTTCAGGTTTACTGTATCCCTCTGACCATCTTATTGACGATGAAACACAGAAATTGCATGTGAATGAAATACAAATGGCACAATGCCGACTTAAGTTTATGAAGACTGACTCTCCTTACTGACTATGTTTGAACCATTCCTGTGACACTAGATATAGATTCCGATGCTTCACTTCAGGTTCACTGTATCCCTTGGATCTTCTTATTGACGATGAAACACAGATATTGCATCGGAATTAAATACAAAACGCACAATGCCGACATAAGTACAAGAAGACTGACTCTTCTTACTGACTATGTTATGAACCATTCCTGTGACACTAGTTAGAGATTCCAATGCTTCTCTTCAGGTTTACTGTATCCCTATGACCTTCTTATTGACGATGAAACACGGTAATTGCATCGGAATTAAATAGAAAAGGCATAATGCCGACATAAGTATAAGAAGTCTGACTCTTCTTACTGTCTATGTTTTGAACCATTCCTGTGACACTAGTTATAGATTCGGATGCTTCACTTCAGATTTACTGTATCCCTTGGACTTCCTTATTGACGATGAAACACAGAAATTTCATCGGAATTAAATACAAAAGGCACAATGCCGACTTAAGTACAAGAAGACTGACTCTTCCTACTGTCTATGTTTTGAACGATTCCTGTGCCACCAGCTATGGATTCCGATGCATCACTACAGGTTTACTGTATCCTTTGGACCTTCTTATTGGCGACGAAATACAGAAATTGAATCGGAATTAAATAGAAAAGGCACAATGCCGACTTAAGTACAAGAAGACTGACACTTCTTTTTGTCTATGATTTGAACCATTCCTGTGACACTAGTTATAGATTCCGATGCTTCACTTCAGGTTTACTGTATCCCTTGTACCTTCTTCTTGACGATGAAACACAGAAATTGCATCGGAATTAAATAGAAAAAGCACAATGCCGACTTTAGTACAAGAACACTGACTCTTCCTACTGTCTATGTTTTGAACCATTCCTGTGACAATCGATATAGATTCCGATGCTTCACTTCAGGTTTATTGTATCCCTTGGACGTTCTTATTGACGATGAAACACAGAAATTGCATCGGAATTAAATAGAAAAGGAACAATGCCGTCTTAAGTACAAGAAGACTGACTCTTCTTACTGACTATGATTTGAACCACTCCTGTGACGCTAGTTACAGATTCCGATGCTTCACTTCAGGTTTACTGTATCCCTTGGACCTTCTTATTGACGATGAAACACAGATATTGCATCGGAATTAAACACAAAAGGCACAATGCCGACTTAAGTACAAGAAGACTGACTCATCCTACTGTCTATGTTTTGAACCATCCCTGTGACACTAGTTATAGATTCCGATGCTTCACTTCAGGTTTACTGAATACATTTGACCTTCTTTTTGACGATGAAACACAGAAATTGCATCGTAATTAAATACAAAAGGCACAATGCCGACTTATGTACAAGATGACTGACTCTTCCTACTGTCTATGTTTTGAACGATTCCTGTGACATTAGTTATAGATTCCGATGCTTCACTTCAGGTTTACTGTATCCTTTGGACCTCCTTATTGGCGACGAAATACAGAAATTGCATCGGAATTAAATAGAAAAGGCACAATGCCGACTTAAGTACAAGAAGACCGACTCTTCCTACTGTCTATGTTTTGAACCATTCCTGTGACACTAGTTATAGATTCCCATGCTTCACTTCAGGTTTACTGTATCCCTCTGACCTTCGTAATGACGATGAATCACAGTAATTGCATCGGAATTAAATGCAATAGTCACAATGCCGACTTGAGTACAAGAAGACTGACTCTTCTTTTTGTCTATGTTTTGAACCAGTCCTGTGACACTAGTTATAGATTCCGATTTTTTCACTTCAGGTTTTCTGTATCCCTTGGACCTTCTTATTGACGATGAAACACAGAAATTACATCGGAATTAAATAGAACTGGCACAATGCCGACTTAAGTACAAGAAGACTGACTCTTCTTACTAAGTGTTTTGAACCACTCCTGTGACACTAGTTATAGATTCCGATGCTTCACTTCAGGTTTACTGTATCCCTCTGACCATCTTATTGACGATGAAACACAGAAATTGCATGTGAATTAAATACAAATGGCACAATGCCGACTTAAGTTTAAGAAGACTGACTCTCCTTACTGACTATGTTTGAACCATTCCTGTGACACTAGTTATAGATTCCGATGCTTCACTTCAGGTTTACTGCATCCCTTGGACCTTCTTATTGACGATGAAACACAGATATTGCATCGGAATTAAATACAAAACGCACAATGCCGACTTAAGTACAAGAAGACTGACTCTTCTTACTGACTATGTTATGAACTATTCCTGTGACACTAGTTGGAGATTCCGATGCTTCTCTTCAGGTTTACTGTATCCCTCTGACCTTCTTATTGACGATGAAACACGGTAATTGCATCGGAATTACATTGAAAAGGGCATAATGCCGACCTAAGTACAAGAAGTCTGAATCTTCTTACTGTCAATGTTTTGAACCATTCCTGTGACACTAGTTATAGATTCCGATGCTTCACTTCAGATTTACTTTATCCCTTGGACCTCCTTATTGACGATGAAACACAGAAATTTCATCGGAATTAAATACAAAAGGCACGATGCCGACGTAAGTACAAGAGGACTGACTCTTCTTACCGACTGTTTTGAACCATTCCTGTGACACTAGTTATAGATTCCGATTATTCACTTCAGGTTTACTGTATCCCTTGGACGCTCTTTTTGACGATGATACACAGAAATTACATCGGAATTAAAAACAAAAGGCACAATGCCGACTTAAGTACAAGAAGATTGACTCTTCCTACTGTCTATGTTTTGAACCATTCCTGTGACACTAGTTATAGATTTCGATGCTTCACTTTAGGTTTATTGTATCCCACTGACCTTCTTTTTGACGATGTAACACAGAAATTGCATCGGAATTAAATAGAAAAGGCACAATGCCGACTTAAGTACAAGAAGACTGACTCTTGTTACTGACTATGATTTGAACCACTCCTGTGACGCTAGTTACAGATTCCGATGCTTCACTTCAGGTTTACTGTATCCCTTGGACCTTCTTATTGACGATGAAACACAGATATTGCATCGGAATTAAACACAAATGGCACAATGCCGACTTAAGTTTAAGAAGACTGACTCTCCTTACTGACTATGTTTGAACCATTCCTGCGACACTAGATATAGATTCCGATGCTTCACTTCAGGTTTACTGTATCCCTTGGACCTTCTTATTGACGATGAAGAACAGATATTGCATCGGAATTCAATACGAAAGGCACATGCCGACTTAAGTGCAAGAAGACTGACTCTCCTTACTGACGATGTTTGAACCATTCCTGTGACACTAGATATAGATTCCGATGCTTCTCTTCAGGTTTACTGTATCCCTCTGACCTTCTTATTGACGATGAAACACGGTCATTGCATCGGAATTAAATTGAAAAGGGCATAATGCCGACTTAAGTACAAGAAGTCTGTCTCTTCTTACTGTCTAAGCTTTGAACCAATCCTGTGACACTGGTTACAGATTACGATGCTTCACTTCAGATTTACTGTATCCCTTGGACCTTCTTATTGACGATGAAACACATAAATTTCATCGGAATTAAATACAAAAGGCACGATGCCGACGTAAGTACAAGAAGACTGACTCTTCTTACCGACTGTTTTGAACCACTCCTGTGACACTAGTTATAGATTCCGATGCTTCACTTCAGGTTTACTGTATCCCTCTGACCTTCGTAATGACGATGAATCACAGTAATTACATCGGAATTAAATGCAAAAGGCACAATGCCGACTTGAGTACAAGAAGACTGATTCTTCTTTTTGTCTATGTTTTGAACCAGTCCTGTGACACTAGTTATAAATTCCGATTGCTTCACTTCCGGTTTTCTGTATCCCTTGGACCTTCTTATTGACGATGAAACACAGAAATTGCATTGGAATTAAATAGAACTGGCACAATGCCGACTTAAGTACAAGAAGACTGACTCTTCCTACTGTCTATGTTTTGAACCATTCCTGTGACACTAGTTATAGATTCCGATGCTTCACTTCAGGTTTACTGTATCGCTTGGACGTTCTTATTGACGATGAAACACAGAAATTGCATCGGAATTAAATAGAAATTGCACAATGCCGACTTAAGTACAAGAAGACTGACTCTTCTTACTGTCTATGATTTGAACCATTCCTGTGACACTAGTTATAGATTCCGACGCTTCACTTCAGGTTTACTGTATCCCTCTGACCTACTTATTGACGATGAAACACAGAAATTGCATCGGAATTAAATACAAAAGGCACAATGCCGACTTAAGTACAAGAAGAATGACTCTTCCTACTGTCTATGTTTTGAACCATTCCTGTGACACCAGTTATAGATTCCGATGCTACACTTCAGGTTTACTGTATCCCTCTGACCTTCGTATTGACGATGAAACACAGAAATTGCATCGGAATTAAATACAAAAGGCACAATGCCGACTTAAGTACAAGAAGACTGACTCCTCCAACTGTCTATGTTTGAACCATTCCTGTGACACTAGTTATAGATTCCGATGCTTCACCTTAGGTTCACTGTATCCCTCTGACCTTCTTAATGACGATGAAACTTAGAAATCGCATCGGAATTAAATAGAAAAGGCACAATGCCGTCTTAAGTACAAGCAGACTGACTCTTCTTAGTGTCTATGCTATGAACCATTCCTGTGACATTAGTTATAGATTCCGATGCTTCACTTCAGGTTTACTGTATCCTTTGGACCTTCTTATTGGCGACGAAATACAGAAACTGCATCGGAATTAAATAGAAAAGGCACAATGCCGACTTAAGTACAAGAAGACTGACTCTTCCTACTGTCTATGTTTTGAACCATTCCTGTGACACTAGTTATAGATTCCGATGCTTCACCTTAGGTTCACTGTATCCCTCTGACCTTCTTATTGACGATGAAACACAGAAATTGCATCGGAATTAAATACAAAAGGCACAATGCCGACTTAAGTACAAGAAGAATGACTCTTCCTACTGTCTATGTTTTGAACCATTCCTGTGACACTAGTTATAGATTCCGATGCTTCACTTCAGGTTTACTGTATCCCACTGACCTCCTTTTTACGATGTAACACAGAAATTGCATCGGAAATAATTACAAAAGGCACAATGCCGACTTAAGTACAAGAAGACTGACTCTTCCTACTGTCTATGCTTTGAACAATTCCTGTGCCACCAGTTATGGATTCCGATGCATCACTACATTTTTACTGTATCCTTTGGACCTTCTTATTGGCGACGAAATACAGAGATTGCATCGGAATGAAATAGAAAAGGCACAATGCCGACTTAAGTACAAGAGGACTGACACTTCTTTTTGTCTATGTTTTGAACCGTTCCTGTGACACTAGTTATAGATTCCGATGCTTCACTTCAGGTTTACTGCAGTCCTTGTACCTTCTTATTGACGATGAAACACAGAAATTGCATCGGAATTAAATAGAAAAAGCACAATGCCGACTTAAGTACAAGAACACTGACTCTTCCTACTGTCTATGTTTTGAACCATTCCTGTGACAATCGATATAGATTCCGATGCTTCACTTCAGGTTTATTGTATCCCTTGGTCGTTCTTATTGACGATGAAACACAGAAATTGCATCGGAATTAAATAGAAAAGGCACAATGCCGACTTAAGTACAAGAAGACTGACTCTTCTCACTGACTATGATTTGAACCACTCCTGTGACGCTAGTTACAGATTCCGATGCTTCACTTCAGGTTTACTGTATCCCTTGGACGCTCTTATTGACGATGAAACACAGAAATTGCATCGGAATTAAATAGAAGGGGCACAATGCCGACTTAAGTACAAGAAGACTGACTCATCCTACTGTCTATGTTTTGAACCATCCCTGTAACACTAGTTATAGATTCCGATGCTTCACTTCAGGTTTACTGTATACCTCTGACCTTCTTTTTGACGATGAAACACAGAAAATGCATCGTAATTAAATACAAAAGGCACAATGCCGACTTAAGTACAAGATGACTGACTCTTCCTACTGTCTATGTTTTGAACGATTCCTGTGACATTAGTTATAGATTCCGATGCTTCACTTCAGGTTTACTGTATCCTTTGGACCTCCTTATTGGCGACGAAATACAGAAATTGCATCGGAATTAAATAGAAAAGGCACAATGCCGACTTAAGTACAAGAAGACTGACACTTCTTTTTGTCTATGATTTGAACCATTCCTGTGAAACTAGTTATAGATTCCGATGCTTCACTTCAGGTTCACTGTATCCCTTGTACCTTCTTATTGACGATGAAACACAGAAATTGCATCGGAATTAAATAGAAAAAGCACAATGCCGACTTTAGTACAAGAACACTGACTCTTCCTACTGTCTATGTTTTGAACCATTCCTGTGACAATCTATATAGATTCCGATGCTTCACTTCAGGTTTATTGTATCCATTGGACGTTCTTATTGACGATGAAACACAGAAATTGCATCGGAATTAAATAGAAAAGGCACAATGCCGACTTAAGTACAAGAAGACTGACTCTTCTTACTGACTATGATTTGAACCACTCCTGTGACGCTAGTTACAGATTCCGATGCTTCACTTCAGGTTTACTGTATCCCTCGGACCTTCTTATTGACGATGAAACACAGATATTGCATCGGAATTAAACACAAAAGGCACAATGCCGACTTAAGTACAAGAAGACTGACTCATCCTACAGTCTATGTTTTTAACCATCCCTGTGACACTAGTTATAGATTCCGATGCTTCACTTCAGGTTTACTGTATACCTTTGACCTTCTTTTTGACGATGAAACACAGAAATTGCATCGTAATTAAATACAAAAGGCACAATGCCGACTTAAGTACAAGATGACTGACTCTTCCTACTGTCTATGTTTTGAACGATTCCTGTGACATTAGTTACAGATTCCGATGCTTCACTTCAGGTTTACTGTATCCTTTGGACCTCCTTATTGGCGACGAAATACAGAAATTGCATCGGAATTAAATAGAAAAGGCACAATGCCGACTTAAGTACAAGAAGACTGACTCTTCCTACTGTCTATGTTTTGAACCATTCCTGTGACACTAGTTATAGATTCCGATGCTTCACCTCAGGTTCACTGTATCCCTCTGACCTTCTTATTGACGATGAAACACGGTAATTGCATCGGAATTAAATTGAAAAGGGCATAATGCCGACTTAAGTACAAGAAGTCTGTCTTTTCTTACTGTCTAAGCTTTGAACCATTCCTGTGACGCTGGTTATAGATTCCGATGCTTCACTTCAGATTTACTGTATCCATTGGACGTTCTTATTGACGATGAAACACAGAAATTGCATCGGAATTAAATAGAAAAGGCACAATGCCGACTTAAGTACAAGAAGACTGACTCTTCTTACTGACTATGATTTGAACCACTCCTGTGACACTAGTTATAGATTCCGATGCTTCACTTCAGGTTTACTGTATCCCTCTGACCTTCGTAATGACGATGAATCACAGTAATTGCATCGGAATTAAATGCAAAAGGCACAATGCCGACTTGAGTACAAGAAGACTGACTCTTCTTTTTGTCTATGTTTTGAACCAGTCCTGTGACACTAGTTATAGATTTTGATGCTTCACTTCAGGTTTACTGTATCGCTTGGACGTTTTTATTGACGATGAAACTCAGAAATTGCATCGGAATTAAATAGAAATTGCACAATGCCGACTTAAGTACAAGAAGACTGACTCTTCTTACTGTCTATGATTTGAACCATTCCTGTGACACTAGTTATAGATTCCGATGCTTCACTTCAGGTTTACTGTATCCCTCTGACCTTCTTTTTGACGATGAAACACAGAAATTGCATCGGAATTAAATACAAAAGGCACAATGCCGACTTAAGTACAAGAAGACTGACTCTTCTTACTGAGAGTTTTGAACCATTCCTGTGACACTAGTTATAGATTCCGATGCTTCACTTCAGGTTTACTGTATCCCTCTGACCATCTTATTGACGATGAAACACAGAAATTGCATGTGAATGAAATACAAATGGCACAATGCCGACTTAAGTTTATGAAGACTGACTCTCCTTACTGACTATGTTTGAACCATTCCTGTGACACTAGATATAGATTCCGATGCTTCACTTCAGGTTCACTGTATCCCTTGGATCTTCTTATTGACGATGAAACACAGATATTGCATCGGAATTAAATACAAAACGCACAATGCCGACATAAGTACAAGAAGACTGACTCTTCTTACTGACTATGTTATGAACCATTCCTGTGACACTAGTTAGAGATTCCAATGCTTCTCTTCAGGTTTACTGTATCCCTATGACCTTCTTATTGACGATGAAACACGGTAATTGCATCGGAATTAAATAGAAAAGGCATAATGCCGACATAAGTATAAGAAGTCTGACTCTTCTTACTGTCTATGTTTTGAACCATTCCTGTGACACTAGTTATAGATTCGGATGCTTCACTTCAGATTTACTGTATCCCTTGGACTTCCTTATTGACGATGAAACACAGAAATTTCATCGGAATTAAATACAAAAGGCACAATGCCGACTTAAGTACAAGAAGACTGACTCTTCCTACTGTCTATGTTTTGAACGATTCCTGTGCCACCAGCTATGGATTCCGATGCATCACTACAGGTTTACTGTATCCTGTGGACCTTCTTATTGGCGACGAAATACAGAAATTGAATCGGAATTAAATAGAAAAGGCACAATGCCGACTTAAGTACAAGAAGACTGACACTTCTTTTTGTCTATGATTTGAACCATTCCTGTGACACTAGTTATAGATTCCGATGCTTCACTTCAGGTTTACTGTATCCCTTGTACCTTCTTATTGACGATGAAACACAGAAATTGCATCGGAATTAAATAGAAAAAGCACAATGCCGACTTTAGTACAAGAACACTGACTCTTCCTACTGTCTATGTTTTGAACCATTCCTGTGACAATCGATATAGATTCCGATGCTTCACTTCAGGTTTATTGTATCCCTTGGACGTTCTTATTGACGATGAAACACAGAAATTGCATCGGAATTAAATAGAAAAGGAACAATGCCGTCTTAAGTACAAGAAGACTGACTCTTCTTACTGACTATGATTTGAACCACTCCTGTGACGCTAGTTACAGATTCCGATGCTTCACTTCAGGTTTACTGTATCCCTTGGACCTTCTTATTGACGATGAAACACAGATATTGCATCGGAATTAAACACAAAAGGCACAATGCCGACTTAAGTACAAGAAGACTGACTCATCCTACTGTCTATGTTTTGAACCATCCCTGTGACACTAGTTATAGATTCCGATGCTTCACTTCAGGTTTACTGAATACATTTGACCTTCTTTTTGACGATGAAACACAGAAATTGCATCGTAATTAAATACAAAAGGCACAATGCCGACTTATGTACAAGATGACTGACTCTTCCTACTGTCTATGTTTTGAACGATTCCTGTGACATTAGTTATAGATTCCGATGCTTCACTTCAGGTTTACTGTATCCTTTGGACCTCCTTATTGGCGACGAAATACAGAAATTGCATCGGAATTAAATAGAAAAGGCACAATGCCGACTTAAGTACAAGAAGACCGACTCTTCCTACTGTCTATGTTTTGAACCATTCCTGTGACACTAGTTATAGATTCCCATGCTTCACTTCAGGTTTACTGTATCCCTCTGACCTTCGTAATGACGATGAATCACAGTAATTGCATCGGAATTAAATGCAATAGTCACAATGCCGACTTGAGTACAAGAAGACTGACTCTTCTTTTTGTCTATGTTTTGAACCAGTCCTGTGACACTAGTTATAGATTCCGATTTTTTCACTTCAGGTTTTCTGTATCCCTTGGACCTTCTTATTGACGATGAAACACAGAAATTACATCGGAATTAAATAGAACTGGCACAATGCCGACTTAAGTACAAGAAGACTGACTCTTCTTACTAAGTGTTTTGAACCACTCCTGTGACACTAGTTATAGATTCCGATGCTTCACTTCAGGTTTACTGTATCCCTCTGACCATCTTATTGACGATGAAACACAGAAATTGCATGTGAATTAAATACAAATGGCACAATGCCGACTTAAGTTTAAGAAGACTGACTCTCCTTACTGACTATGTTTGAACCATTCCTGTGACACTAGTTATAGATTCCGATGCTTCACTTCAGGTTTACTGTATCCCTTGGACCTTCTTATTGACGATGAAACACAGATATTGCATCGGAATTAAATACAAAACGCACAATGCCGACTTAAGTACAAGAAGACTGACTCTTCTTACTGACTATGTTATGAACCATTCCTGTGACACTAGTTGGAGATTCCGATGCTTCTCTTCAGGTTTACTGTATCCCTCTGACCTTCTTATTGACGATGAAACACGGTAATTGCATCGGAATTACATTGAAAAGGGCATAATGCCGACCTAAGTACTAGAAGTCTGAATCTTCTTACTGTCAATGTTTTGAACCATTCCTGTGACACTAGTTATAGATTCCGATGCTTCACTTCAGATTTACTGTATCCCTTGGACCTCCTTATTGACGATGAAACACAGAAATTTCATCGGAATTAAATACAAAAGGCACGATGCCGACGTAAGTACAAGAGGACTGACTCTTCTTACCGACTGTTTTGAACCTTTCCTGTGACACTAGTTATAGATTCCGATTATTCACTTCAGGTTTACTGTATCCCTTGGACGCTCTTTTTGACGATGATACACAGAAATTACATCGGAATTAAAAACAAAAGGCACAATGCCGACTTAAGTACAAGAAGATTGACTCTTCCTACTGTCTATGTTTTGAACCATTCCTGTGACACTAGTTATAGATTTCGATGCTTCACTTTAGGTTTACTGTATCCCACTGACCTTCTTTTTGACGATGTAACACAGAAATTGCATCGGAATTAAATAGAAAAAGCACAATGCCGACTGAAGTACAATAAGACTGACTCTTCTTACTGACTATGATTTGAACCACTCCTGTGACGCTAGTTACAGATTCCGATGCTTCACTTCAGGTTTACTGTATCCTTTGGACCTTCTTATTGGCGACGAAATACAGTGATTGCATCGGAATTAAATAGAAAAGGCACAATGCCGACTTAAGTACAAGAGGACTGACACTTATTCTTGTCTATGTTTTGAACCGTTCCTGTGACACTAGTTATAGATTCCGATGCTTCACTTCAGGTTTACTGCAGTCCTTGTACCTTCTTATTGACGATGAAACACAGAAATTGCATCGGAATTAAATAGAAAAAGCACATTGCCGACTGAAGTACAAGAACACTGACTCTTCCTACTGTCTATGTTTTGAACCATTCCTGTGACAATCGATATAGATTCCGATGCTTCACTTCAGGTTTATTGTATCCCTTGGTCGTTCTTATTGACGATGAAACACAGAAATTGCATCGGAATTAAATAGAAAAGGCACAATGCCGACTTAAGTACAAGAAGACTGACTCTTCTTACTGACTATGATTTGAACCACTCCTGTGACGCTAGTTACAGATTCCGATGCTTCACTTCAGGTTTACTGTATCCCTTGGACCTTCTTATTGACGATGAAACACAGATATTGCATCGGAATTAAACACAAATGGCACAATGCCGACTTAAGTTTAAGAAGACTGACTCTCCTTACTGACTATGTTTGAACCATTCCTGCGACACTAGATATAGATTCCGATGCTTCACTTCAGGTTTACTGTATCCCTTGGACCTTCTTATTGACGATGAAACACAGATATTGCATCGGAATTCAATACGAAAGGCACATGCCGACTTAAGTGCAAGAAGACTGACTCTCCTTACTGACTATGTTTGAACCATTCCTGTGACACTAGATATAGATTCCGATGCTTCTCTTCAGGTTTACTGTATCCCTCTGACCTTCTTATTGACGATGAAACACGGTCATTGCATCGGAATTAAATTGAAAAGGGCATAATGCCGACTTAAGTACAAGAAGTCTGTCTCTTCTTACTGTCTAAGCTTTGAACCAATCCTGTGACACTGGTTACAGATTACGATGCTTCACTTCAGATTTACTGTATCCCTTGGACCTTCTTATTGACGATGAAACACATAAATTTCATCGGAATTAAATACAAAAGGCACGATGCCGACGTAAGTACAAGAAGACTGACTCTTCTTACCGACTGTTTTGAACCACTCCTGTGACACTAGTTATAGATTCCGATGCTTCACTTCAGGTTTACTGTATCCCTCTGACCTTCGTAATGACGATGAATCACAGTAATTACATCGGAATTAAATGCAAAAGGCACAATGCCGACTTGAGTACAAGAAGACTGATTCTTCTTTTTGTCTATGTTTTGAACCAGTCCTGTGACACTAGTTATAAATTCCGATTGCTTCACTTCCGGTTTTCTGTATCCCTTGGACCTTCTTATTGACGATGAAACACAGAAATTGCATTGGAATTAAATAGAACTGGCACAATGCCGACTTAAGTACAAGAAGACTGACTCTTCCTACTGTCTATGTTTTGAACCATTCCTGTGACACTAGTTATAGATTCCGATGCTTCACTTCAGGTTTACTGTATCGCTTGGACGTTCTTATTGACGATGAAACACAGAAATTGCATCGGAATTAAATAGAAATTGCACAATGCCGACTTAAGTACAAGAAGACTGACTCTTCTTACTGTCTATGATTTGAACCATTCCTGTGACACTAGTTATAGATTCCGACGCTTCACTTCAGGTTTACTGTATCCCTCTGACCTACTTATTGACGATGAAACACAGAAATTGCATCGGAATTAAATACAAAAGGCACAATGCCGACTTAAGTACAAGAAGAATGACTCTTCCTACTGTCTATGTTTTGAACCATTCCTGTGACACCAGTTATAGATTCCGATGCTACACTTCAGGTTTACTGTATCCCTCTGACCGTCGTATTGACGATGAAACACAGAAATTGCATCGGAATTAAATACAAAAGGCACAATGCCGACTTAAGTACAAGAAGACTGACTCTTCCAACTGTCTATGTTTGAACCATTCCTGTGACACTAGTTATAGATTCCGATGCTTCACCTTAGGTTCACTGTATCCCTCTGACCTTCTTAATGACGATGAAACTTAGAAATCGCATCGGAATTAAATAGAAAAGGCACAATGACGTCTTAAGTACAAGCAGACTGACTCTTCTTAGTGTCTATGCTATGAACCATTCCTGTGACATTAGTTATAGATTCCGATGCTTCACTTCAGGTTTACTGTATCCTTTGGACCTTCTTATTGGCGACGAAATACAGAAACTGCATCGGAATTAAATAGAAAAGGCACAATGCCGACTTAAGTACAAGAAGACTGACTCTTCCTACTGTCTATGTTTTGAACCATTCCTGTGACACTAGTTATAGATTCCGATGCTTCACCTTAGGTTCACTGTATCCCTCTGACCTTCTTATTGACGATGAAACTCAGAAATCGCATCGGAATTAAATAGAAAAGGCACAATGCCGTCTTAAGTACAAGCAGACTGACTCTTCTTAGTGTCTATGCTTTGAACCATTCCTGTGACGCCAGTTACAGATACCGATGCTTCACTTCAGGTTTACTGGTTCCCTCCGACCTTCTTTTTGACGATGATACACAGAAATTACATCGGAATTAAATACAAAAGGCACAATGCCGACTTAAGTACAAGAAGATTGACTCTTCCTACTGTCTATGTTTTGAACCATTCCTGTGACACTAGTTATAGATTCCGATGCTTCACTTCAGGTTTACTGTATCCCTCTGACCTTCTTTTTGACGATGTAACACAGAAATTGCATCGGAAATAATTACAAAAGGCACAATGCCGACTTAAGTACAAGAAGATTGACTCTTCCTACTGTCTATGTTTTGAACGATTCCTGTGCCACCAGTTATGGATTCCGATGCATCACTACAGGTTTACTGTATCCTTTGGACCTTCTTATTGGCGACGAAATACAGAAATTGCATGGGAATTAAATAGAAAAGGCACAATGCCGACTTAAGTACAAGGAGACTGACACTCCTTTTTGTCTATGTTTTGAACCATTCCTGTGACACTAGTTATAGATTCCGATGCTTCACTTCAGGTTTACTGTATTCCTTGTACCTTCTTATTGACGATGAAACACAGAAATTGCATCGGAATTAAATAGAAAAAGCACAATGCCGACTTAAGTACAAGAAGACTGACTCTTCTTACTGTCTATGATTTGAACCATTCCTGTGACACTAGTTATAGATTCCGACGCTTCACTTCAGGTTTACTGTATCCCTCTGACCTTCTTATTGACGATGAAACACGCTAACTGCATCGGAATTAAATTGAAAAGGGCATAATGCCGACTTAAGTACAAGAAGTCTGACTCTTCTTACTGTCTATGCTTTGAACCATTCCTGTGACACTAGTTATAGATTCCGATGCTTCACTTCAGTTTTACTGTATCCCTTGGACCTCCGTATTGACGATGAAACACAGAAATTTCATCGGAATTAAATACAAAAGGCACGATGCCGACGTAAGTACAAGAGGAATGACTCTCCTTACCGACTGTTTTGAACCATTCCTGTGACACTAGTTATAGATTCCGATGCTTCACTTCAGGTTTACTGTATCCCTCTGACCTTCGTATTGACGATGAATCACAGAAATTGCATCGGAATTAAATGCAAAAGGCACAATGCCAACTTGAGTACAAGAAGACTGACTCTTCTTAATGTCAATGTTTTGAACCATTCCTGTGACACTAGTTATGGTTTCCGAAGCTTCACTTCAGGTTTACTGTATCCCTTGGACCTTCTTATTGACGATGAAACACAGAAATTAAATCGGAATTAAATAGAAATGGCACAATGCCGACATAAGTACAAGAAGACTGACTCTTCCAACTGTCTATGTTTTGAACCATTCCTGTGACACTAGTTATAGATTCCGATGCTTCACTTTAGGTTTACTGTATCCCTTGGACGCTCTTATTGACGATGAAACACAGAAATTGCATCGGAATTAAATAGAAAGGGCACAATGCCGACTTAAGTACAAGAAGACTGACTCTTCTTACTGTCTATGATTTGAACCATTCCTGTGACACTAGTTATAGATTCCGATGCTTCGCTTCAGGTTTACTGTATCCCTCTGACCTTCTTATTGACGATGAAAAACAGAAATTGCATCGGAATTAAATAGAAAAGACACATTGCCGACTTAAGTACTAGAAGACTGACTCTTCCTACTGTCTATGCTTTGAACGATTCCTGTGACTTTAGTTATAGATTCTGATGCTTCACTTCAGGTTTACTGTATCCTTTGGACCTTCTTATTGGCGACGAAATACAGAAACTGCATCGGAATTAAATAGAAAAGGCACAATGCCGACTTAAGTACAAGAAGACTGACTCTTCCTACTGTCTATGTTTTGAACCATTCCTGTGACACTAGTTATGGATTCCGATGCTTCACCTTGGGTTCACTGTATCCCTCTGACCTTCTTAATGACGATGAAACTCAGAAATCGCATCGGAATTAAATAGAAAAGGCACAATGCAGTCTTAAGTACAGGCAGACTGACTCTTCTTAGTGTCTATGCTTTGAACCATTCCTGTGACGCCAGTTACAGATTCCGATGCTTCACTTCAGATTTACTGGTTCCCTCCGACCTTCTTTTTGACGATGATACACAGAAATTACATCGGAATTAAATACAAAAGGCACAATGCCGACTTGAGTACAAGAAGATTGACTCTTCCTACTGTGTATGTTTTGAACCATTCCTGTGACACTAGTTATAGATCCGATGCTTCACTTCAGATTTACTGTATCCCTCTGACCTTCTTTTTGACGATGAAACACAGAAATTGCATCGGAATTATATACAAAAGGCACAATGCCGACTTAAGTGCAAGAAGACTGACTCTTCCTACTGTCTATGTTTTGAACGATTCCTGTGCCACCAGTTATGGATTCCGATGCATCACTACAGGTTTACTGTATCCTTTGGACCTTCTTATTGGCGACGAAATACAGAAATTGCATCGGAATTAAATAGAAAAGGCACAATGCCGACTTAAGTACAAGAAGACTGACACTTCTTTTTGTCTATGTTTTGAACCATTCCTGTGACACTAGTTATAGATTCCGATGCTTCACTTCAGGTTTACTGTATCCCTTGTACCTTCTTATTGACGATGAAACACAGAAATTGCATCGTAATTAAATACAAAAGGCACAATGCCGACTTAAGTACAAGATGACTGACTCTTCCTACTGTCTATGTTTTGAACGATTCCTGTGACAATAGTTATAGATTCCGATGCTTTACTTCAGGTTTACTGTATCCTTTGGACCTCCTTATTGGCGACGAAATACAGAAATTGCATCGGAATTAAAGAGAAAACGCACAATGCCGACTTAAGTACAAGAAGACTGACTCTTCCTACTGTCTATGTTTTGAACCACTCCTGTGACACTAGTTATAGATTCCGATGCTTCACCTCAGGTTCACTCTATCCCTCTGACCCACTTATTGACGATTAAACACAGAAATCGCATCGGAATTAAATAGAAGATTCACAATGCCGTCTGAAGTACAAGCAGACTGACTCTTCTTAGTGTCTATGCTTTGAACCATTCCTGTGACGCTAGTTACAGATTCCGATGCTTCACTTCAGGTTTACTGTATCCCTCTGACCTTCTTATTGACGATGAGACACAGAAATTGCATCGGAATTAAATACAAAACGCACAATGCCGACTTAAGTACTAGGAGACTGACTCTTCTTAGTGACTAAGTTTTGAACCATTCCTGTGACACTAGTTAGTGATTCCGATGCTTCAATTCAGGTTTACAGTATCCCTCTGACCTTCTTTTTGACGATGAAACACAGAAATTGCATCGGAATTAAATAGAAAAGGCACAATGCCGACTTCAGTACAAGAGGACTGATTCTTCTTACAGTCTATTTTTTGAACCATTCCTGTGACACTAGTTATAGATTCCGATGCTTCACTTCAGGTTTAGTGTATCCCTTGGACCTTCTTATTGACGATGAAACACAGAAATTGCATCGGAATTAGATACAAAAGCCACAATGCCGACATAAGTACAAGAAGACTGACTCTTCTTACTGACTATGTTTTGAACCATTTCTGTGACACTAGTTATAGATTCCGATGCTTCACCTCAGGTTCACTGTATCCCTCTGACCTTCTTATTTACGATGAAACACAGAAATTGCATCGGAATTAAATACAAAAGGCACAATGCCGACTTAAGTACATGTGGACTGAGTCTTCCTACTGTCTATGTTTTGAAACATTCCTGTGGCACTAGTTATAGATTGAGATGCTTCACTTCACGTTAACTGTATCCCTCTGACCTTCTTATTGACGTTGAAACACAGAAATTGCATCGGAATTAAATACAAATGGCACAATGCCGACTTAAGTACAAGAAGACTGACTCTTCTTAGTGCCTATAATTTGAACCATTCCTGTGACACTAGATATAGATTCCGATGCTTCACTTCAGGTTTACTGTATCCCTTGGACCTTCTTATTAATGTTGAAACACAGATAGTGCATCGGAATAAAATAGAAAAAGCACAATGATGACTTAAGTACAAAAAGACTGACTCTTCTTACTGTCTATGTTTTGAACCATTCCTCTGACGCAAGTTACAGATTCCGAAGCTTCCCTTCAGTTTTACTGTATCCCTCTGCCATTCTTATTGACGGTGAAACACTGAAATTGCATCGGAAAGAAATGGAAAGAGCACAATGCCGACTTAAGTACAAGAAGACTGACTTTTCTTACTGGCTATGATTTAACCATTCCTGTGACACTAGTTACAGATTCCGATGCTTCACTTCAGGTTTACTGTATCCCTCTGACCTTCTTATTGACGATGAGACACAGAAATTGCATCGGAATTAAATACAAAACGCACAATGCCGACTTAAGTACTAGGAGACTGACTCTTCTTAGTGACTGAGTTTTGAACCATTCCTGTGACACTAGTTAGAGATTCCGATGCTTCAATTCAGGTTTACAGTATCCCTCTGATCTTCTTTTTGACGATGAAACACAGAAATTGCATCGGAATTAAATAGAAAAGGCACAATGCCGACTTAAGTATAAGAGGACTGACTCTTCTTACAGTCTATTTTTTGAACCATTCCTGTGACACTAGTTATAGATTCCGATGCTTCACTTCAGGTTTAGTGTATCCCTTGGACCTTCTTATTGACGATGAAACACAGAAATTGCATCGGAATTAAATACAAAAGCCACAATGCCGACATAAGTACAAGAAGACTGACTCTTCTTACTGACTATGTTTTGAACAATTTCTGTGACACTAGTTATAGATTCCGATGCTTCACCTCAGGTTCACTGTATCCCTCTGACCTTCTTATTGACGATGAAACACAGAAATTGCATCGGAATTAAATACAAAAGGCACAATGCCGACTTAAGTACATGTGGACTCTCTCTTCCTACTGTCTATGTTTTGAAACATTCCGGTGACACTAGTTATAGATTGCGATGCTTCACTTCAGGTTAACTGTATCCCTCTGACCTTCTTATTGACGTTGAAACACAGAAATTGCATCGGAATTAAATACAAATGGCACAATGCCGACTTAAGTACAAGAAGACTGACTCTCCTTAGTGCCTATAATTTGAACCATTCCTGTGACACTAGATATAGATTCCGATGCTTCACTTCAGGTTTACTATATCCCTTGGACCTTCTTATTAATGTTGAAACACAGAAATTGCATCGGAATAAAATAGAAAAAGCACAATGCCGACATAAGTACAAAAAGACTGACTCTTCTTACTGTCTATGTTTTGAACCATTCCTCTGACGCAAGTTACAGATTCCGAAGCTTCCCTTCAGTTTTACTGTATCCCTCTTACATTCTTATTGACGGTGAAACACTGAAATTGCATCGGAATGAAATGGAAAGAGCACAATGCCGACTTAAGTACAAGAAGACTGACTTTTCTTACTGGCTATGATTTAACCATTCCTGTGACACTAGTTATAGATTCCGATGCTACACTTCAGGTTTACTGTATCCCTCTGACCTTCTAATTGACGATGAAACACAGAAATTGCATCGGAATTAAATACAAAATGCACAATGCCGACTTAAGTACAAGAAGTCTGACTCTTCTTACTGACTGTTTTGAACAATTCCTGTGACACTAGTTATAGATTGCGATGCTTCACTTCAGGTTTACTGTATCCCTTGGACCTTCTTATTGAAGATGAAACACAGAAATTGCACCGGAATTAAATACAAAAGGCACAATGCCGACTTAAGTACAAGAAGACTGACTCTTCCTACTGTCAATGTTTTGAACGATTCCTGTGACGCAAGTTACAGATTCCGATGTTTCACTTCAGGTTTCCTGTATCTCTCTGACCTTCTAATTGACGATGAAACACAGAAAGTGCATCGGAATTAAATAGAAAAGGCACAGTGCCGACGTAAGTACAAGAAGACTGACTCTTCTTACTGGCTATGATTTGAACTATTCCTCTGACGCTAGTTACAGATTCCGATGCTTCACTTCAGGATTACTGTATCCCTCTGACATTCGTATTGACGATGAAACACTGGAATTGCATCGGTATGAAATAGAAAAAGCACAATGCCGACTTAAGTACAAGAAGACTGACTCTTCTCACTGACTATGATTTGAACCATTCCTGTGACACTAGTTGTAGATTCCGTAGCTACACTTCAGGTTTACTGTATCCCTCTGATCTTCTTATTGTCGATGAAACACAGAAATTGCATCGGAATTAAATAGAAAAGGCACAATGCCGTTTTAAGTACAAGAAGACTGACTCCTCGTACTGACTATGTTTTGAACCACTCCTGTGACGCTAGTTACAGATTCCGACGCTTCACTTCAGGTTAACTGTAGCCCTTGGATCTTCTTTTTGACGATGAAACACAGATATTGCATCGGAATTAAATACAAAAGGCACAATGCCGACTTAAGTACAAGAAGGCTGACTCTTCCTACTGTCTATGTTTTGAACCATTCCTGTGACACTAGTTATAGATTCCGATGCGTCACTTCAGGTTTACTGTATCCCTCAGACCTTCTTTTTGACGATGAAACACAGAAATTGCATCGGAATTAAATGCAAAACGCACAATGCCGACTTAAGTACAAGAAGTCTCACTCCTCTTACTGACTGCTTTGAACCATTCCTGTGACACTAGTTATAGATTGTGATGCTTCACTTCAGGTTCTGTACCCCTCTGACCTTCTTATTGACGTTGAAACACAGAAATTGCATCGGACTTAAATACAAATGGCACAATGCCGACTTAAGTACAAGAAGACTGACTCTCCTTACTGTCTATAATTTCAACCATTCCTGTGACACTAGATATAGATTCAGATGCTTCACTTCAGGTTTACTGTATCCCTTGGACCTTCTTATTGAAGATGAAACACAGAAATTGCATCGGAATTAAATAGAAATGGCACAATGCCGACTTAAGTACAAGAAGACCGACTCTTCTTATTGTCTATGTTTTGAACCAATCCTCTGACGCAAGTTACAGATTCCGATGCTTCCCTTCAGGTTTACTGTATCCCTCTGACATTCTTGTTGACGATGAAACACTGAAATTGCATCGAAAAGAAATAGAAAAAGCACAATGCCGATTTAAGTACAAGAAGACTGACTTTTCTTACTGACTATGATTTGAAATATTCCTGTGACACTAGTTTTAGATTCCAATGCTACACTTCAGGTTTACTGTATCCCTCTGACCTTCTTATTGACGATGAAACACAGAAATTGCATCGGAATTAAATAGAAAAGGCACAATGCCGACTTAAGTACAAGAAGACTGACTCTTATAAACTGTCTATGTTTTGGACCACTCCTGTGACGCTAGTTACAGATTCCGATGCTTCACTTCAGGTTTACTGTAGCCCTTGGACCTTCTTATTGTCGATGAAACACAGATATAGCATCGGAATTAAATACAAAAAGCACAATGCCGACTTAAGTACAAGAAGACTGACTCTTCCTACTGTCTATGTTTTGAACCGTTCCTGTGACACTAGTTATAGATTCCGATGCTTCACTTCAGGTTTACTGTATCCCTCTGACCTTCTTTTTGACGATGAAACACAGAAATTGCACCGGAATTAAATACAAAAGGCACAATGCCGACTTAAGTACAAGAAGACTGACTCTTCCTACTGTCTATGTTTTGAACGATTCCTGTGACGCAAGTTACAGATTCCGATGTTTCTCTTCAGGTTTACTGTATCCCTCTGACCTTCTAATTGACGATGATACACAGAAATTGCATCGGAATTAAATAGAAAAGGCACAGTGCCTACTTAAGTACAAGAAGACTGACTCTTCTTACTGTCTATGTTTTGAACCACTCCTGTGACGCTAGTTACAGATTCCGATGCTTCACTTCAGGTATACTGTAGCCCTTGGACCTTCCTATTGACGATGAAACACAGATATTGCATCTGAATTAAATGCAAAAGGCAAAATGGCGACTTAAGTACAAGAAGACTGACTCTTCCTACTGTCTATGTTTTGAACCATTCCTGTGACACTAGATATCGATTCCGATGCTTCACTTCAGGTTTACTGTATCCCTCTGACATTCTTATTGACGATGAAACACTGAAATTGCATCGGAATGAAATAGAAAAAGCACAATGCCGACTTAAGTACATGTGGACTGACTCATCCTACTGTCTATGTTTTGAAACTTTCCTGTGACACTAGTTATAGATTGCGATGCTTCACTTCAGGTTAACTGTATCCCTCTGACCTTCTTATGGACGTTGAAACACAGAAATTGCATCGGAATTAAATACAAATGGCACAATGCCGACTTAAGTACAAGAAGACTGACACTTCCTACTGTCTATGTTTTGAACCATTCCTGTGACACTAGTTATAGATTCCGATGCTACACTTCAGGTTTACTGTATCCCTCTGACCTTCTAATTGACGATGAAACACAGAAATTGCATCGGAATTAAATACAAAATGCACAATGCCGACTTAAGTACAAGAAGTCTGACTCTTCTTACTGACTGTTTTGAACCATTCCTGTGACACTAGTTATAGATTGCGATGCTTCACTTCAGGTTTACTGTATCCCTCTGACCTTCTTATTGACGTTGAAACAAAGAAATTGCATCGGACTTAAATACAAATGGCACAATGCCGACTTAAGTACAAGAAGACTGACTCTCCTTGCTGTCTATAACTTCAACCATTCCTGTGACACTAGATATAGATTCCGATGCTTCACTATAGGTTTACTGTATCCCTTGGACCTTCTTATTGAAGATGAAACACAGAAATTGCATCGGAATTAAATAGAAAAGGCACAATGCCGACTTAAGTACAAGAAGACCGACTCTTCTTATTGTCTATGTTTTGAACCAATCCTCTGACGCAAGTTACAGATTCCGATGCTTCCCTTCAGGTTTACTGTATCCCTCTGACATTCTTGTTGACGATGAAACACTGAAATTGCATCGAAAAGAAATAGAAAAAGCACAATGCCGATTTAAGTACAAGAAGACTGACTTTTCTTACTGACTATGATTTGAAATATTCCTGTGACACTAGTTTTAGATTCCAATGCTACACTTCAGGTTTACTGTATCCCTCTGACCTTCTTTTTGACGATGAAACACAGAAATTGCACCGGAATTAAATGCAAAAGGCACAATGCCGACTTAAGTACAAGAAGACTGACTCTTCCTACTGTCTATGTTTTGAACGATACCTGTGACGCAAGTTACAGATTCCGATGTTTCTCTTCAGGTTTACTGTATCCCTCTGACCTTCTAATTGACAATGATACACAGAAATTGCATCGGAATTAAATAGAAAAGGCACAGTGCCGACTTAAGTACAAGGAGACTGACTCTTCTTACTGTCTATGTTTTGAACCACTCCTGTGACGCTAGTTACAGATTCCGATGCTTCACTTCAGGTTTACTGTAGCCCTTGGACCTTCCTATTGATGATGAAACCCAGATATTGCATCTGAATTAAATGCAAAAGGCAAAATGCCGACTTAAGTGCAAGAAGACTGACTCTTCCTACTGTCTATGTTTTGAACGATTCCTGTGCCACCAGTTATGGATTCCGATGCATCACTACAGGTTTACTGTATCCTTTGGACCTTCTTATTGGCGACGAAATACAGAAATTGCATCGGAATTAAATAGAAAAGGCACAATGCCGACTTAAGTACAAGAAGACTGACACTTCTTTTTGTCTATGTTTTGAACCATTCCTGTGACACTAGTTATAGATTCCGATGCTTAACTTCAGGTTTACTGTATCCTTTGGACCTCCTTATTGGCGACGAAATACAGAAATTGCATCGTAATTAAATACAAAAGGCACAATGCCGACTTAAGTACAAGATGACTGACTCTTCCTACTGTCTATGTTTTGAACGATTCCTGTGACATTAGTTATAGATTCCGATGCTTCACTTCAGGTTTACTGTATCCTTTGGACCTCCTTATTGGCGACGAAATACAGAAATTGCATCGGAATTAAAGAGAAAAGGCACAATGCCGACTTAAGTACAAGAAGACTGACTCTTCCTACTGTCTATGTTTTGAACCACTCCTGCGACACTAGTTATAGATTCCGATGCTTCACCTCAGGTTCACTCTATCCCTCTGACCCTCTTATTGGCGATTAAACACAGAAATCGCATCGGAATTAAATAGAAGATTCACAATGCCGTCTGAAGTACAAGCAGACTGACTCTTCTTAGTGTCTATGCTTTGAACCATTCCTGTGACGCTAGTTACAGATTCCGATGCTTCACTTCAGGTTTACTGTATCCCTCTGACCTTCTTATTGACGATGAGACACAGAAATTGCATCGGAATTAAATACAAAACGCACAATGCCGACTTAAGTACTAGGAGACTGACTCTTCTTAGTGACTAAGTTTTGAACCATTCCTGTGACACTAGTTAGAGATTCCGATGCTTCAATTCAGTTTTACAGTATCCCTCTGACCTTCTTTTTGACGATGAAACACAGAAATTGCATCGGAATTAAATAGAAAAGGCACAATGCCGACTTCAGTACAAGAGGACTGATTCTTCTTACAGTCTATTTTTTGAACCATTCCTGTGACACTAGTTATAGATTCCGATGCTTCACTTCAGATTTAGTGTATCCCTTGGACCTTCTTATTGACGATGAAACACAGAAATTGCATCGGAATTAGATACAAAAGCCACAATGCCGACATAAGTACAAGAAGACTGACTCTTCTTACTGACTATGTTTTGAACCATTTCTGTGACACTAGTTATAGATTCCGATGCTTCACCTCAGGTTCACTGTATCCCTCTGACCTTCTTATTGACGATGAAACACAGAAATTGCATCGGAATTAAATACAAAAGGCACAATGCCGACTGAAGTACATGTGGACTGACTCTTCCTACTGTCTATGTTTTGAAACATTCCTGTGACACTAGTTATAGATTGCGATGCTTCACTTCACGTTAACTGTATCCCTCTGACCTTCTTATTGACGTTGAAACACAGAAATTGCATCGGAATTAAATACAAATGGCACAATGCCGACTTAAGTACAAGAAGACTGACTCTCCTTAGTGCCTATAATTTGAACCATTCCTGTGACACTAGATATAGATTCCGATGCTTCACTTCAGGTTTACTGTATCCCTTGGACCTTCCTATTAATGTTGAAACACAGAAATTGCAACGGAATAAAATAGAAAAAGCACAATGCCGACTTAAGTACAAAAAGACTGACTCTTCTTACTGTCTATGTTTTGAACCATTCCTCTGACGCAAGTTACAGATTCCGAAGCTTCCCTTCAGTTTTACTGTATCCCTCTGCCATTCTTATTGAGGGCGAAACACTGAAATTGCATCGGAAAGAAATGGAAAGAGCACAATGCCGACTTAAGTACAAGAAGACTGACTTTTCTTACTGGCTATGATTTAACCATTCCTGTGACACTAGTTACAGATTCCGATGCTTCACTTCAGGTTTACTGTATCCCTCTGACCTTCTTATTGACGATGAGACACAGAAATTGCATCGGAATTAAATACAAAACGCACAATGCCGACTTAAGTACTAGGAGACTGACTCTTCTTAGTGACTAAGTTTTGAAACATTCCTGTGACACTAGTTAGAGATTCCGATGCTTCAATTCAGGTTTACAGTATCCCTCTGACCTTCTTTTTGACGATGAAACACAGAAATTGCATCGGAATTAAATAGAAAAGGCACAATGCCGACTTAAGTATTAGAGGACTGACTCTTCTTACAGTCTATTTTTTGAACCATTCCTGTGACACTAGTTATAGATTCCGATGCTTCACTTCAGGTTTAGTGTATCCCTTGGACCTTCTTATTGACGAAGAAACACAGAAATTGCATCGGAATTAAATACAAAAGCCACAATGCCGACATAAGTACAAGAAGACTGACTCTTCTTACTTACTATGTTTTGAACAATTTCTGTGACACTAGTTATAGATTCCGATGCTTCACATCAGGTTCACTGTATCCCTCTGACCTTCTTATTGACGATGAAACACAGAAATTGCATCGGAATTAAATACAAAAGGCACAATGCCGACTTAAGTACATGTGGACTGACTCTTCCTACTGTCTATGTTTTGAAACATTCCTGTGACACTAGTTATAGATTGCGATGCTTCACTTCAGGTTAACTGTATCCCTCTGACCTTCTTATTGACGTTGAAACACAGAAATTGCATCGGAATTAAATACAAATGGCACAATGCCGACTTAAGTACAAGAAGACTGACTCTCCTTAGTGCCTATAATTTGAACCATTCCTGTGACACTAGATATAGATTCCGATGCTTCACTTCAGGTTTACTGTATCCCTTGGACCTTCTTATTAATGTTGAAACACAGAAATTGCATCGGAATAAAATAGAAAAAGCACAATGCCGACATAAGTACAAAAAGACTGACTCTTCTTACTGTCTATGTTTTGAACCATTCCTCTGACGCAAGTTACAGATTCCGAAGCTTCCCTTCAGTTTTACTGTATCCCTCTGACATTCTTATTGACGGTGAAACACTGAAATTGCATCGGAATGAAATGGAAAGAGCACAATGCCGACTTAAGTACAAGAAGACTGACTTTTCTTACTGGCTATGATTTAACCATTCCTGTGACACTAGTTATAGATTCCGATGCTACACTTCAGGTTTACTGTATCCCTCTGACCTTCTAATTGACGATGAAACACAGAAATTGCATCGGAATTAAATACAAAATGCACAATGCCGACTTAAGTACAAGAAGTCTGACTCTTCTTACTGACTGTTTTGAACCATTCCTGTGACACTAGTTATAGATTGCGATGCTTCACTTCAGGTTTACTGTATCCCTTGGACCTTCTTATTGAAGATGAAACACGGAAATTGCACCGGAATTAAATACCAAAGGCACAATGCCGACTTAAGTACAAGAAGACTGACTCTTCCTACTGTCAATGTTTTGAATGATTCCTGTGACGCAAGTTACAGATTCCGATGTTTCACTTCAGGTTTACTGTATCCCTCTGACCTTCTAATTGACGATGAAACACAGAAAGTGCATCGGAATTAAATAGAAAAGGCACAGTGCCGACGTAAGTACAAGAAGACTGACTCTTCTTACTGTCTATGATTTGAACTATTCCTCTGACGCAAGTTACAGATTCCGATGCTTCACTTCAGGATTACTGTATCCCTCTGACATTCGTATTGACGATGAAACACTGGAATTGCATCGGTATGAAACAGAAAAAGCACAATGCCGACTTAAGTACAAGAAGACTGACTCTTCTCACTGACTATGATTTGAACCATTCCTGTGACACTAGTTGTAGATTCCGTTGCTACACTTCAGGTTTACTGTATCCCTCTGATCTTCTTATTGTCGATGAAACACAGAAATTGCATCGGAATTAAATAGAAAAGGCACAATGCCGTTTTAAGTACAAGAAGACTGACTCCTCGTACTGACTATGTTTTGAACCATTCCTGTGACACTAGTTATAGATTCCGATGCGTCACTTCAGGTTTACTGTATCCCTCAGACCTTCTTTTTGACGATGAAACACAGAAATTGCATCGGAATTAAATGCAAAATGCACAATGCCGACTTAAGTACAAGAAGTCTGACTCTTCTTACTGACTGCTTTGAACCATTCCTGTGACACTAGTTATAGATTGTGATGCTTCACTTCAGGTTTACTGTATCCCTCTGACCTTCTTATTGACGTTGAAACACAGAAATTGCATCGGACTTAAATACAAATGGCACAATGCCGACTTAAGTACAAGAAGACTGACTCTCCTTACTGTCTATAATTTCAACCATTCCTGTGACACTAGATATAGATTCAGATGCTTCACTTCAGGTTTAGTGTATCCCTTATACCTTCTTATTGAAGATGAAACACAGAAATTGCATCGGAATTAAATAGAAAAGGCACAATGCCGACTTAAGTACAAGAAGACCGACTCTTCTTATTGTCTATGTTTTGAACCAATCCTCTGACGCAAGTTACAGATTCCGATGCTTCCCTTCAGGTTTACTGTATCCCTCTGACATTCTTGTTGACGATGAAACACTGAAATTGCATCGAAAAGAAATAGAAAAAGCACAATGCCGATTTAAGTACAAGAAGACTGACTTTTCTTACTGACTATGATTTGAATTATTCCTGTGACACTAGTTTTAGATTCCAATGCTACACTTCAGGTTTACTGTATCCCTCTGACCTTCTTATTGACGATGAAACACAGAAATTGCATCGGAATTAAATAGAAAAGGCACAATGCCGACTTAAGTACAAGGAGACTGACTCTTATAAACTGTCTATGTTTGGACCACTCCTGTGACGCTAGTTACAGATTCCGATGCTTCACTTCAGGTTTACTGTATCCCTCTGACCTTCTTTTTGACGATGAAACACAGAAATTGCACCGGAATTAAATACAAAAGGCACAATGCCGACTTAAGTACAAGAAGACTGACTCTTCCTACTGTCTATGTTTTGAACGATTCCTGTGACGCAAGTTACAGATTCCGATGTTTCTCTTCAGGTTTACTGTATTCCTCTGACCTTCTAATTGACGATGATACACAGAAATTGCATCGGAATTAAATAGAAAAGGCACAGTGCCTACTTAAGTACAAGAAGACTGACTCTTCTTACTGTCTATGTTTTGAACCACTCCCGTGACGCTAGTTACAGATTCCGATGCTTCACTTCAGGTTTACTGTAGCCCTTGGACCTTCCTATTGACGATGAAACACAGATATTGCATCTGAATTAAATGCAAAAGGCAAAATGGCGACTTAAGTACAAGAAGACTGACTCTTCCTACTGTCTATGTTTTGAACCATTCCTGTGACACTAGATATAGATTCCGATGCTTCACTTCAGGTTTACTGTATCCCTCTGACATTCTTGTTGACGATGAAACACTGCAATTGCATCGAAATGAAATAGAAAAAGCACAATGCCGACTTAAGTACAAGAAGACTGACTTTTCTTACTTACTATGATTTGAACAATTCCTGTGACACTAGTTATAGATTCCGATGCTACACTTCAGGTTTACTGTATCCCTCTGACCTTCTTATTGACGATGAAACACAGAAATTGCATCGCAATTAAATAGAAAAGGCACAAAGCCGACTTAAGTACAAGAAGACTGACTCTTATAAACTGTCTATGTTTTGGACCACTCCTGTGACGCTAGTTGCAGATCCCGATGCTTCACTTCAGGTTTACTGTAGTCCTTGGACCTTCTTATTGTCGATGAAACACAGATATAGCATCGGAATTAAATACAAAAAGCACAATGCCGACTTATGTACAAGAACACTGACTCTTCCTACTGTCTATGTTTTGAACCGTTCCTGTGACACTAGTTATAGATTCTGATGCTTCACTTCAGGTTTACTGTATACCTCTGACCTTTTATTTGACGATGAAACACAGAAATTGCACCGGAATTAAATACAAAAGGCACAATGCCGACTTAAGTACAAGAAGACTGACTCTTCCTACTGTCTATGTTTTGAACGATTCCTGTGACGCAAGTTACAGATTCCGATGTTTCACTTCAGGTTTACTGTATCCCTCTGCCATTCTTATTGACGATGAAACACTGAAATTGCATCGGAATGAAATAGAAAAAGCACAATGCCGACTTAAGTACATGTGGACTGACTCATCCTACTGTCTATGTTTTGAAACTTTCCTGTGACACTAGTTATAGATTGCGATGCTTCACTTCAGGTTAACTGTATCCCTCTGACCTTCTTATGGACGTTGAAACACAGAAATTGCATCGGAATTAAATACAAATGGCACAATGCCGACTTAAGTACAAGAAGACTGACACTTCCTACAGTCTATGTTTTGAACCATTCCAGTGACACTAGTTATAGATTCCGATGCTACACTTCAGGTTTACTGTATCCCTCTGACCTTCTAATTGACGATGAAACACAGAAATTGCATCGGAATTAAATACAAAATGCACAATGCCGACTTAAGTACAAGAAGTCTGACTCTTCTTACTGACTGTTTTGAACCATTCCTGTGACACTAGTTATAGATTGCGATGCTTCACTTCAGGTTTACTGTATCCCTCTGACCTTCTTATTGACGTTGAAACAAAGAAATTGCATCGGACTTAAATACAAATGGCACAATGCCGACTTAAGTACAAGAAGACTGACACTTCTTTTTGTCTATGTTTTGAACCATTCCTGTGACACTAGTTATAGATTCCGATGCTTCACTTCAGGTTTACTGTATCCCTTGTACCTTCTTATTGACGATGAAACACAGAAATTGCATCGTAATTAAATACAAAAGGCACAATGCCGACTTAAGTACAAGATGACTGACTCTTCCTACTGTCTATGTTTTGAACGATTCCTGTGACATTAGTTATAGATTCCGATGCTTCACTTCAGGTTTACTGTATCCTTTGGACCTCCTTATTGGCGATGAAATACAGAAATTGCATCGGAATTAAAGAGAAAAGGCACAATGCCGACTTAAGTACAAGAAGACTGACTCTTCCTACTGTCTATGATTTGAACCACTCCTGTGACACTAGTTATAGATTCCGATGCTTCACCTCAGGTTCACTCTATCCCTCTGACCCTCTTATTGACGATTAAACACAGAAATCGCATCGGAATTAAATAGAAGATTCACAATGCCGTCTGAAGTACAAGCAGACTGACTCTTCTTAGTGTCTATGCTTTGAACCATTCCTGTGACGCTAGTTACAGATTCCGATGCTTCACTTCAGGTTTACTGTATCCCTCTGACCTTCTTATTGACGATGAGACACAGAAATTGCATCGGAATTAAATACAAAACGCACAATGCCGACTTAAGTACTAGGAGACTGACTCTTCTTAGTGACTAAGTTTTGAACCATTCCTGTGACACTAGTTAGAGATTCCGATGCTTCAATTCAGGTTTACAGTATCCCTCTGACCTTCTTTTTGACGATGAAACACAGAAATTGCATCGGAATTAAATAGAAAAGGCACAATGCCGACTTCAGTACAAGAGGACTGATTCTTCTTACAGTCTATTTTGTGAACCATTCCTGTGACACTAGTTATAGATTCCGATGCTTCACTTCAGATTTAGTGTATCCCTTGGACCTTCTTATTGACGATGAAACACAGAAATTGCATCGGAATTAGATACAAAAGCCACAATGCCGACATAAGTACAAGAAGACTGACTCTTCTTACTGACTCTGTTTTGAACCATTTCTGTGACACTAGTTATAGATTCCGATGCTTCACCTCAGGTTCACTGTATCCCTCTGACCTTCTTATTGACGATGAAACACAGAAATTGCATCGGAATTAAATACAAAAGGCACAATGCCGACTTAAGTACATGTGGACTGACTCTTCCTACTGTCTATGTTTTGAAACATTCCTGTGACACTAGTTATAGATTGCGATGCTTCACTTCACGTTAACTGTACCCCTTTGACCTTCTTATTGACGTTGAAACACAGAAATTGCATCGGAATTAAATACAAATGGCACAATGCCGACTTAAGTACAAGAAGACTGACTCTCCTTAGTGCCTATAATTTGAACCATTCCTGTGACACTAGATATAGATTCCGATGCTTCACTTCAGGTTTACTGTATCCCTTGGACCTTCTTATTAATGTTGAAACACAGAAATTGCATCGGAATAAAATAGAAAAAGCACAATGCCGACTTAAGTACAAAAAGACTGCCTCTTCTTACTGTCTATGTTTTGAACCATTCCTCTGACGCAAGTTACAGATTCCGAAGCTTCCCTTCAGTTTTACTGTATCCCTCTGCCATTCTTATTGACGGTGAAACACTGAAATTGCATCGGAAAGAATTGGAAAGAGCACAATGCCGACTTAAGTACAAGAAGACTGACTTTTCTTACTGGCTATGATTTAACCATTCCTGTGACACTAGTTACAGATTCCGATGCTTCACTTCAGGTTTACTGTATCCCTCTGACCTTCTTATTGACGATGAGACACAGAAATTGCATCGGAATTAAATACAAAACGCACAATGCCGACTTAAGTACTAGGAGACTGACTCTTCTTAGTGACTAAGTTTCGAACCATTCCTGTGACACTAGTTAGAGATTCCGATGCTTCAATTCAGGTTTACAGTATCCCTCTGACCTTCTTTTTGACGATGAAACACAGAAATTGCATCGGAATTAAATAGAAAAGGCACAATTCCGACTTAAGTATAAGAGGACTGACTCTTCTTACAGTCTATTTTTTGAACCATTCCTGTGACACTAGTTATAGATTCCGATGCTTCACTTCAGGTTTAGTGTATCCCTTGGACCTTCTTATTGACGATGAAACACAGAAATTGCATCGGAATTAAATACAAAAGCCACAATGTAGACTTAAGTACAAGAAGACTGACTTTTCTTACTGGCTATGATTTAACCATTCCTGTGACACTAGTTATAGTTTCCGATGCTACACTTCAGGTTTACTGTATCCCTCTGACCTTCTAATTGACGATGAAACACAGAAATTGCATCGGAATTAAATACAAAATGCACAATGCCGACTTAAGTACAAGAAGTCTGACTCTTCTTACTGACTGTTTTGAACCATTCCTGTGACACTAGTTAGAGATTCCGATGCTTCAATTCAGGTTTACAGTATCCCTCTGACCTTCTTTTTGACGATGAAACACAGAAATTGCATCGGAATTAAATAGAAAAGGCACAATGCCGACTTAAGTATAAGAGGACTGACTCTTCTTACAGTCTATTTTTTGAACCATTCCTGTGACACTAGTTACAGATTCCGATGCTTCACTTCAGGTTTAGTGTATCCCTTGGACCTTCTTATTGACGATGAAACACAGAAATTGCATCGGAATTAAATACAAAAGCCACAATGCCGACTTAAGTACAAGAAGACTGACTTTTCTTACTGGCTATGATTTAACCATTCCTGTGACACTAGTTATAGTTTCCGATGCTACACTTCAGGTTTACTGTATCCCTCTGACCTTCTAATTGACGATGAAACACAGAAATTGCACCGGAATTAAATACCAAAGGCACAATGCCGACTTAAGTACAAGAAGACTGACTCTTCCTACTGTCAATGTTTTGAACGATTCCTGTGACGCAAGTTACAGATTCCGATGTTTCACTTCAGGTTTACTGTATCCCTCTGACCTTCTAATTGACGACGAAACACAGAAAGTGCATCGGAATTAAATAGAAAAGGCACAGTGCCGACGTAAGTACAAGAAGACTGACTCTTCTTACTGTCTATGATTTGAACTACTCCTCTGACGCAAGTTACAGATTCCGATGCTTCACTTCAGGATTACTGTATCCATCTGACATTCGTATTGACGATGAAACACTGGAATTGCATCGGTATGAAATAGAAAAAGCACAATGCCGACATAAGTACAAGAAGACTGACTCTTCTCACTGACTATGATTTGAACCATTCCTGTGACACTAGTTATAGATTCCGATGCTACACTTCAGGTTTACTGTATCCCTCTGACCTTCTAATTGACGATGAAACACAGAAATTGCATCGGAATTAAATACAAAATGCACAATGCCGACTTAAGTACAAGAAGTCTGACTCTTCTTACTGTCAATGTTTTGAACCATTCCTGTGACACTAGTTATAGATTCCGATGCTTCACTTCAGATTTACTGTATCCCTTGGACCTCCTTATTGACTATGAAACACAGAAATTTCATCGGAATTAAATACAAAAGGCACGATGCCGACGTAAGTACAAGAGGACTGACTCTTCTTACCGACTGTTTTGAACCATTCCTGTGACACTAGTTATAGATTCCGATGCTTCACTTCAGGTTTACTGTATCCCTTGGACGCTCGTTTTGACGATGATACACAGAAATTACATCGGAATTAAATACAAAAGGCACAATGCCGACTTAAGTACAAGAAGATTGACTCTTCCTACTGTCTATGTTTTGAACCATTCCTGTGACACTAGTTATAGATTCCGATGCTTCACTTCAGGTTTACTGTATCCCACTGACCTTCTTTTTGACGATGTAACACAGAAATTGCATCGGAAATAATTACAAAAGGCACAATGCCGACTTAAGTACAAGAAGACTGACTCTTCATACTGTCTATGCTTTGAACGATACCTGTGCCACCAGTTATGGATTCCGATGCATCACTACAGGTTTACTGTATCCTTTGGACCTTCTTATTGGCGACGAAATACAGTGATTGCATCGGAATTAAATAGAAAAGGCACAATGCCGACTTAAGTACAAGAGGACTGACACTTCTTTTTGTCTATGTTTTGAACCGTTCCTGTGACACTAGTTATAGATTCCGATGCTTCACTTCAGGTTTACTGCAGTCTTTGTACCTTCTTATTGACGATGAAACACAGAAATTGCATCGGAATTAAATAGAAAAAGCACATTGCCGACTTAAGTACAAGAACACTGACTCTTCCTACTGTCTATGTTTTGAACCATTCCTGTGACAATCGATATAGATTCCGATGCTTCACTTCAGGTTTATTGTATCCCTTGGTCGTTCTTATTGACGATGAAACACAGAAATTGCATCGGAATTAAATAGAAAAGGCACAATGCCGACTTAAGTACAAGAAGACTGACTCTTCTTACTGACTATGATTTGAACCACTCCTGTGACGCTAGTTACAGATTCCGATGCTTCACTTCAGGTTTACTGTATCCCTTGGACCTTCTTATTGACGATGAAACACAGATATTGCATCGGAATTAAACACAAATGTCACAATGCCGACTTAAGTTTAAGAAGACATACTCTCCTTACTGACAATGTTTGAACCATTCCTGTGACACTAGATATAGATTCCGATGCTTCACTTCAGGTTTACTGTATCCCTTGGACCTTCTTATTGCGATGAAACACAGATATTGCATCGGAATTCAATACAAAAGGCACATGCCGACTTAAGTGCAAGAAGACTGACTCTCCTTACTGACTATGTTTGAACCATTCCTGTGACACTAGATATAGATCCCGATGCTTCTCTTCAGGTTTACTGTATCCCTCTGACCTTCTTATTGACGATGAAACACGGTAATTGCATCGGAATTAAATTGAAATGGGCATAATGCCGACTTAAGTACAAGAAGTCTGTCTCTTCTTACTGTCTAAGCTTTGAACCAATCCTGTGACACTGGTTACAGATTACGATGCTTCACTTCAGATTTACTGTATCCCTTGGACCTTCTTATTGACGATGAAACACATAAATTTCAACGGAATTAAATACAAAAGGCACGATGCCGACGTAAGTACAAGAAGACTGACTCTTCTTACCGACTGTTTTGAACCACTCCTGTGACACTAGTTATAGATTCCGATGCTTCACTTCAGGTTTACTGTATCCCTCTGACCTTCGTAATGACGATGAATCACAGTAATTACGTCGGAATTACATGCAAAAGGCACAATGCCGACTTGAGTACAAGAAGACTGACTCTTCTTTTTGTCTATGATTTGAACCATTCCTGTGACACTAGTTATAGATTCCGACGCTTCACTTCAGGTTTACTGTATCCCTCTGACCTACTTATTGACGATGAAACACAGAAATTGCATCGGAATTAAATACAAAAGGCACAATGCCGACTTAAGTACAAGAAGAATGACTCTTCCTACTGTCTATGTTTTGAACCATTCCTGTGACACCAGTTATAGATTCCGATGCTACACTTCAGGTTTACTGTATCCCTCTGACCTTCGTATTGACGATGAAACACAGAAATTGCATCGGAATTAAATACAAAAGGCACAATGCCGACTTAAGTACAAGAAGACTGACTCTTCCAACTGTCTATGTTTGAACCATTCCTGTGACACTAGTTATAGATTCCGACGCTTCACTTCAGGTTTACTGTATCCCTCTGACCTACTTATTGACGATGAAACACAGAAATTGCATCGGAATTAAATACAAAAGGCACAATGCCGACTTAAGTACAAGAAGAATGACTCTTCCTACTGTCTATGTTTTGAACCATTCCTGTGACACTAGTTATAGATTCCGATGCTTCACTTCAGGTTTACTGTATCCCACTGACCTCCTTTTTACGATGTAACACAGAAATTGCATCGGAAATAATTACAAAAGGTTTAATGCCGACTTAAGTACAAGAAGACTGACTCTTCCTACTGTCTATGCTTTGAACAACTCCTGTGCCACCAGTGATGGATTCCGATGCATCACTACATTTTTACTGTATCCTTTGGACCTTCTTATTGGCGACGAAATACAGAGATTGCATCGGAATGAAATAGAAAAGGCACAATGCCGACTTAAGTACAAGAGGACTGACACTTCTTTTTGTCTATGTTTTGAACCGTTCCTGTGACACTAGTTATAGATTCCGATGCTTAACTTCAGGTTTACTGCAGTCCTTGTACCTTCTTATTGACGATGAAACACAGAAATTGCATCGGAATTAAATAGAAAAAGCACAATGCCGACTTAAGTACAAGAACACTGACTCTTCCTACTGTCTATGTTTTGAACCATTCCTGTGACAATCGATATAGATTCCGATGCTTCACTTCAAGTTTATTGTATCCCTTGGTCGTTCTTATTGACGATGAAACACAGAAATTGCATCGGAATTAAATAGAAAAGGCACAATGCCGACTTAAGTACAAGAAGACTGACTCTTCTCACTGACTATGATTTGAACCACTCCTGTGACGCTAGTTACAGATTCCGATGCTTCACTTCAGGTTTACTGTATCCCTTGGACGCTCTTATTGACGATGAAACACAGAAATTGCATCGGAATTAAATAGAAGGGGCACAATGCCGACTTAAGTACTAGAAGACTGACTCTTCTTACTGTCTTTGATTTGAACCATTCCTGTGACACTAGTTATAGATTCCGATGCTTCACTTCGGGTTTACTGTATCCCTTGGACGTTCTTATTGACGATGAAACACAGAAATTGCATCGGAATTAAATAGAAAAGGCACAATGCCGACTGAAGTACAAGAAGACTGACTCTTCTTACTGACTATAATTTGAACCACTCCTGTGACGCTAGTTACAGATTCCGATGCTTCACTTCAGGTTTACTGTATCCCTTGGACCTTCTTATTGACGATGAAACACAGATATTCCATCGGAATTAAACACAAAAGGCACAATGCCGACTTAAGTACAAGAAGACTGACTCATCCTACTGTCTATGTTTTGAACCATCCCTGTAACACTAGTTATAGATTCCGATGCTTCACTTCAGGTTTACTGTATACCTCTGACCTTCTTTTTGACGATGAAACACAGAAAATGCATCGTAATTAAATACAAAAGGCACAATGCCGACTTAAGTACAAGATGACTGACTCTTCCTACTGTCTATGTTTTGAACGATTCCTGTGACATTAGTTATTGATTCCGATGCTTCACTTCAGGTTTACTGTATCCTTTGGACCTCCTTATTGGCGACGAAATACAGAAATTGCATCGGAATTAAATAGAAAAGGCACAATGCCGACTTAAGTACAAGAAGACTGACACTTCTTTTTGTCTATGATTTGAACCATTCCTGTGAAACTAGTTATAGATTCCGATGCTTCACTTCAGGTTTACTGTATCCCTTGTACCTTCTTATTGACGATGAAACACAGAAATTGCATCGGAATTAAATAGAAAAAGCACAATGCCGACTTTAGTACAAGAACACTGACTCTTCCTACTGTCTATGTTTTGAACCATTCCTGTGACAATCTATATAGATTCCGATGCTTCACTTCAGGTTTATTGTATCCATTGGACGTTCTTATTGACGATGAAACACAGAAATTGCATCGGAATTAAATAGAAAAGGCACAATGCCGACTTAAGTACAAGAAGACTGACTCTTCTTACTGACTATGATTTGAACCACTCCTGTGACGCTAGTTACAGATTCCGATGCTTCACTTCAGGTTTACTGTATCCCTCGGACCTTCTTATTGACGATGAAACACAGATATTGCATCGGAATTAAACACAAAAGGCACAATGCCGACTTAAGTACAAGAAGACTGACTCATCCTACAGTCTATGTTTTGAACCATCCCTGTGACACTAGTTATAGATTCCGATGCTTCACCTCAGGTTTACTGTATACCTTTGACCTTCTTTTTGACGATGAAACACAGAAATTGCATCGTAATTAAATACAAAAGGCACAATGCCGACTTAAGTACAAGATGACTGACTCTTCCTACTGTCTATGTTTTGAACGATTCCTGTGACATTAGTTATAGATTCCGATGCTTCACTTCAGGTTTACTGTATCCTTTGGACCTCCTTATTGGCGACGAAATACAGAAATTGCATCGGAATTAAATAGAAAAGGCACAATGCCGACTTAAGTACAAGAAGACTGACTCTTCCTACTGTCTATGTTTTGAACCATTCCTGTGACACTAGTTATAGATTCCGATGCTTCACCTCAGGTTCACTGTATCCCTCTGACCTTCTTATTGACGATGAAACACGGTAATTGCATCGGAATGAAATTGAAAAGGGCATAATGCCGACTTAAGTACAAGAAGTCTGTCTTTTCTTACTGTCTAAGCTTTGAACCATTCCTGTGACGCTGGTTATAGATTCCGATGCTTCACTTCAGATTTACTGTATCCATTGGACGTTCTTATTGACGATGAAACACAGAAATTGCATCGGAATTAAATAGAAAAGGCACAATGCCGACTTAAGTACAAGAAGACTGACTCTTCTTACTGACTATGATTTGAACCACTCCTGTGACACTAGTTATAGATTCCGATGCTTCACTTCAGGTTTACTGTATCCCTCTGACCTTCGTAATGACGATGAATCACAGTAATTGCATCGGAATTAAATGCAAAAGGCACAATGCCGACTTGAGTACAAGAAGACTGACTCTTCTTTTTGTCTATGTTTTGAACCAGTCCTGTGACACTAGTTATAGATTTTGATGCTTCACTTCAGGTTTACTGTATCGCTTGGACGTTTATATTGACGATGAAACTCAGAAATTGCATCGGAATTAAATAGAAATTGCACAATGCCGACTTAAGTACAAGAAGACTGACTCTTCTTACTGTCTATGATTTCAACCATTCCTGTGACACTAGTTATAGATTCCGATGCTTCACTTCAGGTTTACTGTATCCCTCTGACCTTCTTTTTGACGATGAAACACAGAAATTGCATCGGAATTAAATACAAAAGGCACAATGCCGACATAAGTACAAGAAGACTTACTCTTCTTACTGAGAGTTTTGAACCATTCCTGTGACACTAGTTATAGATTCCGATGCTTCACTTCAGGTTTACTGTATCCCTCTGACCATCTTATTGACGATGAAACACAGAAATTGCATGTGAATGAAATACAAATGGCACAATGCCGACTTAAGTTTATGAAGACTGACTCTCCTTACTGACTATGTTTCAACCATTCCTGTGACACTAGATATAGATTCCGATGCTTCACTTCAGGTTCACTGTATCCCTTGGATCTTCTTATTGACGATGAAACACAGATATTGCATCGGAATTAAATACAAAACGCACAATGCCGACATAAGTACAAGAAGACTGACTCTTCTTACTGACTATGTTATGAACCATTCCTGTGACACCAGTTAGAGATTCCAATGCTTCTCTTCAGGTTTACTGTATCCCTATGACCTTCTTATTGACGATGAAACACGGTAATTGCATCGGAATTAAATAGAAAAGGCATAATGCCGACATAAGTATAAGAAGTCTGACTCTTCTTACTGTCTATGTTTTGAACCATTCCTGTGACACTAGTTATAGATTCGGATGCTTCACTTCAGATTTACTGTATCCCTTGGACTTCCTTATTGACGATGAAACACAGAAATTTCATCGGAATTAAATACAAAAGGCACAATGCCGACTTAAGTACAAGAAGACTGACTCTTCCTACTGTCTATGTTTTGAACGATTCCTGTGCCACCAGCTATGGATTCCGATGCATCACTACAGGTTTACTGTATCCTTTGGACCTTCTTATTGGCGACGAAATACAGAAATTGAATCGGAATTAAATAGAAAAGGCACAATGCCGACTTAAGTACAAGAAGACTGACACTTCTTTTTGTCTATGATTTGAACCATTCCTGTGACACTAGTTATAGATTCCGATGCTTCACTTCAGGTTTACTGTATCCCTTGTACCTTCTTATTGACGATGAAACACAGAAATTGCATCGGAATCAAATAGAAAAAGCACAATGCCGACTTTAGTACAAGAACACTGACTCTTCCTACTGTCTATGTTTTGAACCATTCCTGTGACAATCGATATAGATTCCGATGCTTCACTTCAGGTTTATTGTATCCCTTGGACGTTCGTATTGACGATGAAACACAGAAATTGCATCGGAATTAAATAGAAAAGGAACAATGCCGTCTTAAGTACAAGAAGACTGACTCTTCTTACTGACTATGATTTGAACCACTCCTGTGACGCTAGTTACAGATTCCGATGCTTCACTTCAGGTTTACTGTATCCCTTGGACCTTCTTATTGACGATGAAACACAGATATTGCATCGGAATTAAACACAAAAGGCACAATGCCGACTTAAGTACAAGAAGACTGACTCATCCTACTGTCTATGTTTTGAACCATCCCTGTGACACTAGTTATAGATTCCGATGCTTCACTTCAGGTTTACTGAATACATTTGACCTTCTTTTTGACGATGAAACACAGAAATTGCATCGTAATTAAATACAAAAGGCACAATGCCGACTTATGTACAAGATGACTGACTCTTCCTACTGTCTATGTTTTGAACGATTCCTGTGACATTAGTTATAGATTCCGATGCTTCACTTCAGGTTTACTGTATCCTTTGGACCTCCTTATTGGCGACGAAATACAGAAATTTCATCGGAATTAAATAGAAAAGGCACAATGCCGACTTAAGTACAAGAAGACCGACTCTTCCTACTGTCTATGTTTTGAACCATTCCTGTGACACTAGTTATAGATTCCCATGCTTCACTTCAGGTTTACTGTATCCCTCTGACCTTCGTAATGACGATGAATCACAGTAATTGCATCGGAATTAAATGCAATAGTCACAATGCCGACTTGAGTACAAGAAGACTGACTCTTCTTTTTGTCTATGTTTTGAACCAGTCCTGTGACACTAGTTATAGATTCCGATTTTTTCACTTCAGGTTTTCTGTATCCCTTGGACCTTCTTATTGACGATGAAACACAGAAATTACATCGGAATTAAATAGAACTGGCACAATGCCGACTTAAGTACAAGAAGACTAACTCTTCTTACTAAGTGTTTTGAACCACTCCTGTGACACTAGTTATAGATTCCGATGCTTCACTTCAGGTTTACTGTATCCCTCTGACCATCTTATTGACGATGAAACACAGAAATTGCATGTGAATTAAATACAAATGGCACAATGCCGACTTAAGTTTAAGAAGACTGACTCTCCTTACTGACTATGTTTGAACCATTCCTGTGACACTAGTTATCGATTCCGATGCTTCACTTCAGGTTTACTGTATCCCTTGGACCTTCTTATTGACGATGAAACACAGATATTGCATCGGAATTAAATACAAAACGCACAATGCCGACTTAAGTACAAGAAGGATGACTCTTCTTACTGACTATGTTATGAACCATTCCTGTGACACTAGTTGGAGATTCCGATGCTTCTCTTCAGGTTTACTGTATCCCTCTGACCTTCTTATTGACGATGAAACACGGTAATTGCATCGGAATTACATTGAAAAGGGCATAATGCCGACCTAAGTACAAGAAGTCTGAATCTTCTTACTGTCAATGTTTTGAACCATTCCTGTGACACTAGTTATAGATTCCGATGCTTCACTTCAGATTTACTGTATCCCTTGGACCTCCTTATGGACGATGAAACACAGAAATTTCATCGGAATTAAATACAAAAGGCACGATGCCGACGTAAGTACAAGAGGACTGACTCTTCTTACCGACTGTTTTGAACCATTCCTGTGACACTAGTTATAGATTCCGATTATTCACTTCAGGTTTACTGTATCCCTTGGACGCTCTTTTTGACGATGATACACAGAAATTACATCGGAATTAAAAACAAAAGGCACAATGCCGACTTAAGTACAAGAAGATTGACTCTTCCTACTGTCTATGTTTTGAACCATTCCTGTGACACTAGTTATAGATTTCGATGCTTCACTTTAGGTTTACTGTATCCCACTGACCTTCTTTTTGACGATGTAACACAGAAATTGCATCGGAAATAATTACAAAAGGCACAATGCCGACTTAAGTACAAGAAGACTGACTCTTCCTACTGTCTATGCTTTGAACGATTCCTGTGCCACCAGTTATGGATTCCGATGCATCACTACAGGTTTACTGTATCCTTTGGACCTTCTTATTGGCGACGAAATACAGAGATTGCATCGGAATTAAATAGAAAAGGCACAATGCCGACTTAAGTACAAGAGGACTGACACTTATTCTTGTCTATGTTTTGAACCGTTCCTGTGACACTAGTTATAGATTCCGATGCTTCACTTCAGGTTTACTGCAGTCCTTGTACCTTCTTATTGACGATGAAACACAGAAATTGCATCGGAATTAAATAGAAAAAGCACAATGCCGACTGAAGTACAAGAACACTGACTCTTCCTACTGTCTATGTTTTGAACCATTCCTGTGACATTCGATATAGATTCCGATGCTTCACTTCAGGTTTATTGTATCCCTTGGTCGTTCTTATTGACGATGAAACACAGAAATTGCATCGGAATTAAATAGAAAAGGCACAATGCCGACTTAAGTACAAGAAGACTGACTCTTCTTACTGACTATGATTTGAACCACTCCTGTGACGCTAGTTACAGATTCCGATGCTTCACTTCAGGTTTACTGTATCCCTTGGACCTTCTTATTGACGATGAAACACAGATATTGCATCGGAATTAAACACAAATGGCACAATGCCGACTTAAGTTTAAGAAGACTGACTCTCCTTACTGACTATGTTTGAACCATTCCTGCGACACTAGATATAGATTCCGATGCTTCACTTCAGGTTTACTGTATCCCTTGGACCTTCGTATTGACGATGAAACACAGATATTGCATCGGAATTCAATACGAAAGGCACATGCCGACTTAAGTGCAAGAAGACTGACTCTCCTTACTGACTATGTTTGAACCATTCCTGTGACACTAGATATAGATTCCGATGCTTCTCTTCAGGTTTACTGTATCCCTCTGACCTTCTTATTGACGATGAAACACGGTCATTGCATCGGAATTAAATTGAAAAGGGCATAATGCCTACTTAAGTACAAGAAGTCTGTCTCTTCTTACTGTCTAAGCTTTGAACCAATCCTGTGACACTGGTTACAGATTACGATGCTTCACTTCAGATTTACTGTATCCCTTGGACCTTCTTATTGACGATGAAACACATAAATTTCATCGGAATTAAATACAAAAGGCACGATGCCGACGTAAGTACAAGAAGACTGACTCTTCTTACCGACTGTTTTGAACCACTCCTGTGACACTAGTTATAGATTCCGATGCTTCACTTCAGGTTTACTGTATCCCTCTGACCTTCGTAATGACGATGAATCACAGTAATTACATCGGAATTAAATGCAAAAGGCACAATGCCGACTTGAGTACAAGAAGACTGATTCTTCTTTTTGTCTATGTTTTGAACCAGTCCTGTGACACTAGTTATAAATTCCGATTGCTTCACTTCCGGTTTTCTGTATCCCTTGGACCTTCTTATTGACGATGAAACACAGAAATTGCATTGGAATTAAATAGAACTGGCACAATGCCGACTTAAGTACAAGAAGACTGACTCTTCCTACTGTCTATGTTTTGAACCATTCCTGTGACACTAGTTATAGATTCCGATGCTTCACTTCAGGTTTACTGTATCGCTTGGACGTTCTTATTGACGATGAAACACAGAAATTGCATCGGAATTAAATAGAAATTGCACAATGCCGACTTAAGTACAAGAAGACTGACTCTTCTTACTGTCTATGATTTGAACCATTCCTGTGACACTAGTTATAGATTCCGACGCTTCACTTCAGGTTTACTGTATCCCTCTGACCTTCTTATTGACGATGAAACACAGAAATTGCATCGGAATTAAATACAAAAGGCACAATGCCGACTTAAGTACAAGAAGAATGACTCTTCCTACTGTCTATGTTTTGAACCATTCCTGTGACACCAGTTATAGATTCCGATGCTACACTTCAGGTTTACTGTATCCCTCTGACCTTCGTATTGACGATGAAACACAGAATTTGCATCGGAATTAAATACAAAAGGCACAATGCCGACTTAAGTACAAGAAGACTGACTCTTCCAACTGTCTATGTTTGAACCATTCCTGTGACACTAGTTATAGATTCCGATGCTTCACCTTAGGTTCACTGTATCCCTCTGACCTTCTTAATGACGATGAAACTTAGAAATCGCATCGGAATTAAATAGAAAAGGCACAATGCCGTCTTAAGTACAAGCAGACTGACTCTTCTTAGTGTCTATGCTATGAACCATTCCTGTGACATTAGTTATAGATTCCGATGCTTCACTTCAGGTTTACTGTATCCTTTGGACCTTCTTATTGGCGACGAAATACAGAAACTGCATCGGAATTAAATAGAAAAGGCACAATGCCGACTTAAGTACAAGAAGACTGACTCTTCCTACTGTCTATGTTTTGAACCATTCCTGTGACACTAGTTACAGATTCCGATGCTTCACCTTAGGTTCACTGTATCCCTCTGACCTTCTTATTGACGATGAAACTCAGAAATCGCATCGGAATTAAATAGAAAAGGCACAATGCCGTCTTAAGTACAAGCAGACTGACTCTTCTTAGTGTCTATGCTTTGAACCATTCCTGTGACGCCAGTTACAGATACCGATGCTTCACTTCAGGTTTACTGGTTCCCTCCGACCTTCTTTTTGACGATGATACACAGAAATTACATCGGAATTAAATACAAAAGGCACAATGCCGACTTAAGTACAAGAAGATTGACTCTTCCTACTGTCTATGTTTTGAACCATTCCTGTGACACTAGTTATAGATTCCGATGCTTCACTTCAGGTTTACTGTATCCCTCTGACCTTCTTTTTGACGATGTAACACAGAAATTGCATCGGAAATAATTACAAAAGGCACAATGCCGACTTAAGTACAAGAAGATTGACTCTTCCTACTGTCTATGTTTTGAACGATTCCTGTGCCACCAGTTATGGATTCCGATGCATCACTACAGGTTTACTGTATCCTTTGGACCTTCTTATTGGCGACGAAATACAGAAATTGCATGGGAATTAAATAGAAAAGGCACAATGCCGACTTAAGTACAAGGAGACTGACACTCCTTTTTGTCTATGTTTTGAACCATTCCTGTGACACTAGTTATAGATTCCGATGCTTCACTTCAGGTTTACTGTATTCCTTGTACCTTCTTATTGACGATGAAACACAGAAATTGCATCGGAATTAAATAGAAAAAGCACAATGCCGACTTAAGTACAAGAAGACTGACTCTTCTTACTGTCTATGATTTGAACCATTCCTGTGACACTAGTTATAGATTCCGACGCTTCACTTCATTTTTACTGTATCCCTCTGACCTTCTTATTGACGATGAAACACGCTAACTGCATCGGAATTAAATTGAAAAGGGCATAATGCCGACTTAAGTACAAGAAGTCTGACTCTTCTTACTGTCTATGCTTTGAACCATTCCTGTGACACTAGTTATAGATTCCGATGCTTCACTTCAGTTTTACTGTATCCCTTGGACCTCCGTATTGACGATGAAACACAGAAATTTCATCGGAATTAAATACAAAAGGCACGATGCCGACGTAAGTACAAGAGGAATGACTCTCCTTACCGACTGTTTTGAACCATTCCTGTGACACTAGTTATAGATTCCGATGCTTCACTTTAGGTTTACTGTATCCCTCTGACCTTCGTATTGACGATAAATCACAGAAATTGCATCGGAATTGAATGCAAAAGGCACAATGCCAACTTGAGTACAAGAAGACTGACTCTTCTTAATGTCAATGTTTTGAACCATTCCTGTGACACTAGTTATGGTTTCCGAAGCTTCACTTCAGGTTTACTGTATCCCTTGGACCTTCTTATTGACGATGAAACACAGAAATTAAATCGGAATTAAATAGAAATGGCACAATGCCGACATAAGTACAAGAAGACTGACTCTTCCAACTGTCTATGTTTTGAACCATTCCTGTGACACTAGTTATAGATTCCGATGCTTCACTTTAGGTTTACTGTATCCCTTGGACGCTCTTATTGACGATGAAAAACAGAAATTGCATCGGAATTAAATAGAAAGGGCACAATGCCGACTTAAGTACAAGAAGACTGACTCTTCTTACTGTCTATGATTTGAACCATTCCTGTGACACTAGTTATAGATTCCGATGCTTCGCTTCAGGTTTACTGTATCCCTCTGACCTTCTTATTGACGATGAAAAACAGAAATTGCATCGGAATTAAATAGAAAAGACACATTGCCGACTTAAGTACTAGAAGACTGACTCTTCCTACTGTCTATGCTTTGAACGATTCCTGTGACTTTAGTTATAGATTCTGATGCTTCACTTCAGGTTTACTGTATCCCTTGTACCTTCTTATTGACGATGAAACACAGAAATTGCATCGTAATTAAATACAAAAGGCACAATGCCGACTTAAGTACAAGATGACTGACTCTTCCTACTGTCTATGTTTTGAACGATTCCTGTGACATTAGTTATAGATTCCGATGCTTTACTTCAGGTTTACTGTATCCTTTGGACCTCCTTATTGGCGACGAAATACAGAAATTGCATCGGAATTAAAGAGAAAACGCACAATGCCGACTTAAGTACAAGAAGACTGACTCTTCCTACTGTCTATGTTTTGAACCACTCCTGTGACACTAGTTATAGATTCCGATGCTTCACCTCAGGTTCACTCTATCCCTCTGACCCACTTATTGACGATTAAACACAGAAATCGCATCGGAATTAAATAGAAGATTCACAATGCCGTCTGAAGTACAAGCAGACTGACTCTTCTTAGTGTCTATGCTTTGAACCATTCCTGTGACGCTAGTTACAGATTCCGATGCTTCACTTCAGGTTTACTGTATCCCTCTGACCTTCTTATTGACGATGAGACACAGAAATTGCATCGGAATTAAATACAAAACGCACAATGCCGACTTAAGTACTAGGAGACTGACTCTTCTTAGTGACTAAGTTTTGAACCATTCCTGTGACACTAGTTAGAGATTCCAATGCTTCAATTCAGGTTTACAGTATCCCTCTGACCTTCTTTTTGACGATGAAACACAGAAATTGCATCGGAATTAAATAGAAAAGGCACAATGCCGACTTCAGTACAAGAGGACTGATTCTTCTTACAGTCTATTTTTTGAACCATTCCTGTGACACTAGTTATAGATTCCGATGCTTCACTTCAGGTTTAGTGTATCCCTTGGACCTTCTTATTGACGATGAAACACAGAAATTGCATCGGAATTAGATACAAAAGCCACAATGCCGACATAAGTACAAGAAGACTGACTCTTCTTACTGACTATGTTTTGAACCATTTCTGTGACACTAGTTATAGATTCCGATGCTTCACCTCAGGTTCACTGTATCCCTCTGACCTTCTTATTTACGATGAAACACAGAAATTGCATCGGAATTAAATACAAAAGGCACAATGCCGACTTAAGTACATGTGGACTGAGTCTTCCTACTGTCTATGTTTTGAAACATTCCTGTGGCACTAGTTATAGATTGAGATGCTTCACTTCACGTTAACTGTATCCCTCTGACCTTCTTATTGACGTTGAAACACAGAAATTGCATCGGAATTAAATACAAATGGCACAATGCCGACTTAAGTACAAGAAGACTGACTCTTCTTAGTGCCTATAATTTGAACCATTCCTGTGACACTAGATATAGATTCCGATGCTTCACTTCAGGTTTACTGTATCCCTTGGACCTTCTTATTAATGTTGAAACACAGATAGTGCATCGGAATAAAATAGAAAAAGCACAATGATGACTTAAGTACAAAAAGACTGACTCTTCTTACTGTCTATGCTTTGAACCATTCCTCTGACGCAAGTTACAGATTCCGAAGCTTCCCTTCAGTTTTACTGTATCCCTCTGCCATTCTTATTGACGGTGAAACACTGAAATTGCATCGGAAAGAAATGGAAAGAGCACAATGCCGACTTAAGTACAAGAAGACTGACTTTTCTTACTGGCTATGATTTAACCATTCCTGTGACACTAGTTACAGATTCCGATGCTTCACTTCAGGTTTACTGTATCCCTCTGACCTTCTTATTGACGATGAGACACAGAAATTGCATCGGAATTAAATACAAAACGCACAATGCCGACTTAAGTACTAGGAGACTGACTCTTCTTAGTGACTAAGTTTTGAACCATTCCTGTGACACTAGTTAGAGATTCCGATGCTTCAATTCAGGTTTACAGTATCCCTCTGACCTTCTTTTTGACGATGAAACACAGAAATTGCATCGGAATTAAATAGAAAAGGCACAATGCCGACTTAAGTATAAGAGGACTGACTCTTCTTACAGTCTATTTTTTGAACCATTCCTGTGACACTAGTTATAGATTCCGATGCTTCACTTCAGGTTTAGTGTATCCCTTGGACCTTCTTATTGACGATGAAACACAGAAATTGCATCGGAATTAAATACAAAAGCCACAATGCCGACATAAGTACAAGAAGACTGACTCTTCTTACTGACTATGTTTTGAACAATTTCTGTGACACTAGTTATAGATTCCGATGCTTCACCTCAGGTTCACTGTATCCCTCTGACCTTCTTATTGACGATGAAACACAGAAATTGCATCGGAATTAAATACAAAAGGCACAATGCCGACTTAAGTACATGTGGACTCTCTCTTCCTACTGTCTATGTTTTGAAACATTCCGGTGACACTAGTTATAGATTGCGATGCTTCACTTCAGGTTAACTGTATCCCTCTGACCTTCTTATTGACGCTGAAACACAGAAATTGCATCGGAATTAAATACAAATGGCACAATGCCGACTTAAGTACAAGAAGACTGACTCTCCTTAGTGCCTATAATTTGAACCATTCCTGTGACACTAGATATAGATTCCGATGCTTCACTTCAGGTTTACTATATCCCTTGGACCTTCTTATTAATGTTGAAACACAGAAATTGCATCGGAATAAAATAGAAAAAGCACAATGCCGACATAAGTACAAAAAGACTGACTCTTCTTACTGTCTATGTTTTGAACCATTCCTCTGACGCAAGTTACAGATTCCGAAGCTTCCCTTCAGTTTTACTGTATCCCTCTTACATTCTTATTGACGGTGAAACACTGAAATTGCATCGGAATGAAATGGAAAGAGCACAATGCCGACTTAAGTACAAGAAGACTGACTTTTCTTACTGGCTATGATTTAACCATTCCTGTGACACTAGTTATAGATTCCGATGCTACACTTCAGGTTTACTGTATCCCTCTGACCTTCTAATTGACGATGAAACACAGAAATTGCATCGGAATTAAATACAAAATGCACAATGCCGACTTAAGTACAAGAAGTCTGACTCTTCTTACTGACTGTTTTGAACAATTCCTGTGACACTAGTTATAGATTGCGATGCTTCACTTCACGTTTACTGTATCCCTTGGACCTTCTTATTGAAGATGAAACACAGAAATTGCACCGGAATTAAATACAAAAGGCACAATGCCGACTTAAGTACAAGAAGACTGACTCTTCCTACTGTCAATGTTTTGAACGATTCCTGTGACGCAAGTTACAGATTCCGATGTTTCACTTCAGGTTTCCTGTATCTCTCTGACCTTCTAATTGACGATGAAACACAGAAAGTGCATCGGAATTAAATAGAAAAGGCACAGTGCCGACGTAAGTACAAGAAGACTGACTCTTCTTACTGTCTATGATTTGAACTATTCCTCTGACGCAAGTTACAGATTCCGATGCTTCACTTCAGGATTACAGTATCCCTCTGACATTCGTATTGACGATGAAACACTGGAATTGCATCGGTATGAAATAGAAAAAGCACAATGCCGACTTAAGTACAAGAAGACTGACTCTTCTCACTGACTATGATTTGAACCATTCCTGTGACACTAGTTGTAGATTCCGTTGCTACACTTCAGGTTTACTGTATCCCTCTGATCTTCTTATTGTCGATGAAACACAGAAATTGCATCGGAATTAAATAGAAAAGGCACAATGCCGTTTTAAGTACAAGAAGACTGACTCCTCGTACTGACTATGTTTTGAACCACTCCTGTGACGCTAGTTACAGATTCCGACGCTTCACTTCAGGTTAACTGTAGCCCTTGGATCTTCTTTTTGACGATGAAACACAGATATTGCATCGGAATTAAATACAAAAGGCACAATGCCGACTTAAGTACAAGAAGGCTGACTCTTCCTACTGTCTATGTTTTAAACCATTCCTGTGACACTAGTTATAGATTCCGATACGTCACTTCAGGTTTACTGTATCCCTCAGACCTTCTTTTTGACGATGAAACACAGAAATTGCATCGGAATTAAATGCAAAACGCACAATGCCGACTTAAGTACAAGAAGTCTCACTCCTCTTACTGACTGCTTTGAACCATTCCTGTGACACTAGTTATAGATTGTGATGCTTCACTTCAGGTTCTGTACCCCTCTGACCTTCTTATTGACGTTGAAACACAGAAATTGCATCGGACTTAAATACAAATGGCACAATGCCGACTTAAGTACAAGAAGACTGACTCTCCTTACTGTCTATAATTTCAACCATTCCTGTGACACTAGATATAGATTCAGATGCTTCACTTCAGGTTTACTGTATCCCTTGGACCTTCTTATTGAAGATGAAACACAGAAATTGCATCGGAATTAAATAGAAATGGCACAATGCCGACTTAAGTACAAGAAGACCTTCTCTTCTTATTGTCTATGTTTTGAACCAATCCTCTGACGCAAGTTACAGATTCCGATGCTTCCCTTCAGGTTTACTGTATCCCTCTGACATTCTTGTTGACGATGAAACACTGAAATTGCATCGAAAAGAAATAGAAAAAGCACAATGCCGATTTAAGTACAAGAAGACTGACTTTTCTTACTGACTATAATTTGAAATATTCCTGTGACACTAGTTTTAGATTCCAATGCTACACTTCAGGTTTACTGTATCCCTCTGACCTTCTTATTGACGATGAAACACAGAAATTGCATCGGAATTAAATAGAAAAGGCACAATGCCGACTTAAGTACAAGAAGACTGACTCTTATAAACTGTCTATGTTTTGGACCACTCCTGTGACGCTAGTTACAGATTCCGATGCTTCACTTCAGGTTTACTGTAGCCCTTGGACCTTCTTATTGTCGATGAAACACAGATATAGCATCGGAATTAAATACAAAAAGCACAATGCCGACTTAAGTACAAGAAGACTGACTCTTCCTACTGTCTATGTTTTGAACCGTTCCTGTGACACTAGTTATAGATTCCGATGCTTCACTTCAGGTTTACTGTATCCCTCTGACCTTCTTTTTGACGATGAAACACAGAAATTGCACCGGAATTAAATACAAAAGGCACAATGCCGACTTAAGTACAAGAAGACTGACTCTTCCTACTGTCTATGTTTTGAACGATTCCTGTGACGCAAGTTACAGATTCCGATGTTTCTCTTCAGGTTTACTGTATCCCTCTGACCTTCTAATTGACGATGATACACAGAAATTGCATCGGAATTAAATAGAAAAGGCACAGTGCCTACTTAAGTACAAGAAGACTGACTCTTCTTACTGTCTATGTTTTGAACCACTCCTGTGACGCTAGTTACAGATTCCGATGCTTCACTTCAGGTTTACTGTAGCCCTTGGACCTTCCTATTGACGATGAAACACAGATATTGCATCTGAATTAAATGCAAAAGGCAAAATGGCGACTTAAGTACAAGAAGACTGACTCTTCCTACTGTCTATGTTTTGAACCATTCCTGTGACACTAGATATAGATTCCGATGCTTCACTTCAGGTTTACTGTATCCCTCTGACATACTTGTTGACGATGAAACACTGAAATTGCATCGAAATGAAATAGAAAAAGCACAATGCCGACTTAAGTACAAGAAGACTGACTTTTCTTACTTACTATGATTTGAACAATTCCTGTGACACTAGTTATAGATTCCGATGCTACACTTCAGGTTTACTGTATCCCTCTGACCTTCTTATTGACGATGAAACACAGAAATTGCATCGCAATTAAATAGAAAAGGCACAAAGCCGACTTAAGTACAAGAAGACTGACTCTTATAAACTGTCTATGTTTTGGACCACTCCTGTGACGCTAGTTGCAGATTCCGATGCTTCACTTCAGGTTAACTGTAGTCCTTGGACCTTCTTATTGTCGATGAAACACAGATATAGCATCGGAATTAAATACAAAACGCACAATGCCGACTTATGTACAAGAACACTGACTCTTCCTACTGTCTATGTTTTGAACCGTTCCTGTGACACTAGTTATAGATTCCGATGCTTCACTTCAGGTTTACTGTATACCTCTGACCTTTTATTTGACGATGAAACACAGAAATTGCACCGGAATTAAATACAAAAGGCACAATGCCGACTTAAGTACAAGAAGACTGACTCTTCCTACTGTCTATGTTTTGAACGATTCCTGTGACGCAAGTTACAGATTCCGATGTTTCACTTCAGGTTTACTGTATCCCTCTGACATTCTTATTGACGATGAAACACTGAAATTGCATCGGAATGAAATAGAAAAAGCACAATGCCGACTTAAGTACATGTGGACTGACTCACCCTACTGTCTATGTTTTGAAACTTTCCTGTGACACTAGTTATAGATTGCGATGCTTCACTTCAGGTTAACTGTATCCCTCTGACCTTCTTATGGACGTTGAAACACAGAAATTGCATCGGAATTAAATACAAAAGGCACAATGCCGACTTAAGTACAAGAAGACTGACTCATCCTACTGTCTATGTTTTGAACCATCCCTGTGACACTAGTTATAGATTCCGATGCTTCACTTCAGGTTTACTGAATACATTTGACCTTCTTTTTGACGATGAAACACAGAAATTGCATCGTAATTAAATACAAAAGGCACAATGCCGACTTATGTACAAGATGACTGACTCTTCCTACTGTCTATGTTTTGAACGATTCCTGTGACATTAGTTATAGATTCCGATGCTTCACTTCAGGTTTACTGTATCCTTTGGACCTCCTTATTGGCGACGAAATACAGAAATTTCATCGGAATTAAATAGAAAAGGCACAATGCCGACTTAAGTACAAGAAGACCGACTCTTCCTACTGTCTATGTTTTGAACCATTCCTGTGACACTAGTTATAGATTCCCATGCTTCACTTCAGGTTTACTGTATCCCTCTGACCTTCGTAATGACGATGAATCACAGTAATTGCATCGGAATTAAATGCAATAGTCACAATGCCGACTTGAGTACAAGAAGACTGACTCTTCTTTTTGTCTATGTTTTGAACCAGTCCTGTGACACTAGTTATAGATTCCGATTTTTTCACTTCAGGTTTTCTGTATCCCTTGGACCTTCTTATTGACGATGAAACACAGAAATTACATCGGAATTAAATAGAACTGGCACAATGCCGACTTAAGTACAAGAAGACTAACTCTTCTTACTAAGTGTTTTGAACCACTCCTGTGACACTAGTTATAGATTCCGATGCTTCACTTCAGGTTTACTGTATCCCTCTGACCATCTTATTGACGATGAAACACAGAAATTGCATGTGAATTAAATACAAATGGCACAATGCCGACTTAAGTTTAAGAAGACTGACTCTCCTTACTGACTATGTTTGAACCATTCCTGTGACACTAGTTATAGATTCCGATGCTTCACTTCAGGTTTACTGTATCCCTTGGACCTTCTTATTGACGATGAAACACAGATATTGCATCGGAATTAAATACAAAACGCACAATGCCGACTTAAGTACAAGAAGGATGACTCTTCTTACTGACTATGTTATGAACCATTCCTGTGACACTAGTTGGAGATTCCGATGCTTCTCTTCAGGTTTACTGTATCCCTCTGACCTTCTTATTGACGATGAAACACGGTAATTGCATCGGAATTACATTGAAAAGGGCATAATGCCGACCTAAGTACAAGAAGTCTGAATCTTCTTACTGTCAATGTTTTGAACCATTCCTGTGACACTAGTTATAGATTCCGATGCTTCACTTCAGATTTACTGTATCCCTTGGACCTCCTTATGGACGATGAAACACAGAAATTTCATCGGAATTAAATACAAAAGGCACGATGCCGACGTAAGTACAAGAGGACTGACTCTTCTTACCGACTGTTTTGAACCATTCCTGTGACACTAGTTATAGATTCCGATTATTCACTTCAGGTTTACTGTATCCCTTGGACGCTCTTTTTGACGATGATACACAGAAATTACATCGGAATTAAAAACAAAAGGCACAATGCCGACTTAAGTACAAGAAGATTGACTCTTCCTACTGTCTATGTTTTGAACCATTCCTGTGACACTAGTTATAGATTTCGATGCTTCACTTTAGGTTTACTGTATCCCACTGACCTTCTTTTTGACGATGTAACACAGAAATTGCATCGGAAATAATTACAAAAGGCACAATGCCGACTTAAGTACAAGAAGACTGACTCTTCCTACTGTCTATGCTTTGAACGATTCCTGTGCCACCAGTTATGGATTCCGATGCATCACTACAGGTTTACTGTATCCTTTGGACCTTCTTATTGGCGACGAAATACAGAGATTGCATCGGAATTAAATAGAAAAGGCACAATGCCGACTTAAGTACAAGAGGACTGACACTTATTCTTGTCTATGTTTTGAACCGTTCCTGTGACACTAGTTATAGATTCCGATGCTTCACTTCAGGATTACTGCAGTCCTTGTACCTTCTTATTGACGATGAAACACAGAAATTGCATCGGAATTAAATAGAAAAAGCACAATGCCGACTGAAGTACAAGAACACTGACTCTTCCTACTGTCTATGTTTTGAACCATTCCTGTGACATTCGATATAGATTCCGATGCTTCACTTCAGGTTTATTGTATCCCTTGGTCGTTCTTATTGACGATGAAACACAGAAATTGCATCGGAATTAAATAGAAAAGGCACAATGCCGACTTAAGTACAAGAAGACTGACTCTTCTTACTGACTATGATTTGAACCACTCCTGTGACGCTAGTTACAGATTCCGATGCTTCACTTCAGGTTTACTGTATCCCTTGGACCTTCTTATTGACGATGAAACACAGATATTGCATCGGAATTAAACACAAATGGCACAATGCCGACTTAAGTTTAAGAAGACTGACTCTCCTTACTGACTATGTTTGAACCATTCCTGCGACACTAGATATAGATTCCGATGCTTCACTTCAGGTTTACTGTATCCCTTGGACCTTCTTATTGACGATGAAACACAGATATTGCATCGGAATTCAATACGAAAGGCACATGCCGACTTAAGTGCAAGAAGACTGACTCTCCTTACTGACTATGTTTGAACCATTCCTGTGACACTAGATATAGATTCCGATGCTTCTCTTCAGGTTTACTGTATCCCTCTGACCTTCTTATTGACGATGAAACACGGTCATTGCATCGGAATTAAATTGAAAAGGGCATAATGCCGACTTAAGTACAAGAAGTCTGTCTCTTCTTACTGTCTAAGCTTTGAACCAATCCTGTGACACTGGTTACAGATTACGATGCTTCACTTCAGATTTACTGTATCCCTTGGACCTTCTTATTGACGATGAAACACATAAATTTCATCGGAATTAAATACAAAAGGCACGATGCCGACGTAAGTACAAGAAGACTGACTCTTCTTACCGACTGTTTTGAACCACTCCTGTGACACTAGTTATAGATTCCGATGCTTCACTTCAGGTTTACTGTATCCCTCTGACCTTCGTAATGACGATGAATCACAGTAATTACATCGGAATTAAATGCAAAAGGCACAATGCCGACTTGAGTTCAAGAAGACTGATTCTTCTTTTTGTCTATGTTTTGAACCAGTCCTGTGACACTAGTTATAAATTCCGATTGCTTCACTTCCGGTTTTCTGTATCCCTTGGACCTTCTTATTGACGATGAAACACAGAAATTGCATTGGAATTAAATAGAACTGGCACAATGCCGACTTAAGTACAAGAAGACTGACTCTTCCTACTGTCTATGTTTTGAACCATTCCTGTGACACTAGTTATAGATTCCGATGCTTCACTTCAGGTTTACTGTATCGCTTGGACGTTCTTATTGACGATGAAACACAGAAATTGCATCGGAATTAAATAGAAATTGCACAATGCCGACTTAAGTACAAGAAGACTGACTCTTCTTACTGTCTATGATTTGAACCATTCCTGTGACACTAGTTATAGATTCCGACGCTTCACTTCAGGTTTACTGTATCCCTCTGACCTTCTTATTGACGATGAAACACAGAAATTGCATCGGAATTAAATACAAAAGGCACAATGCCGACTTAAGTACAAGAAGAATGACTCTTCCTACTGTCTATGTTTTGAACCATTCCTGTGACACCAGTTATAGATTCCGATGCTACACTTCAGGTTTACTGTATCCCTCTGACCTTCGTATTGACGATGAAACACAGAATTTGCATCGGAATTAAATACAAAAGGCACAATGCCGACTTAAGTACAAGAAGACTGACTCTTCCAACTGTCTATGTTTGAACCATTCCTGTGACACTAGTTATAGATTCCGATGCTTCACCTTAGGTTCACTGTATCCCTCTGACCTTCTTAATGACGATGAAACTTAGAAATCGCATCGGAATTAAATAGAAAAGGCACAATGCCGTCTTAAGTACAAGCAGACTGACTCTTCTTAGTGTCTATGCTATGAACCATTCCTGTGACATTAGTTATAGATTCCGATGCTTCACTTCAGGTTTACTGTATCCTTTGGACCTTCTTATTGGCGACGAAATACAGAAACTGCATCGGAATTAAATAGAAAAGGCACAATGCCGACTTAAGTACAAGAAGACTGACTCTTCCTACTGTCTATGTTTTGAACCATTCCTGTGACACTAGTTACAGATTCCGATGCTTCACCTTAGGTTCACTGTATCCCTCTGACCTTCTTATTGACGATGAAACTCAGAAATCGCATCGGAATTAAATAGAAAAGGCACAATGCCGTCTTAAGTACAAGCAGACTGACTCTTCTTAGTGTCTATGCTTTGAACCATTCCTGTGACGCCAGTTACAGATACCGATGCTTCACTTCAGGTTTACTGGTTCCCTCCGACCTTCTTTTTGACGATGATACACAGAAATTACATCGGAATTAAATACAAAAGGCACAATGCCGACTTAAGTACAAGAAGATTGACTCTTCCTACTGTCTATGTTTTGAACCATTCCTGTGACACTAGTTATAGATTCCGATGCTTCACTTCAGGTTTACTGTATCCCTCTGACCTTCTTTTTGACGATGTAACACAGAAATTGCATCGGAAATAATTACAAAAGGCACAATGCCGACTTAAGTACAAGAAGATTGACTCTTCCTACTGTCTATGTTTTGAACGATTCCTGTGCCACCAGTTATGGATTCCGATGCATCACTACAGGTTTACTGTATCCTTTGGACCTTCTTATTGGCGACGAAATACAGAAATTGCATGGGAATTAAATAGAAAAGGCACAATGCCGACTTAAGTACAAGAAGACTGACTCTTCTTACTGTCTATGTTTTGAACCACTCCTGTGACGCTAGTTACAGATTCCGATGCTTCACTTCAGGTTTACTGTAGCCCTTGGACCTTCCTATTGACGATGAAACACAGATATTGCATCTGAATTAAATGCAAAAGGCAAAATGGCGACTTAAGTACAAGAAGACTGACTCTTCCTACTGTCTATGTTTTGAACCATTCCTGTGACACTAGATATAGATTCCGATGCTTCACTTCAGGTTTACTGTATCCCTCTGACATACTTGTTGACGATGAAACACTGAAATTGCATCGAAATGAAATAGAAAAAGCACAATGCCGACTTAAGTACAAGAAGACTGACTTTTCTTACTTACTATGATTTGAACAATTCCTGTGACACTAGTTATAGATTCCGATGCTACACTTCAGGTTTACTGTATCCCTCTGACCTTCTTATTGACGATGAAACACAGAAATTGCATCGCAATTAAATAGAAAAGGCACAAAGCCGACTTAAGTACAAGAAGACTGACTCTTATAAACTGTCTATGTTTTGGACCACTCCTGTGACGCTAGTTGCAGATTCCGATGCTTCACTTCAGGTTAACTGTAGTCCTTGGACCTTCTTATTGTCGATGAAACACAGATATAGCATCGGAATTAAATACAAAACGCACAATGCCGACTTATGTACAAGAACACTGACTCTTCCTACTGTCTATGTTTTGAACCGTTCCTGTGACACTAGTTATAGATTCCGATGCTTCACTTCAGGTTTACTGTATACCTCTGACCTTTTATTTGACGATGAAACACAGAAATTGCACCGGAATTAAATACAAAAGGCACAATGCCGACTTAAGTACAAGAAGACTGACTCTTCCTACTGTCTATGTTTTGAACGATTCCTGTGACGCAAGTTACAGATTCCGATGTTTCACTTCAGGTTTACTGTATCCCTCTGACATTCTTATTGACGATGAAACACTGAAATTGCATCGGAATGAAATAGAAAAAGCACAATGCCGACTTAAGTACATGTGGACTGACTCACCCTACTGTCTATGTTTTGAAACTTTCCTGTGACACTAGTTATAGATTGCGATGCTTCACTTCAGGTTAACTGTATCCCTCTGACCTTCTTATGGACGTTGAAACACAGAAATTGCATCGGAATTAAATACAAAAGGCACAATGCCGACTTAAGTACAAGAAGACTGACTCATCCTACTGTCTATGTTTTGAACCATCCCTGTGACACTAGTTATAGATTCCGATGCTTCACTTCAGGTTTACTGAATACATTTGACCTTCTTTTTGACGATGAAACACAGAAATTGCATCGTAATTAAATACAAAAGGCACAATGCCGACTTATGTACAAGATGACTGACTCTTCCTACTGTCTATGTTTTGAACGATTCCTGTGACATTAGTTATAGATTCCGATGCTTCACTTCAGGTTTACTGTATCCTTTGGACCTCCTTATTGGCGACGAAATACAGAAATTTCATCGGAATTAAATAGAAAAGGCACAATGCCGACTTAAGTACAAGAAGACCGACTCTTCCTACTGTCTATGTTTTGAACCATTCCTGTGACACTAGTTATAGATTCCCATGCTTCACTTCAGGTTTACTGTATCCCTCTGACCTTCGTAATGACGATGAATCACAGTAATTGCATCGGAATTAAATGCAATAGTCACAATGCCGACTTGAGTACAAGAAGACTGACTCTTCTTTTTGTCTATGTTTTGAACCAGTCCTGTGACACTAGTTATAGATTCCGATTTTTTCACTTCAGGTTTTCTGTATCCCTTGGACCTTCTTATTGACGATGAAACACAGAAATTACATCGGAATTAAATAGAACTGGCACAATGCCGACTTAAGTACAAGAAGACTAACTCTTCTTACTAAGTGTTTTGAACCACTCCTGTGACACTAGTTATAGATGCCGATGCTTCACTTCAGGTTTACTGTATCCCTCTGACCATCTTATTGACGATGAAACACAGAAATTGCATGTGAATTAAATACAAATGGCACAATGCCGACTTAAGTTTAAGAAGACTGACTCTCCTTACTGACTATGTTTGAACCATTCCTGTGACACTAGTTATAGATTCCGATGCTTCACTTCAGGTTTACTGTATCCCTTGGACCTTCTTATTGACGATGAAACACAGATATTGCATCGGAATTAAATACAAAACGCACAATGCCGACTTAAGTACAAGAAGGATGACTCTTCTTACTGACTATGTTATGAACCATTCCTGTGACACTAGTTGGAGATTCCGATGCTTCTCTTCAGGTTTACTGTATCCCTCTGACCTTCTTATTGACGATGAAACACGGTAATTGCATCGGAATTACATTGAAAAGGGCATAATGCCGACCTAAGTACAAGAAGTCTGAATCTTCTTACTGTCAATGTTTTGAACCATTCCTGTGACACTAGTTATAGATTCCGATGCTTCACTTCAGATTTACTGTATCCCTTGGACCTCCTTATGGACGATGAAACACAGAAATTTCATCGGAATTAAATACAAAAGGCACGATGCCGACGTAAGTACAAGAGGACTGACTCTTCTTACCGACTGTTTTGAACCATTCCTGTGACACTAGTTATAGATTCCGATTATTCACTTCAGGTTTACTGTATCCCTTGGACGCTCTTTTTGACGATGATACACAGAAATTACATCGGAATTAAAAACAAAAGGCACAATGCCGACTTAAGTACAAGAAGATTGACTCTTCCTACTGTCTATGTTTTGAACCATTCCTGTGACACTAGTTATAGATTTCGATGCTTCACTTTAGGTTTACTGTATCCCACTGACCTTCTTTTTGACGATGTAACACAGAAATTGCATCGGAAATAATTACAAAAGGCACAATGCCGACTTAAGTACAAGAAGACTGACTCTTCCTACTGTCTATGCTTTGAACGATTCCTGTGCCACCAGTTATGGATTCCGATGCATCACTACAGGTTTACTGTATCCTTTGGACCTTCTTATTGGCGACGAAATACAGAGATTGCATCGGAATTAAATAGAAAAGGCACAATGCCGACTTAAGTACAAGAGGACTGACACTTATTCTTGTCTATGTTTTGAACCGTTCCTGTGACACTAGTTATAGATTCCGATGCTTCACTTCAGGATTACTGCAGTCCTTGTACCTTCTTATTGACGATGAAACACAGAAATTGCATCGGAATTAAATAGAAAAAGCACAATGCCGACTGAAGTACAAGAACACTGACTCTTCCTACTGTCTATGTTTTGAACCATTCCTGTGACATTCGATATAGATTCCGATGCTTCACTTCAGGTTTATTGTATCCCTTGGTCGTTCTTATTGACGATGAAACACAGAAATTGCATCGGAATTAAATAGAAAAGGCACAATGCCGACTTAAGTACAAGAAGACTGACTCTTCTTACTGACTATGATTTGAACCACTCCTGTGACGCTAGTTACAGATTCCGATGCTTCACTTCAGGTTTACTGTATCCCTTGGACCTTCTTATTGACGATGAAACACAGATATTGCATCGGAATTAAACACAAATGGCACAATGCCGACTTAAGTTTAAGAAGACTGACTCTCCTTACTGACTATGTTTGAACCATTCCTGCGACACTAGATATAGATTCCGATGCTTCACTTCAGGTTTACTGTATCCCTTGGACCTTCTTATTGACGATGAAACACAGATATTGCATCGGAATTCAATACGAAAGGCACATGCCGACTTAAGTGCAAGAAGACTGACTCTCCTTACTGACTATGTTTGAACCATTCCTGTGACACTAGATATAGATTCCGATGCTTCTCTTCAGGTTTACTGTATCCCTCTGACCTTCTTATTGACGATGAAACACGGTCATTGCATCGGAATTAAATTGAAAAGGGCATAATGCCGACTTAAGTACAAGAAGTCTGTCTCTTCTTACTGTCTAAGCTTTGAACCAATCCTGTGACACTGGTTACAGATTACGATGCTTCACTTCAGATTTACTGTATCCCTTGGACCTTCTTATTGACGATGAAACACATAAATTTCATCGGAATTAAATACAAAAGGCACGATGCCGACGTAAGTACAAGAAGACTGACTCTTCTTACCGACTGTTTTGAACCACTCCTGTGACACTAGTTATAGATTCCGATGCTTCACTTCAGGTTTACTGTATCCCTCTGACCTTCGTAATGACGATGAATCACAGTAATTACATCGGAATTAAATGCAAAAGGCACAATGCCGACTTGAGTTCAAGAAGACTGATTCTTCTTTTTGTCTATGTTTTGAACCAGTCCTGTGACACTAGTTATAAATTCCGATTGCTTCACTTCCGGTTTTCTGTATCCCTTGGACCTTCTTATTGACGATGAAACACAGAAATTGCATTGGAATTAAATAGAACTGGCACAATGCCGACTTAAGTACAAGAAGACTGACTCTTCCTACTGTCTATGTTTTGAACCATTCCTGTGACACTAGTTATAGATTCCGATGCTTCACTTCAGGTTTACTGTATCGCTTGGACGTTCTTATTGACGATGAAACACAGAAATTGCATCGGAATTAAATAGAAATTGCACAATGCCGACTTAAGTACAAGAAGACTGACTCTTCTTACTGTCTATGATTTGAACCATTCCTGTGACACTAGTTATAGATTCCGACGCTTCACTTCAGGTTTACTGTATCCCTCTGACCTTCTTATTGACGATGAAACACAGAAATTGCATCGGAATTAAATACAAAAGGCACAATGCCGACTTAAGTACAAGAAGAATGACTCTTCCTACTGTCTATGTTTTGAACCATTCCTGTGACACCAGTTATAGATTCCGATGCTACACTTCAGGTTTACTGTATCCCTCTGACCTTCGTATTGACGATGAAACACAGAATTTGCATCGGAATTAAATACAAAAGGCACAATGCCGACTTAAGTACAAGAAGACTGACTCTTCCAACTGTCTATGTTTGAACCATTCCTGTGACACTAGTTATAGATTCCGATGCTTCACCTTAGGTTCACTGTATCCCTCTGACCTTCGTAATGACGATGAAACTTAGAAATCGCATCGGAATTAAATAGAAAAGGCACAATGCCGTCTTAAGTACAAGCAGACTGACTCTTCTTAGTGTCTATGCTATGAACCATTCCTGTGACATTAGTTATAGATTCCGATGCTTCACTTCAGGTTTACTGTATCCTTTGGACCTTCTTATTGGCGACGAAATACAGAAACTGCATCGGAATTAAATAGAAAAGGCACAATGCCGACTTAAGTACAAGAAGACTGACTCTTCCTACTGTCTATGTTTTGAACCATTCCTGTGACACTAGTTACAGATTCCGATGCTTCACCTTAGGTTCACTGTATCCCTCTGACCTTCTTATTGACGATGAAACTCAGAAATCGCATCGGAATTAAATAGAAAAGGCACAATGCCGTCTTAAGTACAAGCAGACTGACTCTTCTTAGTGTCTATGCTTTGAACCATTCCTGTGACGCCAGTTACAGATACCGATGCTTCACTTCAGGTTTACTGGTTCCCTCCGACCTTCTTTTTGACGATGATACACAGAAATTACATCGGAATTAAATACAAAAGGCACAATGCCGACTTAAGTACAAGAAGATTGACTCTTCCTACTGTCTATGTTTTGAACCATTCCTGTGACACTAGTTATAGATTCCGATGCTTCACTTCAGGTTTACTGTATCCCTCTGACCTTCTTTTTGACGATGTAACACAGAAATTGCATCGGAAATAATTACAAAAGGCACAATGCCGACTTAAGTACAAGAAGATTGACTCTTCCTACTGTCTATGTTTTGAACGATTCCTGTGCCACCAGTTATGGATTCCGATGCATCACTACAGGTTTACTGTATCCTTTGGACCTTCTTATTGGCGACGAAATACAGAAATTGCATGGGAATTAAATAGAAAAGGCACAATGCCGACTTAAGTACAAGGAGACTGACACTCCTTTTTGTCTATGTTTTGAACCATTCCTGTGACACTAGTTATAGATTCTGATGCTTCACTTCAGGTTTACTGTATTCCTTGTACCTTCTTATTGACGATGAAACACAGAAATTGCATCGGAATTAAATAGAAAAAGCACAATGCCGACTTAAGTACAAGAAGACTGACTCTTCTTACTGTCTATGATTTGAACCATTCCTGTGACACTAGTTATAGATTCCGACGCTTCACTTCAGGTTTACTGTATCCCTCTGACCTTCTTATTGACGATGAAACACGCTAACTGCATCGGAATTAAATTGAAAAGGGCATAATGCCGACTTAAGTACAAGAAGTCTGACTCTTCTTACTGTCTATGCTTTGAACCATTCCTGTGACACTAGTTATAGATTCCGATGCTTCACTTCAGTTCTACTGTATCCCTTGGACCTCCGTATTGACGATGAAACACAGAAATTTCATCGGAATTAAATACAAAAGGCACGATGCCGACGTAAGTACAAGAGGAATGACTCTCCTTACCGACTGTTTTGAACCATTCCTGTGACACTAGTTATAGATTCCGATGCTTCACTTCAGGTTTACTGTATCCCTCTGACCTTCGTATTGACGATGAATCACAGAAATTGCATCGGAATTAAATGCAAAAGGCACAATGCCAACTTGAGTACAAGAAGACTGACTCTTCTTAATGTCAATGTTTTGAACCATTCCTGTGACACTAGTTATGGTTTCCGAAGCTTCACTTCAGGTTTACTGTATCCCTTGGACCTTCTTATTGACGATGAAACACAGAAATTAAATCGGAATTAAATAGAAATGGCACAATGCCGACATAAGTACAAGAAGACTGACTCTTCCAACTGTCTATGTTTTGAACCATTCCTGTGACACTAGTTATAGATTCCGATGCTTCACTTTAGGTTTACTGTATCCCTTGGACGCTCTTATTGACGATGAAAAACAGAAATTGCATCGGAATTAAATAGAAAGGGCACAATGCCGACTTAAGTACAAGAAGACTGACTCTTCTTACTGTCTATGATTTGAACCATTCCTGTGACACTAGTTATAGATTCCGATGCTTCGCTTCAGGTTTACTGTATCCCTCTGACCTTCTTATTGACGATGAAAAACAGAAATTGCATCGGAATTAAATAGAAAAGACACATTGCCGACTTAAGTACTAGAAGACTGACTCTTCCTACTGTCTATGCTTTGAACGATTCCTGTGACTTTAGTTATAGATTCTGATGCTTCACTTCAGGTTTACTGTATCCCTTGTACCTTCTTATTGACGATGAAACACAGAAATTGCATCGTAATTAAATACAAAAGGCACAATGCCGACTTAAGTACAAGATGACTGACTCTTCCTACTGTCTATGTTTTGAACGATTCCTGTGACATTAGTTATAGATTCCGATGCTTTACTTCAGGTTTACTGTATCCTTTGGACCTCCTTATTGGCGACGAAATACAGAAATTGCATCGGAATTAAAGAGAAAACGCACAATGCCGACTTAAGTACAAGAAGACTGACTCTTCCTACTGTCTATGTTTTGAACCACTCCTGTGACACTAGTTATAGATTCCGATGCTTCACCTCAGGTTCACTCTATCCCTCTGACCCACTTATTGACGATTAAACACAGAAATCGCATCGGAATTAAATAGAAGATTCACAATGCCGTCTGAAGTACAAGCAGACTGACTCTTCTTAGTGTCTATGCTTTGAACCATTCCTGTGACGCTAGTTACAGATTCCGATGCTTCACTTCAGGTTTACTGTATCCCTCTGACCTTCTTATTGACGATGAGACACAGAAATTGCATCGGAATTAAATACAAAACGCACAATGCCGACTTAAGTACTAGGAGACTGACTCTTCTTAGTGACTAAGTTTTGAACCATTCCTGTGACACTAGTTAGAGATTCCAATGCTTCAATTCAGGTTTACAGTATCCCTCTGACCTTCTTTTTGACGATGAAACACAGAAATTGCATCGGAATTAAATAGAAAAGGCACAATGCCGACTTCAGTACAAGAGGACTGATTCTTCTTACAGTCTATTTTTTGAACCATTCCTGTGACACTAGTTATAGATTCCGATGCTTCACTTCAGGTTTAGTGTATCCCTTGGACCTTCTTATTGACGATGAAACACAGAAATTGCATCGGAATTAGATACAAAAGCCACAATGCCGACATAAGTACAAGAAGACTGACTCTTCTTACTGACTATGTTTTGAACCATTTCTGTGACACTAGTTATAGATTCCGATGCTTCACCTCAGGTTCACTGTATCCCTCTGACCTTCTTATTTACGATGAAACACAGAAATTGCATCGGAATTAAATACAAAAGGCACAATGCCGACTTAAGTACATGTGGACTGAGTCTTCCTACTGTCTATGTTTTGAAACATTCCTGTGGCACTAGTTATAGATTGAGATGCTTCACTTCACGTTAACTGTATCCCTCTGACCTTCTTATTGACGTTGAAACACAGAAATTGCATCGGAATTAAATACAAATGGCACAATGCCGACTTAAGTACAAGAAGACTGACTCTTCTTAGTGCCTATAATTTGAACCATTCCTGTGACACTAGATATAGATTCCGATGCTTCACTTCAGGTTTACTGTATCCCTTGGACCTTCTTATTAATGTTGAAACACAGATAGTGCATCGGAATAAAATAGAAAAAGCACAATGATGACTTAAGTACAAAAAGACTGACTCTTCTTACTGTCTATGTTTTGAACCATTCCTCTGACGCAAGTTACAGATTCCGAAGCTTCCCTTCAGTTTTACTGTATCCCTCTGCCATTCTTATTGACGGTGAAACACTGAAATTGCATCGGAAAGAAATGGAAAGAGCACAATGCCGACTTAAGTACAAGAAGACTGACTTTTCTTACTGGCTATGATTTAACCATTCCTGTGACACTAGTTACAGATTCCGATGCTTCACTTCAGGTTTACTGTATCCCTCTGACCTTCTTATTGACGATGAGACACAGAAATTGCATCGGAATTAAATACAAAACGCACAATGCCGACTTAAGTACTAGGAGACTGACTCTTCTTAGTGACTAAGTTTTGAACCATTCCTGTGACACTAGTTAGAGATTCCGATGCTTCAATTCAGGTTTACAGTATCCCTCTGACCTTCTTTTTGACGATGAAACACAGAAATTGCATCGGAATTAAATAGAAAAGGCACAATGCCGACATAAGTATAAGAGGACTGACTCTTCTTACAGTCTATTTTTTGAACCATTCCTGTGACACTAGTTATAGATTCCGATGCTTCACTTCAGGTTTAGTGTATCCCTTGGACCTTCTTATTGACGATGAAACACAGAAATTGCATCGGAATTAAATACAAAAGCCACAATGCCGACATAAGTACAAGAAGACTGACTCTTCTTACTGACTATGTTTTGAACAATTTCTGTGACACTAGTTATAGATTCCGATGCTTCACCTCAGGTTCACTGTATCCCTCTGACCTTCTTATTGACGATGAAACACAGAAATTGCATCGGAATTAAATACAAAAGGCACAATGCCGACTTAAGTACATGTGGACTCTCTCTTCCTACTGTCTATGTTTTGAAACATTCCGGTGACACTAGTTATAGATTGCGATGCTTCACTTCAGGTTAACTGTATCCCTCTGACCTTCTTATTGACGTTGAAACACAGAAATTGCATCGGAATTAAATACAAATGGCACAATGCCGACTTAAGTACAAGAAGACTGACTCTCCTTAGTGCCTATAATTTGAACCATTCCTGTGACACTAGATATAGATTCCGATGCTTCACTTCAGGTTTACTATATCCCTTGGACCTTCTTATTAATGTTGAAACACAGAAATTGCATCGGAATAAAATAGAAAAAGCACAATGCCGACATAAGTACAAAAAGACTGACTCTTCTTACTGTCTATGTTTTGAACCATTCCTCTGACGCAAGTTACAGATTCCGAAGCTTCCCTTCAGTTTTACTGTATCCCTCTTACATTCTTATTGACGGTGAAACACTGAAATTGCATCGGAATGAAATGGAAAGAGCACAATGCCGACTTAAGTACAAGAAGACTGACTTTTCTTACTGGCTATGATTTAACCATTCCTGTGACACTAGTTATAGATTCCGATGCTACACTTCAGGTTTACTGTATCCCTCTGACCTTCTAATTGACGATGAAACACAGAAATTGCATCGGAATTAAATACAAAATGCACAATGCCGACTTAAGTACAAGAAGTCTGACTCTTCTTACTGACTGTTTTGAACAATTCCTGTGACACTAGTTATAGATTGCGATGCTTCACTTCAGGTTTACTGTATCCCTTGGACCTTCTTATTGAAGATGAAACACAGAAATTGCACCGGAATTAAATACAAAAGGCACAATGCCGACTTAAGTACAAGAAGACTGACTCTTCCTACTGTCAATGTTTTGAACGATTCCTGTGACGCAAGTTACAGATTCCGATGTTTCACTTCAGGTTTCCTGTATCTCTCTGACCTTCTAATTGACGATGAAACACAGAAAGTGCATCGGAATTAAATAGAAAAGGCACAGTGCCGACGTAAGTACAAGAAGACTGACTCTTCTTACTGTCTATGATTTGAACTATTCCTCTGACGCAAGTTACAGATTCCGATGCTTCACTTCAGGATTACTGTATCCCTCTGACATTCGTATTGACGATGAAACACTGGAATTGCATCGGTATGAAATAGAAAAAGCACAATGCCGACTTAAGTACAAGAAGACTGACTCTTCTCACTGACTATGATTTGAACCATTCCTGTGACACTAGTTGTAGATTCCGTTGCTACACTTCAGGTTTACTGTATCCCTCTGATCTTCTTATTGTCGATGAAACACAGAAATTGCATCGGAATTAAATAGAAAAGGCACAATGCCGTTTTAAGTACAAGAAGACTGACTCCTCGTACTGACTATGTTTTGAACCACTCCTGTGACGCTAGTTACAGATTCCGACGCTTCACTTCAGGTTAACTGTAGCCCTTGGATCTTCTTTTTGACGATGAAACACAGATATTGCATCGGAATTAAATACAAAAGGCACAATGCCGACTTAAGTACAAGAAGGCTGACTCTTCCTACTGTCTATGTTTTGAACCATTCCTGTGACACTAGTTATAGATTCCGATACGTCACTTCAGGTTTACTGTATCCCTCAGACCTTCTTTTTGACGATGAAACACAGAAATTGCATCGGAATTAAATGCAAAACGCACAATGCCGACTTAAGTACAAGAAGTCTCACTCCTCTTACTGACTGCTTTGAACCATTCCTGTGACACTAGTTATAGATTGTGATGCTTCACTTCAGGTTCTGTACCCCTCTGACCTTCTTATTGACGTTGAAACACAGAAATTGCATCGGACTTAAATACAAATGGCACAATGCCGACTTAAGTACAAGAAGACTGACTCTCCTTACTGTCTATAATTTCAACCATTCCTGTGACACTAGATATAGATTCAGATGCTTCACTTCAGGTTTACTGTATCCCTTGGACCTTCTTATTGAAGATGAAACACAGAAATTGCATCGGAATTAAATAGAAATGGCACAATGCCGACTTAAGTACAAGAAGACCGACTCTTCTTATTGTCTATGTTTTGAACCAATCCTCTGACGCAAGTTACAGATTCCGATGCTTCCCTTCAGGTTTACTGTATCCCTCTGACATTCTTGTTGACGATGAAACACTGAAATTGCATCGAAAAGAAATAGAAAAAGCACAATGCCGATTTAAGTACAAGAAGACTGACTTTTCTTACTGACTATGATTTGAAATATTCCTGTGACACTAGTTTTAGATTCCAATGCTACACTTCAGGTTTACTGTATCCCTCTGACCTTCTTATTGACGATGAAACACAGAAATTGCATCGGAATTAAATAGAAAAGGCACAATGCCGACTTAAGTACAAGAGGACTGACTCTTATAAACTGTCTATGTTTTGGACCACTCCTGTGACGCTAGTTACAGATTCCGATGCTTCACTTCAGGTTTACTGTAGCCCTTGGACCTTCTTATTGTCGATGAAACACAGATATAGCATCGGAATTAAATACAAAAAGCACAATGCCGACTTAAGTACAAGAAGACTGACTCTTCCTACTGTCTATGTTTTGAACCGTTCCTGTGACACTAGTTATAGATTCCGATGCTTCACTTCAGGTTTACTGTATCCCTCTGACCTTCTTTTTGACGATGAAACACAGAAATTGCACCGGAATTAAATACAAAAGGCACAATGCCGACTTAAGTACAAGAAGACTGACTCTTCCTACTGTCTATGTTTTGAACGATTCCTGTGACGCAAGTTACAGATTCCGATGTTTCTCTTCAGGTTTACTGTATCCCTCTGACCTTCTAATTGACGATGATACACAGAAATTGCATCGGAATTAAATAGAAAAGGCACAGTGCCTACTTAAGTACAAGAAGACTGACTCTTCTTACTGTCTATGTTTTGAACCACTCCTGTGACGCTAGTTACAGATTCCGATGCTTCACTTCAGGTTTACTGTAGCCCTTGGACCTTCCTATTGACGATGAAACACAGATATTGCATCTGAATTAAATGCAAAAGGCAAAATGGCGACTTAAGTACAAGAAGACTGACTCTTCCTACTGTCTATGTTTTGAACCATTCCTGTGACACTAGATATAGATTCCGATGCTTCACTTCAGGTTTACTGTATCCCTCTGACATACTTGTTGACGATGAAACACTGAAATTGCATCGAAATGAAATAGAAAAAGCACAATGCCGACTTAAGTACAAGAAGACTGACTTTTCTTACTTACTATGATTTGAACAATTCCTGTGACACTAGTTATAGATTCCGATGCTACACTTCAGGTTTACTGTATCCCTCTGACCTTCTTATTGACGATGAAACACAGAAATTGCATCGCAATTAAATAGAAAAGGCACAAAGCCGACTTAAGTACAAGAAGACTGACTCTTATAAACTGTCTATGTTTTGGACCACTCCTGTGACGCTAGTTGCAGATTCCGATGCTTCACTTCAGGTTAACTGTAGTCCTTGGACCTTCTTATTGTCGATGAAACACAGATATAGCATCGGAATTAAATACAAAACGCACAATGCCGACTTATGTACAAGAACACTGACTCTTCCTACTGTCTATGTTTTGAACCGTTCCTGTGACACTAGTTATAGATTCCGATGCTTCACTTCAGGTTTACTGTATACCTCTGACCTTTTATTTGACGATGAAACACAGAAATTGCACCGGAATTAAATACAAAAGGCACAATGCCGACTTAAGTACAAGAAGACTGACTCTTCCTACTGTCTATGTTTTGAACGATTCCTGTGACGCAAGTTACAGATTCCGATGTTTCACTTCAGGTTTACTGTATCCCTCTGACATTCTTATTGACGATGAAACACTGAAATTGCATCGGAATGAAATAGAAAAAGCACAATGCCGACTTAAGTACATGTGGACTGACTCATCCTACTGTCTATGTTTTGAAACTTTCCTGTGACACTAGTTATAGATTGCGATGCTTCACTTCAGGTTAACTGTATCCCTCTGACCTTCTTATGGACGTTGAAACACAGAAATTGCATCGGAATTAAATACAAATGGCACAATGCCGACTTAAGTACAAGAAGACTGACACTTCCTACTGTCTATGTTTTGAACCATTCCTGTGACACTAGTTATAGATTCCGATGCTACACTTCAGGTTTACTGTATCCCTCTGACCTTCTAATTGACGATGAAACACAGAAATTGCATCGGAATTAAATACAAAATGCACAATGCCGACTTAAGTACAAGAAGTCTGACTCTTCTTACTGACTGTTTTGAACCATTCCTGTGACACTAGTTATAGATTGCGATGCTTCACTTCAGGTTTACTGTATCCCTCTGACCTTCTTATTGACGTTGAAACAAAGAAATTGCATCGGACTTAAATACAAATGGCACAATGCCGACTTAAGTACAAGAAGACTGACTCTCCTTGCTGTCTATAACTTCAACCATTCCTGTGACACTAGATATAGATTCCGATGCCTCACTATAGGTTTACTGTATCCCTTGGACCTTCTTATTGAAGATGAAACACAGAAATTGCATCGGAATTAAATAGAAAAGGCACAATGCCGACTTAAGTACGAGAAGACCGACTATTCTTATTGTCTATGTTTTGAACCAATCCTCTGACGCAAGTTACAGATTCCGATGCTTCCCTTCAGGTTTACTGTATCCCTCTGACATTCTTGTTGACGGTGAAACACTGAAATTGCATCGAAAAGAAATAGAAAAAGCACAATGCCGATTTAAGTACAAGAAGACTGACTTTTCTTACTGACTATGATTTGAAATATTCCTGTGACACTAGTTATAGATTCCAATGCTACACTTCAGGTTTACTGTATCCCTCTGACCTTCTTTTTGACGATGAAACACAGAAATTGCACCGGAATTAAATGCAAAAGGCACAATGCCGACTTAAGTACAAGAAGACTGACTCTTCCTACTGTCTATGTTTTGAACGATACCTGTGACGCAAGTTACAGATTCCGATGTTTCTCTTCAGGTTTACTGTATCCCTCTGACCTTCTAATTGACAATGATACACAGAAATTGCATCGGAATTAAATAGAAAAGGCACAGTGCCGACTTAAGTACAAGGAGACTGACTCTTCTTACTGTCTATGTTTTGAACCACTCCTGTGACGCTAGTTACAGATTCCGATGCTTAACTTCAGGTTTACTGTATCCTTTGGACCTCCTTATTGGCGACGAAATACAGAAATTGCATCGTAATTAAATACAAAAGGCACAATGCCGACTTAAGTACAAGATGACTGACTCTTCCTACTGTCTATGTTTAGAACGATTCCTGTGACATTAGTTATAGATTCCGATGCTTCACTTCAGGTTTACTGTATCCTTTGGACCTCCTTATTGGCGACGAAATACAGAAATTGCATCGGAATTAAAGAGAAAAGGCACAATGCCGACTTAAGTACAAGAAGACTGACTCTTCCTACTGTCTATGTTTTGAACCACTCCTGTGACACTAGTTATAGATTCCGATGCTTCACCTCAGGTTCACTCTATCCCTCTGACCCTCTTATTGACGATTAAACACAGAAATCGCATCGGAATTAAATAGAAGATTCACAATGCCGTCTGAAGTACAAGCAGACTGACTCTTCTTAGTGTCTATGCTTTGAACCATTCCTGTGACGCTAGTTACAGATTCCGATGCTTCACTTCAGGTTTACTGTATCCCTCTGACCTTCTTATTGACGATGAGACACAGAAATTGCATCGGAATTAAATACAAAACGCACAATGCCGACTTAAGTACTAGGAGACTGACTCTTCTTAGTGACTAAGTTTTGAACCATTCCTGTGACACTAGTTAGAGATTCCGATGCTTCAATTCAGTTTTACAGTATCCCTCTGACCTTCTTTTTGACGATGAAACACAGAAATTGCATCGGAATTAAATAGAAAAGGCACAATGCCGACTTCAGTACAAGAGGACTGATTCTTCTTACAGTCTATTTTTTGAACCATTCCTGTGACACTAGTTATAGATTCCGATGCTTCACTTCAGATTTGGTGTATCCCTTGGACCTTCTTATTGACGATGAAACACAGAAATTGCATCGGAATTAGATACAAAAGCCACAATGCCGACATAAGTACAAGAAGACTGACTCTTCTTACTGACTCTGTTTTGAACCATTTCTGTGACACTAGTTATAGATTCCGATGCTTCACCTCAGGTTCACTGTATCCCTCTGACCTTCTTATTGACGTTGAAACACAGAAATTGCATCGGAATTAAATACAAATGGCACAATGCCGACTTAAGTACAAGAAGACTGACTCTCCTTAGTGCCTATAATTTGAACCATTCCTGTGACACTAGATATAGATTCCGATGCTTCACTTCAGGTTTACTGTATCCCTTGGACCTTCCTATTAATGTTGAAACACAGAAATTGCATCGGAATAAAATAGAAAAAGCACAATGCCGACTTAAGTACAAAAAGACTGACTCTTCTTACTGTCTATGTTTTGAACCATTCCTCTGACGCAAGTTACAGATTCCGAAGCTTCCCTTCAGTTTTACTGTATCCCTCTGCCATTCTTATTGACGGTGAAACACTGAAATTGCATCGGAAAGAAATGGAAAGAGCACAATGCCGACTTAAGTACAAGAAGACCGACTTTTCTTACTGGCTATGATTTAACCATTCCTGTGACACTAGTTACAGATTCCGATGCTTCACTTCAGGTTTACTGTATCCCTCTGACCTTCTTATTGACGATGAGACACAGAAATTGCATCGGAATTAAATACAAAACGCACAATGCCGACTTAAGTACTAGGAGACTGACTCTTCTTAGTGACTAAGTTTTGAACCATTCCTGTGACACTAGTTAGAGATTCCGATGCTTCAATTCAGGTTTACAGTATCCCTCTGACCTTTTTGACGATGAAACACAGAAATTGCATCGGAATTAAATAGAAAAGGCACAATGCCGACTTAAGTATAAGAGGACTGACTCTTCTTACAGTCTATTTTTTGAACCATTCCTGTGACACTAGTTATAGATTCCGATGCTCCACTTCAGGTTTAGTGTATCCCTTGGACCTTCTTATTGACGAAGAAACACAGAAATTGCATCGGAATTAAATACAAAAGCCACAATGCCGACATAAGTACAAGAAGACTGACTCTTCTTACTTACTATGTTTTGAACAATTTCTGTGACACTAGTTATAGATTCCGATGCTTCACATCAGGTTCACTGTATCCCTCTGACCTTCTTATTGACGATGAAACACAGAAATTGCATCGGAATTAAATACAAAAGGCACAATGCCGACTTAAGTACATGTGGACTGACTCTTCCTACTGTCTATGTTTTGAAACATTCCTGTGACACTAGTTATAGATTGCGATGCTTCACTTCAGGTTAACTGTATCCCTCTGACCTTCTTATTGACGTTGAAACACAGAAATTGCATCGGAATTAAATACAAATGGCACAATGCCGACTTAAGTACAAGAAGACTGACTCTCCTTAGTGCCTATAATTTGAACCATTCCTGTGACACTAGATATAGATTCCGATGCTTCACTTCAGGTTTACTGTATCCCTTGGACCTTCTTATTAATGTTGAAACACAGAAATTGCATCGGAATAAAATAGAAAAAGCACAATGCCGACATAAGTACAAAAAGACTGACTCTTCTTACTGTCTATGTTTTGAACCATTCCTCTGACGCAAGTTACAGATCCCGAAGCTTCCCTTCAGTTTTACTGTATCCCTCTGACATTCTTATTGACGGTGAAACACTGAAATTGCATCGGAATGAAATGGAAAGAGCACAATGCCGACTTAAGTACAAGAAGACTGACTTTTCTTACTGGCTATGATTTAACCATTCCTGTGACACTAGTTATAGATTCCGATGCTTCCCTTCAGGTTTACTGTATCCCTCTGACATTCTTGTTGTTGATGAAACACTGAAATTGCATCGAAAAGAAATAGAAAAAGCACAATGCCGATTTAAGTACAAGAAGACTGACTTTTCTTACTGACTATGATTTGAATTATTCCTGTGACACTAGTTTTAGATTCCAATGCTACACTTCAGGTTTACTGTATCCCTCTGACCTTCTTATTGACGATGAAACACAGAAATTGCATCGGAATTAAATAGAAAAGGCACAATGCCGACTTAAGTACAAGAAGACTGACTCTTATAAACTGTCTATGTTTGGACCACTCCTGTGACGCTAGTTACAGATTCCGATGCTTCACGTCAGGTTTACTGTAGCCCTTGGACCTTCTTATTGTCGGTGAAACACAGATATAGCATCGGAATTAAATACAAAAAGCACAATGCCGACTTAAGTACAAGAAGACTCACTCTTACTACTGTCTATGTTTTGAACCGTTCCTGTGACACTAGTTATAGATTCCGATGCTTCACTTCAGGTTTACTGTATCCCTCTGACCTTCTTTTTGACGATGAAACACAGAAATTGCACCGGAATTAAATACAAATGGCACAATGCCGACTTAAGTACAAGAAGACTGACTCTTCCTACTGTCTATGTTTTGAACGATTCCTGTGACGCAAGTTACAGATTCCGATGTTTCTCTTTAGGTTTACTGTATCCCTCTGACCTTCTAATTGACGATGATACACAGAAATTGCATCGGAATTAAATAGAAAAGGCACAGTGCCTACTTAAGTACAAGAAGACTGACTCTTCTTACTGTCTATGTTTTGAACCACTCCTGTGACGCTAGTTACAGATTCCGATGCTTCACTTCAGGTTTACTGTAGCCCTTGGACCTTCCTATTGACGATGAAACACAGATATTGCATCTGAATTAAATGCAAAAGGCAAAATGGCGACTTAAGTACAAGAAAACTGACTCTTCCTACTGTCTATGTTTTGAACCATTCCTGTGACACTAGATATAGATTCCGATGCTTCACTTCAGGTTTACTGTATCCCTCTGACATTCTTGTTGACGATGAAACACTGAAATTGCATCGAAATGAAATAGAAAAAGCACAATGCCGACTTAAGTACAAGAAGACTGACTTTTCTTACTTACTATGATTTAAACAATTCCTGTGACACTAGTTATAGATTCCGATGCTACACTTCAGGTTTACTGTATCCCTCTGACCTTCTTATTGACGATGAAACACAGAAATTGCATCGCAATTAAATAGAAAAGGCACAAAGCCGACTTAAGTACAAGAAGACTGACTCTTATAAACTGTCTATGTTTTGGACCACTCCTGTGACGCTAGTTGCAGATTCCGATGCTTCACTTCAGGTTTACTGTAGTCCTTGGACCTACTTATTGTCGATGAAACACAGATATAGCATCGGAATTAAATACAAAAAGCACAATGCCGACTTATGTACAAGAACACTGACTCTTCCTACTGTCTATGTTTTGAACCGTTCCTGTGACACTAGTTATAGATTCCGATGCTTCACTTCAGGTTTACTGTATACCTCTGACCTTTTATTTGACGATGAAACACAGAAATTGCACCGGAATTAAATACAAAAGGCACAATGCCGACTTAAGTACAAGAAGACTGACTCTTCCTACTGTCTATGTTTTGAACGATTCCTGTGACGCAAGTTACAGATTCCGATGTTTCACTTCAGGTTTACTGTATACCTCTGACATTCTTATTGACGATGAAACACTGAAATTGCATCGGAATGAAATAGAAAAAGCACAATGCCGACTTAAGTACATGTGGACTGACTCATCCTACTGTCTATGTTTTGAAACTTTCCTGTGACACTAGTTATAGATTGCGATGCTTCACTTCAGGTTAACTGTATCCCTCTGACCTTCTTATGGACGTTGAAACACAGAAATTGCATCGGAATTAAATACAAATGGCACAATGCCGACTTAAGTACAAGAAGACTGACACTTCCTACTGTCTATGTTTTGAACCATTCCTGTGACACTAGTTATAGATTCCGATGCTACACTTCAGGTTTACTGTATCCCTCTGACCTTCTAATTGACGATGAAACACAGAAATTGCATCGGAATTAAATACAAAATGCACAATGCCGACTTAAGTACAAGAAGTCTGACTCTTCTTACTGACTGTTTTGAACCATTCCTGTGACACTAGTTATAGATTGCGATGCTTCACTTCAGGTTTACTGTATCCCTCTGACCTTCTTATTGACGTTGAAACACAGAAATTGCATCGGACTTAAATACAAATGGCACAATGACGACTTAAGTACAAGAAGACTGACTCTCCTTGCTGTCTATAACTTCAACCATTCCTGTGACACTAGATATAGATTCCGATGCTTCACTATAGGTTTACTGTATCTCTTGGACATTCTTATTGAAGATGAAACACAGAAATTGCATCGGAATTAAATAGAAAAGGCACAATGCCGACTTAAGTACGAGAAGACCGACTCTTCTTACTGTCTATGTTTTGAACCAATCCTCTGACGCAAGTTACAGATTCCGACGCTTCCCTTCAGGTTTACTGTATCCCTCTGACATTCTTGTTGACGGTGAAACACTGAAATTGCTTCGAAAAGAAATAGAAAAAGCACAATGCCGATTTAAGTACAAGAAGACTGACTTTTCTTACTGACTATGATTTGAAATATTCCTGTGACACTAGTTATAGATTCCAATGCTACACTTCAGGTTTACTGTATCCCTCTGACCTTCTATTTGACGATGAAACACAGAAATTGCACCGGAATTAAATGCAAAAGGCACAATGCCGACTTAAGTACAAGAAGACTGACTCTTCCTACTGTCTATGTTTTGAACGATACCTGTGACGCAAGTTACAGATTCCGATGTTTCTCTTCAGGTTTACTGTATCCCTCTGACCTTCTAATTGACGATGATACACAGAAATTGCATCGGAATTAAATAGAAAAGGCACAGTGCAGACTTAAGTACAAGGAGACTGACTCTTCTTACTGTCTATGCTTTGAACCACTCCTGTGACGCTAGTTACAGATTCCGATGCTTCACTTCAGGTTTACTGTAGCCCTAGGACCTTCCTATTGATGATGAAACACAGATATTGCATCTGAATTAAATGCAAAAGTCAAAATGGCGACCTAAGTACAAGAAGACTGACTCTTCCTACTGTCTATGTTTTGAACCATTCCTGTGACACTAGATATAGATTCCGATGCTTCACTTCAGGTTTACTGTATCCCTCTGACCTTCTAATTGACGATGAAACACAGAAATTGCATCGGAATTAAATACAAAATGCACAATGCCGACTTAAGTACAAGAAGTCTGACTCTTCTTGTTGACTGCTTTGAACCATTCCTGTGACACTAGTTATAGATTGCGATGCTTCACTTCAGGTTTACTGTATCCCTTGGACCTTCTTATTGAAGATGAAACACAGAAATTGCACCGGAATTAAAAACAAAAGGCACAATGCCGACTTAAGTACAAGAAGACTGACTCTTCCTACTGTCTATGTTTTGAACGATTCCTGTGACGCAAGTTACAGATTCCGATGTTTCACTTCAGGTTTACTGTATCCCTCTGACATTCGTATTGACGATGAAACACTGGAATTGCATCGGTATGAAATAGAAAAGCACAATGCCGACTTAAGTACAAGAAGTCTGACTCTTCTCACTGACTATGATTTGAACCATTCCTGTGACACTAGTTGTAGATTCCGTTGCTACACTTCAGGTTTACTGTATCCCTCTGATCTTCTTATTGTCGATGAAACACAGAAATTGCATCGGAATTAAATAGAAAAGGCACAATGCCGACTTAAGTACAAGAAGACTGACTCCTCGTAATGACTATGTTTTGAACCACTCCTGTGACGCTAGTTACAGATTCCGATGCTTCACTTCAGGTTAACTGTAGCCCTTGGACCTTCTTTTTGACGATGAAACACAGATATTGCATCGGAATTAAATAGAAAAGGCACAATACCGACTTAAGTACAAGAAGACCGACTCTTCTTATTGTCTATGTTTTGAACCAATCCTCTGACGCAAGTTACAGATTCCGATGCTTCCCTTCAGGTTTACAGTATCCCTCTGACATTCTTGTTGACGATGAAACACTGAAATTGCATCGAAAAGAAATAGAAAAAGCACAATGCCGATTTAAGTACAAGAAGACTGACTTTTCTTACTGACTATGATTTGAAATATTCCTGTGACACTAGTTATAGATTCCAATGCTACACTTCAGGTTTACTGTATCCCTCTGACCTTCTTATTGACCATGAAACACAGAAATTGCATCGGAATTAAATAGAAAAGGCACAATGCCGACTTAAGTACAAGAAGACTGACTCTTATAAACTGTCTATGTTTTGGACCACTCCTGTTACGCTAGTTACAGATTACGATGCTTCACTTCAGGTTTACTGTAGCCCTTGGACCTTCTTAGTGTCGATGAAACACAGATATAGCATCGGAATTAAATACAAAAAGCACAATGCCGACTTAAGTACAAGAAGACTGACTCTTCCTACTGTCTATGTTTGGAACCGTTCCTGTGACACTAGTTATAGATTCCGATGCTTCACTTCAGGTTTACTGTATCCCTCTGACCTTCTTTTTGACGATGAAACACAGAAATTGCACCGGAATTAAATACAAAAGGCTCAATGCCGACTTAAGTACAAGAAGACTGACTCTTCCTACTGTCTATGTTTTGAACGATTCCTGTGACGCAAGTTACAGATTCCGATGATTCTCTTCAGGTTTACTGTATCCCTCTGACCTTCTAATTGACGATGATACACAGAAATTGCATCGGATTTAAATAGAAAAGGCACAGTGCCGACTTAAGTACAAGAAGACTGACTCTTCTTACTGTCTATGTTTTGAACCACTCCTGTGACGCTAGTTACAGATTCCGATGCTTCACTTCAGCTTCACTGTAGCCCTTGGACCTTCATATTGACGATGAAACACAGATATTGCATCTGAATTAAATGCAAAAGGCAAAATGGCGACTTAAGTACAAGAAGACTGACTCTTCCTACTGTCTATGTTTTGAACCATTCCTGTGACACTAGATATAGATTCCGATGCTTCACTTCAGGTTTACTGTATCCCTTGGACCTTCTTATTGACGATGAAACACAGATATTGCATCGGAATTAAATAGAAAAGCACAATGCCGACTTAAGTACAAGAAGACTGACTTTTTTTACTGTCTATGTTTTGAACTATTCCTCTGACGCTAGTTACAGATTCCGATGCTTCACTTCAGGTTAACTATAGCCCTTGGACCTTCTTATTGACGATGAAACACAGATATTGCATCGGAATTAAATACAAAAGTCACAATATCGACTTAGGTACAAGAAGACTGACTCTTCCTACTGTCTATGTTTTGAACCATTCCTGTGACACAAGTTATAGATTCCGATGCTTCACTTCAGGTTTACTGTATCCCTCTGACCTTCTTTTTGACGATGAAAGACAGAAATTGCATCGGAATTAAATACAAAATGCGCAATGCCGACTTAAGTACAAGAAGACTGACTTTTCTTACTGACTGTTTTGAACCATTCCTGTGACACTGGTTATAGATTGCGATGCTTCACTTCAGGTTTACTGTATCCCTCTGAAATTTTTGTTGACGATGAAACACTGAAATTGCATCGAAATGAAATAGAAAAAGCACAATGCCAACTTAAGTTCAAGAAGACTGACTTTTCTTACTGACTATGATTTGAACAATTCCTGTGACACTAGTTATAGATTCCGATGCTACACTTCAGGTTTACTGTATGCCTCTGACCTTCTTATTGACGATGAAACACAGAAATTGCATCGCAATTAAATAGAAAAGGCACAAAGCCGACTTAAGTACAAGAAGACTGACTCTAATAAACTGTCTATGTTTTGGTCCACTCCTGTGACGCTAGTTGCAGATTCCGATGCTTCACTTCAGGTTTACTGTAGTCCTTGGACCTTCTTATTGTCGATGAAACACAGATATAGCATCGGAATTAAATACAAAAAGCACAATGGCGACTTATGTACAAGAACACTGACTCTTCCTACTGTCTATGTTTTGAACCGTTCCTGTGACACTAGTTAAGGATTCCGATGCTTCACTTCAGGTTTACTGTATACCTCTGACCGTTTATTTGACGATGAAACACAGAAATTGCACCGGAATTAAATACAAAAGGCACAATGCCGACTTAAGTACAAGAAGACTGACTCTTCCTACTGTCTATGTTTTGAACGATTCCTGTGACGCAAGTTACAGATTCCGATGTTTCACTTCAGGTTTACTGTATCTCTCTGACATTCTTATTGACGATGAAACACTGAAATTGCATCGGAATGAAATAGAAAAAGCACAATGCCGACTTAAGTACATGTGGACTGACTCTTCCTACTGTCTATGTTTTGAAACATTCCTGTGACACTAGTTATAGATTGCGATGCTTCACTTCAGGTTAACTGTATCCCTCTGACCTTCTTATTGACGTTTAAACACAGAAATTGCATCGGAATAAAATACAAATGGCACAATGCCGACTTAAGTACAAGAAGACTGACTCTCCTTAGTGCCTATAATTTGAACCATTCCTGTGACACTAGATATAGATTCCGATGCTTCACTTCAGGTTTACTGTATCCCTTGGACCTTCTTATTAATGTTGAAACACAGAAATTGCATCGGAATAAAATAGAAAAAGCACAATGCCGACTTAAGTACAAAAAGACTGACTCTTCTTACTGTCTATGTTTTGAACCATTCCTCTGACGCAAGTTACAGATTCCGAAGCTTCCCTTCAGTTTTACTGTATCCCTCTGACATTCTTATTGACGGTGAAACACTGAAATTGCATCGGAATGAAATGGAAAGAGCACAATGCCGACTTAAGTACAAGAAGACTGACTTTTCTTACTGGCTATGATTTAACCATTCCTGTGACACTAGTTATAGATTCCGATGCTACACTTCAGGTTTACTGTATCCCTCTGACCTTCTAATTGACGATGAAACACAGAAATTGCATCGGAATTAAATACAAAATGCACAATGCCGACTTAAGTACAAGAAGTCTAACTCTTCTTACTGACTGTTTTGAACCATTCCTGTGACACTAGTTATAGATTGCGATGCTTCACTTCAGGTTTACTGTATCCCTTGGACCATTTTATTGAAGATGAAACACAGAAATTGCACAGGAATTAAATACAAAGGGCACAATGCCGACTTAAGTACAAGAAGACTGACTCTTCCTACTGTCTATGTTTTGAACGATTCCTGTGACGCAAGTTACAGATTCCGATGTTTCACTTCAGGTTTACTGTATCCCTCTGACATTCGTATTGACGATGAAACACTGGAATTGCATCGGTATGAAATAGAAAAAGCACAATGCCGACTTAAGTACAAGAAGACTGACTCTTCTCACTGACTCTGATTTGAAACATTCCTGTGACACTAGTTGTAGATTCCGCTGCTACACTTCAGGTTTACTGTATCCCTCTGATCTTCTTATTGTCGATGAAACACAAATATTGCATCGGAATTAAATAGAAAAGGCACAATGCAGACTTAAGTACAAGAAGACCGTCTCTTCTTATTGTCTATGTTTTGAACCAATCCTCTGACGCAAGTTACAGATTCCGATGCTTCCCTTCAGGTTTACTGTTTCCCTCTGACATTCTTGTTGACGATGAAACACTGAAATTCCATCGAAAAGAAATAGAAAAAGCACAATGCCTATTTAAGTACAAGAAGACTGGCTCTTCCTACTGTCTATGTTTTGAACGATTCCTGTGACGCAAGTTACAGATTCCGATGTCTCTCTTCAGGTTTACTGTATCCCTCTGACCTTCTAATTGACGATGATACACAGAAATTGCATCAGAATTAAATAGAAAAGGCACAGTGCAGACTTAAGTACAAGAAGACTGACTCTTCTTACTGTCTATGTTTTGAACCACTCCTGTGACGCTAGTTACAGATTCCGATGCTTCACTTCAGGTTTACTGTAGCCCTTGGACCTTCCTATTGACGATGAAACACAGATATAGCATCGGAATTAAATACAAAAAGCACAATGCCGACTTAAGTACAAGAAGACTGACTCTTCCTATTGTCTATGTTTGGAACCGTTCCTGTGACACTAGTTATAGATTCCGATGCATCACTTCAGGTTTACTGTATCCCTCTGACCTTCTTTTTGACGATGAAACACAGAAATTGCACCGGAATTAAATACAAAAGGCTCAATGCCGACTTAAGTACAAGAAGACTGACTCTTCCTACTGTCTATGTTTTGAACGATTCCTGTGACGCAAGTTACAGATTCCGATGATTCTCTTCAGGTTTACTGTATCCCTCTGACCTTCTAATTGACGATGATACACAGAAATTGCATCGGATTTAAATAGAAAAGGCACAGTGCCGACTTAAGTACAAGAAGACTGACTCTTCTTACTGTCTATGTTTTGAACCACTCCTGTGACGCTAGTTACAGATTCCGATGCTTCACTTCAGCTTTACTGTAGCCCTTGGACCTTCATATTGACGATGAAACACAGATATTGCATCTGAATTAAATGCAAAAGGCAAAATGGCGACTTAAGTACAAGAAGACTGACTCTTCCTACTGTCTATGTTTTGAACCATTCCTGTGACACTAGATATAGATTCCGATGCTTCACTTCAGGTTTACTGTATCCCTTGGACCTTCTTATTGACGATGAAACACAGATATTGCATCGGAATTAAATAGAAAAGCACAATGCCGACTTAAGTACAAGAAGACTGACTTTTTTTACTGTCTATGTTTTGAACTATTCCTCTGACGCTAGTTACAGATTCCGATGCTTCACTTCAGGTTAACTATAGCCCTTGGACCTTCTTATTGACGATGAAACACAGATATTGCATCGGAATTAAATACAAAAGTCACAATATCGACTTAGGTACAAGAAGACTGACTCTTCCTACTGTCTATGTTTTGAACCATTCTTGTGACACAAGTTATAGATTCCGATGCTTCACTTCAGGTTTACTGTATCCCTCTGACCTTCTTTTTGACGATGAAAGACAGAAATTGCATCGGAATTAAATACAAAATGCGCAATGCCGACTTAAGTACAAGATGACTGACTTTTCTTACTGACTGTTTTGAACCATTCCTGTGACACTGGTTATAGATTGCGATGCTTCACTTCAGGTTTACTGTATCCCTCTGACATTCTTGTTGACGATGAAACACTGAAATTGCATCGAAATGAAATAGAAAAAGCACAATGCCGACTTAAGTACAAGAAGACTGACTCTTCCTACTGTCTATGTTTTGAACGTTTCCTGTGACGCAAGTTACAGATTCCGATGTTTCTCTTCAGGTTTACTGCATCCCTCTGACCTTCTAATTGACGATGATACACAGAAATTGCATCGGAATTAAATAGAAAAGACACAGTGCCGACTTAAGTACAAGGAGACTGACTCTTCTTACTGTCTATGTTTTGAACCACTCCTGTGACGCTAGTTACAGATTCCGATGCTTCACTTCAGGTTTACTGTAGCCCTTGGACCTCCCTGTTGACGATGAAACACAGATATTGCATCTGAATTAAATGCAAAAGGCAAAATGGCGACTTAAGTACAAGAAGACTGACTCTTCCTACTGTCTATGTTTTGAACCATTCCTGTGACACTAGATATAGATTCCGATGCTTCACTTCAGGTTTACTGTATCCCTTGGACCTTCTTATTGACGATGAAACACAGATATTGCATCGGAATTAAATAGAAAAGCACAATGCCGACTTAAGTACAAGAAGACTGACTTTTTTTTTGTCTATGTTTTGAACTATTCCTCTGACGCTAGTTACAGATTCCGATGCTTCACTTCAGGTTAACTGTAGCCCTTGGACCTTCTTATTGACGATGAAACACAGATATTGCATCGGAATTAAATACAAAAGTCACAATATCGACTTAGGTACAAGAAGACTGACTCTTCCTACTGTCTATGTTTTGAACCATTCCTGTGACACTAGTTATAGATTCCGATGCTTCACTTCAATTTTACTGTATACCTCTGACCTTCTTTTTGACGATGAAACACAGAAATTGCATTGGAATTAAATACAAAATGCGCAATGCCGACTTAAGTACAAGAAGACTGACTCTTCTTACTTACTGTTTTGAACCATTCCTGTGACACTAGTTATAGATTGCGATGCTTCACTTCAGGTTTACTGTATCCCTCTGACATTCTTGTTGACGATGAAACACTGAAATTGCATCGAAATGAAATAGAAAAAGCACAATGCCAACTTAAGTTCAAGAAGACTGACTTTTCTTACTGACTATGATTTGAACAATTCCTGTGACACTAGTTATAGATTCCGATGCTACACTTCAGGTTTACTGTATGCCTCTGACCTTCTTATTGACGATGAAACACAGAAATTGCATCGCAATTAAATAGAAAAGGCACAAAGCCGACTTAAGTACAAGAAGACTGACTCTTATAAACTGTCTATGTTTTGGTCCACTCCTGTGACGCTAGTTGCAGATTCCGATGCTTCACTTCAGGTTTACTGTAGTCCTTGGACCTTCTTATTGTCGATGAAACACAGATATAGCATCGGAATTAAATACAAAAAGCACAATGGCGACTTATGTACAAGAACACTGACTCTTCCTACTGTCTATGTTTTGAACCGTTCCTGTGACACTAGTTAAGGATTCCGATGCTTCACTTCAGGTTTACTGTATACCTCTGACCTTTTATTTGACGATGAAACACAGAAATTGCACCGGAATTAAATACAAAAGGCACAATGCCGACTTAAGTACAAGAAGACTGACTCATCCTACTGTCTATGTTTTGAACGATTCCTGTGACGCAAGTTACAGATTCCGATGCTTCCCTTCAGGTTTACTGTTTCCCTCTGACATTCTTGTTGACGATGAAACACTGAAATTCCATCGAAAAGAAATAGAAAAAGCACAATGCCGATTTAAGTACAAGAAGACTGGCTCTTCCTACTGTCTATGTTTTGAACGATTCCTGTGACGCAAGTTACAGATTCCGATGTCTCTCTTCAGGTTTACTGTATCCCTCTGACCTTCTAATTGACGATGATACACAGAAATTGCATCAGAATTAAATAGAAAAGGCACAGTGCAGACTTAAGTACAAGAAGACTGACTCTTCTTACTGTCTATGTTTTGAACCACTCCTGTGACGCTAGTTACAGATTCCGATGCTTCACTTCAGGTTTACTGTAGCCCTTGGACCTTCCTATTGACGATGAAACACAGATATTGCATCTGAATTAAATGCAAAAGGCAAAATGGCGACTTAAGTACAAGAAGACTGACACTTCCTACTGTCTATGTTTTGAACCATTCCTGTGACACTAGATATAGATTCCGATGCTTCACTTCAGGTTTACTGTATCCCTTGGACCTTCTTATTGACGATGAAACACAGATATTGCATCGGAATTAGATAGAAAAGCACAATGCCGACTTAAGTACAAGAAGACTGACTTTTTTTACTGTCTATGTTTTGAACTATTCCTCTGACGCTAGTTACAGATTCCGATGATTCACTTCAGGTTAACTATAGCCCTTGGACCTTCTTATTGACGATGAAACACAGATATTGCATCGGAATTAAATACAAAGGCACAATATCGACTTAGGTACAAGAAGACTGACTCTTCCTACTGTCTATGTTTTGAACCATTCCTGTGACACTAGTTATAGATTCCGATGCTACACTTCAGGTTTACTGTATCCCTCTGACCTTCTTTTTGACGATGAAAGACAGAAATTGCATCGGAATTAAATACCAAATGCGCAATGCCGACTTAAGTACAAGGAGACTGACTCTTCTTACTGACTGTTTTGAACCATTCCTGTGACACTGGTTATAGATTGCGATGCTTCACTTCAGGTTTACTGTATCCCTCTGACATTCTTGTTGACGATGAAACACTGAAATTGCATCGAAATGAAATAGAAAAAGCACAATGCCGACTTAAGTACAAGAAGACTGACTTTTCTTACTGACTATGACTTGAACAATTCCTGTGACACTAGTTATAGATTCCGATGCTACACTTCAGGTTTACTGTATCCCTCTGACCTTCTTATTGACGATGAAACACAGAAATTGCATCGCAATTAAATAGAAAAGGCACAATGCCGACTTAAGTACAAGAAGACTGACTCTTATAAACTGACTATGTTTTGGACCACTCCTGTGACGCTAGTTGCAGATTCCGATGCTTCACTTCAGGTTTACTGTAGTCCTTGGACCTTCTTATTGTCGATGAAACACAGATATAGCATCGGAATTAAATACAAAAAGCACAATGCCGACTTATGTACAAGAACACTGACTCTTCCTACTGTCTATGTTTTGAACCGTTCCTGTGACACTAGTTATAGATTCCGATGCTTCACTTCAGGTTTGCTGTATACCTCTGACCTTCTATTTGACGATGAAACACAGAAATTGCACCGGAATTAAATACAAAAGGCACAATGCCGACTTAAGTACAAGAAGACTGACTCTTCCTACTGTCTATGTTTTGAACGATTCCTGTGACGCAAGTTACAGATTCCGATGTTTCACTTCAGGTTTACTGTATCCCTCTGACTTTCTTATTGACGATGAAACACTGAAATTGCTTCGGAATGAAATAGAAAAAGCACAATGCCGACTTAAGTACAAGAAGACTGACTCTTCTTACTGTCTAGGTTTTGAACCTTTCCTGTGACACTAGTTATAGATTCCGATGCTTCACTTCAGGTTTACTGTATCCCTCTGACCTTCTAATTGACGATGAAAGAAAGAAATTGCATCGGAATTAAATAGAAAAGGCATAATGCCGACTAAAGTACAATAAGACTGACTCTTCCTACTGTCTATGTTTTGAACCACTCCTGTGACGATAGTTACAGATGCTGATGCTTTACTTCAGGTTTATTGTAGCCCTTGGACCTTCTTATTGACGATGAAACACAGATATTGCATCGGAATTAAATACAAAAGGCACAATGCCGACTTAAGTACAGGAAGACTGACTCTTCCTACTGTCTATGTTTTGAACCATTCCTGTGACACTAGATATAGATTCCGATGCTTCACTTCAGGTTTACTGTATCCCTGGGACCTTCTTATTGACGATGAAACACAGATATTGCATGGGAATTAAATAGAAAAGTACAATGCCGACTTAAGTACAAGAAGACTGACTCTTCCTACTGTCTATGTTTGAAACGATTCCTGTGACATTAGTTATAGATTCCGATGCTTCACTTCAGGTTTTCTGTATCCCTCTGATCTTCTTATTGACGATAAAACACAGAAATTGCATCGGAATGAAATACAAAAGTCACAATGCCGACTTAAGTACAAGAAGACTGACCTTTCTTACTGTCTATGCTATGAACCATTCCTGTGACACTAGTTATAGATTCCGATGCTTCACTTCAGGTTTACTGTATCCCTCTGACCAACTTATTGACGATGAAACACAGAAATTGCATCGGAATTAAATACAAAGGCACAATGCCGACTTAAGTACATGTAGACTGACTCTTCCTACTGTCTGTGTTTTGAAACAATCCTGTGAAACTAGTTATAGATTCTGATGCTTCATTTCTGGTTTACTATATCCCTAGGACCTTCTTATTGACCATGAAACACAGAAAGTGCATCGGAATTAAAGACAAAAGGCACAATGCTGACTTAAGGACAAGAAGACTGACTCTTCCTACTGTCTATGTTTTGAACCATTCCTGTGACACTAGTCATATATTCCGATGCTTCACTTCAGGTTTTCTGTAATTCTCTGACCTTCTTATTGACGATGAAACACAGAAATTGCATCGGAATTAAATACAAAAGGCACAATGCTGACATAAGTACAAGAAGACTGACTCTTCACACAGTCTATGTTTGAACCATTCCTGTGACACTAGTTATAGATTCCGATGCTTCACTTCAGGTTTTCAGTATCCCTCTGACCTTCTTATTGACGATGAAACACAGAAATTGCATCGGAATTAAATACAAAAGGCACAATGCCGACTTAAGTACAAAGAGACTGACTCTTCTTACTGACTGTTTTGAACCATTCCTGTGACACTAGTAATAGATTCCGATGCTTCACTTCAGGTTTACTGTATCCCTCTGACCTTCTTCTTGACGTTGAAACACAGAAATTGCATCGGAATTAAATGCAAATGGCACAATGCCGACTTAAGTACAAGAAGACTGACTCTCCTTACTGTCTACGTTTTGAACCATTCCTGTGACACTAGATATAGAATCCGATGCTTCACTTCAGGTTTACTGTATCCCTCTGACATTTTTATTGACGATGAAACACTGAAATTGCATCGGAATTAAATAGAAAAAGCACAATGCCGACTTAAGTACAAGAAGACTGACTCTTCTTACTGACTATGATTTGAACCATTCCTGTGACACTAGTTATAGATTCCGATGCTACACTTCAGGTTTACTGAATCCCTCTGACCTTCTTATTGACGATGAAACACCGAAATTGCATCGGATTTAAATAGAAAAGGCACAATGCCGACTTAAGTACAAGAAGACTGACTCTTCTTAATGACTATGTTTTCAACCTCTCCTGTGACGCTAGTTACAGATTCCGATGCTTCACTTCAGGTTCACTGTATCCCTTGGACCTTCTTACTGACGATGAAACACAGAAATTGCATCGGAATTAAATACAAAAGGCACAATGCTACTTAAGTACAAGAAGACTGACTCATCCTACTGTCTCTGTTTTGAACCGTTCCTGTGACACTAGTTATAGATTCCGATGCTTCACTTCAGGTTTACTGTATCCCTTGGACGTTCTTATTGACGATGAAACACAGAAATTGCATCGGAATTAAATACAAAAGGCGCAATGCCGACATAAGTACATGAAGACTGACTCTTCTTACTGACTATGTTTTGAACCACTCCTGTGACTCTAGTTATAGATTCCGATGCTTCACTTCAGGTTTACTGTATCCCTCTGACCTTCCTATTGACGATGAAACACAGAAATTGCATCTGAATTAAATACAAAAGGCACAATGCCGACTTAAGTACATGTAGACTGACTCTTCCTACAGTCTATGTTTTGAACCATTCCTGTGACACTAGTAATAGATTCCGATGCTTCACTTCAGGTTTACTGTATCCCTCAGACCTTCTTTTTGACGATGAAACACAGAAATTGCACCGGTATTAAATACAAAAGGCACAATGCCGACTTAAGTACAAGAAGACTGACTCTTCCTACTGTCTATGTTTTGAACGATTCCTGTGACGCAAGTTACAGATTCCGATGTTTCACTTCAGGTTTACTGTATCCCTCTGACATTCTTATTGACGATGAAACACTGAAATTGCATCGGAATTTAAATAGAAAAAGCACAATGCCGACTTAGGTACAAGAAGACTGACTCTTCTTACTGTCTATGTTTTAAACCTTTCCTGTGACACTAGTTATAGATTCCGATGCTTCACTTCAGGTTTACTGTATCCCTCTGACCCTCTTATTGACGATGAAACACAGAAATTGCATCGGAATTATATAGAAAAGGCATAAAGCCGACTAAAGTACAATAAGACTGACTCTTCTTACTGTGTATGATTTGAACCACTCCTGTGAGGATAGTTACAGATTCCGATGCTTTACTTCAGGTATATTGTAGCCCTTGGACCTTCTTATTGACGATGAAACACAGATATTGCATCGGAATTAAATACAAAAGTCACAATGCCGACTTATGTACTGGAAGACTGACTCTTCCTACTGACTATGTTTTGAACCATTCCTGTGACACTAGATATAGTTTCCGATGCTTCACTTCAGGTTTACTGTATCCCTTGGACCTTCTTATTGACGATGAAACACAGATATTGCATGGGAATTAAATAGAAAAGCACAATGCCGACTTAAGTACAAGAAGACTGACTCTTCCTACTGTCTATGTTTGAAACGATTCCTGTGACATTAGTTATAGATTCCGACGCTTCACTTCAGGTTTACTGTATCCTTTGGACCTTCTTATTGGCGACGAAATACAGAAATTGCATCGGAATTAAATAGAAAAGGCACAATGCCGACTTAAGTACAAGAAGACTGACTCTTCTTACTGACTATGTTTCAAACCATTCCTGTGACACTGGTTATAGATTCCGATGCTTCACTTCAGGTTTTCTGTATCCCTCTTATCTTCTTATTGACGATAAAACACAGAAATACCTTCGGAATTAAATACAAAAGTCACAATACCGACTTAAGTACAAGAAGACTGACCTTTCTTACTGACTATGCTTTGAACCATTCCTGTGACACTAGTTATAGATTCCGATGCTTCACTTCAGGTTTACTGTATCCCTCTGACCTCCTTATTGATGATGAAACACAGAAATTGCATCGGAATTAAATACAAAGGCACAATGCCGACTTAAGTACATGTAGACTGACTCTTCCTAATTTCTATGTTTTGAAACATTCCTGTGACACTAGTTATAGATTCCGATGCTTCATTTCTGGTTTACTGTATCCCTTGGACCTTCTTATTGACCATGAAACACAGAAAGTGCATCGGAATTAAAGACAAAAGGCACAATGCTGACTTCAGTACAAGAAGACTGACTCTTCCTACTGTCTATGTTTTGAACCATTCCTGTGACACTAGTTATACATTCCGATGCTTCACTTCAGGTTTTCTGTAATTCTCTGACCTGCTTATTGACAATGAAACACAGAAATTGCATCGGAATTAAATACAAAAGGCACAATGCTGACTTAAGTACAAGAAGACTGACTCTTCACACAGTCTATGATTGAACCATTCCTGTGACACTAGTTATAGATTTCGATGCTTCACTTCAGGTTTTCAGTATCCCTCTGACCTTCTTATTGACGATGAAACACAGACATTGCATCGGAATTGAATACAAATGGCACAATGCCGACTGAAGTACAAGGAGACTGACCCTTCTTACTGACTGTATTGAACCATTCCTGTGACACTAGATATAGATTCCGATGCTTCACTTCAGGTTTACTGTATCCCTCTGACATTCTTATTGACGATGAAACACTGAAATTGCATCGGAATTAAATAGAAAAAGCACAATGCCGACTTAAGTACAAGAAGACTGACTCTCCTTACTGTCTAAGTTTTGAACCATTCCTGTGACACTAGATATAGATTCCGATGCTTCACTTCAGGTTTACTGTATCCCTCTGACATTCTTATTGACGATGAAACACTGAAATTGCATCGGAATTAAAGAAAAAAAGCACAATGCCGACTTAAGTACAAGAAGACTGACTCTTCTTACTGACTATGTTTTGAACCATTCCTGTGACACTAGTTATAGATTCCGATGCTACACTTCAGGTTTACTGTATCCCTCTGACCTTCTTATTGACGATGAAACACAGAAATTGCATCGGATTTAAATAGAAAAGGCACAATGCCTACTTAAGTACAAGAAGACTGACTCTTCTTAATGACTATGTTTTCAACCTCTCCTGTGACGCTAGTTACAGATTCCGATGCTTCACTTCAGGTTTACTGTACAAAGGTCACAATGCCGACTTAGGTACAAGAAGACTGACCTTTCTTACTGACTATGCTTTGAACCATTCCTGTGACACTAGTTATAGATTCCGATGCTTCACTTCAGGTTTACTGTATCCCTCTGACCTTCTTAATGACGATGAAACACAGAAATTGCATCGGAATTAAATACAAAGGCACAATGCCGACTTAGGTACATGTAGACTGACTCTTCCTAATGTCTATGTTTTGAAACATTCCTGTGACACTAGTTATAGATTTCGATGCTTCATTTCGGGTTTACTGTATCCCTTGGACATTCTTATTGACCATGAAACACTGAAAGTGCATCGGAATTAAAGACAAAAGGCACAATGCTGACTTAAGTACAAGAAGACTGACTCTTCCTACTGTCTACGTTTTGAACCATTCCTGTGACACTAATTATATATTCCGATGCTTCACTTCAGGTTTTCTGTAATTCTCTGACCTTCTTATTGTCGATGAAACACAGAAATTGCATCGGAATTAAATACAAAAGGCACAATGCTGACTTAAGTACAAGAAGACTGACTCTTCACACAGTCTATGTTTGAACCATTCCTGTGACACTAGTTATTGACTCCGATGCTTAACTTCAGGTTTTCAGTATCCCTCTGACCTTCTTATTGACGATGAAACACAGACATTGCATCGGAATTAAATACAAATGGCACAATGCAGACTTAAGTACAAGGAGAGTGACTCTTCTTACTGACTGTATTGAACCATTCCTGTGACACTAGTTATAGAATCCGATGCTTCACTTCAGGTTTACTGTATGCCTCTGACCTTCTTATTGACGTTGAAACACAGAAATTGCATCGGAATTAAATGCAAATGGCACAATGCCGACTTAAGTACAAGAAGACTGACTCTCCTTACTGTCTAAGTTTGAAACGATTCCTGTGACATTAGTTATAGATTCCGATGCTTCACTTCAGGTTTACTGTATCCTTTGGACCTTCTTATTGGCGACGAAATACAGAAATTGCATCGGAATTAAATAGAAAAGGCACAATGCCGACATAAGTACAAGAAGACTGACTCTTCTTAATGACTATGTTTTCAACCTCTCCTGTGACGCTAGTTACAGATTCCGATGCTTCACTTCAGGTTTACTGTACAAAGGTCACAATGCCGACTTAAGTACAAGAAGACTGACCTTTCTTACTGACTATGCTTTGAACCATTCCTGTGACACTAGTTATAGATTCCGATGCTTCACTTCAGGTTTACTGTATCCCTCTGACCTTCTTATTGACGATGAAACACAGAAATTGCATCGGAATTAAATACAAAGGCACAATGCCGACTTAAGTACATGTAGACTGACTCCTCCTACTGTCTATGTTTTGAACCATTCCTGTGACACTAGTTATACATTCCGATGCTTCACTTCAGGTTTTCTGTAATTCTCTGACCTGCTTATTGACAATGAAACACAGAAATTGCATCGGAATTAAATACAAAAGGCACAATGCTGACTTAAGTACAAGAAGACTGACTCTTCACACAGTCTATGTTTGAACCATTCCTGTGACACTAGTTATAGATTCCGATGCTTCACTTCAGGTTTTCAGTATCCCTCTGACCTTCTTATTGACGATGAAACACAGACATTGCATCGGAATTGAATACAAATGGCACAATGCCGACTTCAGTACAAGGAGACTGACTCTTCTTACTGACTGTATTGAACCATTAATGTGACACTAGTTATAGATTCCGATGCTTCACTTCAGGTTTACTGTATCCCTCTGACCTTCTTATTGACGTTGAAACACAGAAATTGCATCGGAATTAAATGCAAATGGCACAATGCCGACTTAAGTACAAGAAGACTGACTCTCCTTACTGTCTAAGTTTTGAACCATTCCTGTGACACTAGATATAGATTCCGATGCTTCACTTCAGGTTTACTGTATCCCTCTGACATTCTTATTGACGATGAAACACTGAAATTGCATCGGAATTAAAGAGAAAAAGCACAATGCCGACTTAAGTACAAGAAGACTGACTCTTCTTACTGACTATGATTTGAACCATTCCTGTGACACTAGTTATAGATTCCGATGCTACACTTCAGGTTTACTGTATTCCTCTGACCTTCTTATTGACGATGAAACACAGAAATTGCATCGGATTTAAATAGAAAAGGCACAATGCCGACTTAAGTACAAGAAGACTGACTCTTCTTAATGACTATGTTTTCAACCTCTCCTGTGACGCTAGTTACAGATTCCGATGCTTCACTTCAGGTTTACTGTACAAAGGTCACAATGCCGACTTAAGTACAAGAAGACTGACCTTTCTTACTGACTATGCTTTGAACCATTCCTGTGACACTAGTTATTGACTCCGATGCTTAACTTCAGGTTTTCAGTATCCCTCTGACCTTCTTATTGACGATGAAACACAGACATTGCATCGGAATTAAATACAAATGGCACAATGCCGACTTAAGTACAAGGAGAGTGACTCTTCTTACTGACTGTATTGAACCATTCCTGTGACACTAGTTATAGAATCCGATGCTTCACTTCAGGTTTTCTGTATCCCTCTGATCTTCTTATTGACGATGAAACACAGAAATTGCATCTGAATTCAATACAAAAGGCACAATGCCGACTTAAGTACATGTAGACTGACTCTTCCTACTGGCTATGTTTTGAACCATTCCTGTGACACTAGTTATAGATTCCGATGCTTCACTTCAGGTTTACAGTATCCCTTGGACGTTCGTATTAACGATGAAACACAGAAATTGCATCGGAATTAAATACAAAAGGCACAATGCCGACATAAGTACATGAAGACTGACTCTTCTTACTGACTATGTTTTGAACCACTCCTGTGACACTAGTTATAGATTCCGATGCTTCACTTCAGGTTTACTGTATCCCTCTGACCTTCCTATTGACGATGAAACACAGAAATTGCATCTGAATTAAATACAAAAGGCACAATGCCGACTTAAGTACATGTAGACTGACTCTTCCTACTGTCTATGTTTTGAACCACTCCTGTGACGCTAGTTAGAGATTCCGATGCTTCACTTCAGGTTTACTGTATCCCTCTGACTTTCTTTTTGACGATGAAACACAGAAATTGCATCGGAATTAAATACAAAATGCGCAATGCCGACATAAGTACAAGAAGTCTGACTCTTCTTACTGACTGTTTTGAACCATTCCTGTGACACTAGTTATAGATTGCGATGCTTCACTTCAGGTTTACTGTATCCCTCTGACCTTCTTACTGACGTTGAAACACAGAAATTGCATCGGACTTAAATACAAATGCACAATGCCGACTTAAGTACAAGAAGACTGACTCTCCTTACTGTCTATAATTTCAACCATTCCTGTGACACTAGATGTAGATTCCGATGCTTCACTTCAGGTTTACTGTATCCCTCTGACCTTCTTATTGACGATGAAACACAGAAATTGCATCGGAATTAAATACAAAGGCACAATGCCGACTTAAGTACATGTAGACTGACTCTTCCTACTGTCTATGTTTTGAAACATTCTTGTGACACTAGTTATAGATTCCGATGCTTCATTTCTGGTTTACTGTATCCCTTGGACCTTCTTATTGACCATGAAACACAGAAAGTGCATCGGAATTAAAGACAAAAGGCACAATGCTGACTTAAGCACAAGAAGACTGACTCTTCCTACTGTCAATGTTTTGAACCATTCCTGTGACACTAGTTATATATTCCGATGCTTCACTTCAGGTTTTCTGTAATTCTCTGACCTTCTTATTGACGATGAAACACAGAAATTGCATCGGAATTAAATACAAAATGCAAAATGCTGACTTAAGTACAAGGAGACTGACTCTTCACACAGTCTATGTTTGAACCATTCCTGTGACACTAGTTATAGATTCCGATGCTTCACTTCAGGTTTTCAGTATCCCTCTGACCTTCTTATTGACGATGAAACACAGAAATTGCATCGGAATTAAATACAAAAGGCACAATGCCGACTTAAGTACAAGTAGACTGACTCTTCTTACTGACTGTATTGAACCATTCCAGTGACACTAGTTATAGATTCCGCTGCTTCACTTCAGGTTTACTGTCCCCTTTGGACGTTCTTATTGACGATGAAACACAGAAATTGCATCGGAATTAAATACAAAAGGCACAATGCCGACATAAGTACAAGAAGACTGACTCTTCTTACTGACAATGTTTTGAACCACTCCTGTGACACTAGTTATAGATTCCGATGCTTCACTTCAGGTTTACTGTATCCCTCTGACCTTCCTATTGACGATGAAACACAGAAATTGCATCTGAATTAAATACAAAAGGCACAATGCCGACTTAGGTATTTGTAGACTGACTCTTCCTACTGTCTGTATTTTCAAACATTCCTGTGACACTAGTTATAGATTCCGATGCTTCATTTCAGGTTTACTGTATCCCTTGGACCATCATATTGACCATGAAACACAGAAAGTGCATTGGAATTATATAGAAAAGGCACAATGCTGACTTAAGTATAAGACGACTGACTCTTCCTACTGCGTATGTTTTCAATCATTCCTGTGACACTAGATATAGATTCCGATGCTTCACTTCAGGTTTACTGTATCTCTTGGACCTTCTTATTGACGATGAAACACAGATATTGCATCGGAATTAAATAGAAAAGAACAATGCCGACTTTAGTACAAGAAGACTGACTCTTCTTACTGTCTATGTTTTGAACTATTCCTCTGACGCAAGTTACAGATTCCGATGCTTCACTTCAGGTTTACTGTATCCCTCTGACATTCTTATTGACGATGAAATACTGGAATTGCATCGGTATGAAATAGAAAAAGCACAATGCCGACTTAAGTACAAGAAGACTGACTCTTTTTACTGACTATGATTTGAACCATTTCTGTGACTCTAGTTATGGATTCCGTTGCTACACTTCAGGTTTACTGTATCCCTCTGACCTTCTTATTGACGATGAAACAAGAAATTGCATCGGAATTAAATACAAAAGGCACAATGCTGACTTAAGTACAAGAAGACTGACTCTTCACACAGTCTATGTTTGAACCATTCCTGTGACACTAGTTATTGACTCCGATGCTTAACTTCAGGTTTTCAGTATCCCTCTGACCTTCTTATTGACGATGAAACACAGACATTGCATCGGAATTAAATACAAATGGCACAATGCCGACTTAAGTACAAGGAGAGTGACTCTTCTTACTGACTGTATTGAACCATTCCTGTGACACTAGTTATAGAATCCGATGCTTCACTTCAGGTTTACTGTATGCCTCTGACCTTCTTATTGACGTTGAAACACAGAAATTGCATCGGAATTAAATGCAAATGGCACAATGCCGACTTAAGTACAAGAAGACTGACTCTCCTTACTGTCTAAGTTTGAAACGATTCCTGTGACATTAGTTATAGATTCCGATGCTTCACTTCAGGTTTACTGTATCCTTTGGACCTTCTTATTGGCGACGAAATACAGAAATTGCATCGGAATTAAATAGAAAAGGCACAATGCCGACATAAGTACAAGAAGACTGACTCTTCTTAATGACTATGTTTTCAACCTCTCCTGTGACGCTAGTTACAGATTCCGATGCTTCACTTCAGGTTTACTGTACAAAGGTCACAATGCCGACTTAAGTACAAGAAGACTGACCTTTCTTACTGACTATGCTTTGAACCATTCCTGTGACACTAGTTATAGATTCCGATGCTTCACTTCAGGTTTACTGTATCCCTCTGACCTTCTTATTGACGATGAAACACAGAAATTGCATCGGAATTAAATACAAAGGCACAATGCCGACATAAGTACATGTAGACTGACTCCTCCTACTGTCTATGTTTTGAACCATTCCTGTGACACTAGTTATACATTCCGATGCTTCACTTCAGGTTTTCTGTAATTCTCTGACCTGCTTATTGACAATGAAACACAGAAATTGCATCGGAATTAAATACAAAAGGCACAATGCTGACTTAAGTACAAGAAGACTGACTCTTCACACAGTCTATGTTTGAACCATTCCTGTGACACTAGTTATAGATTCCGATGCTTCACTTCAGGTTTTCAGTATCCCTCTGACCTTCTTATTGACGATGAAACACAGACATTGCATCGGAATTGAATACAAATGGCACAATGCCGACTTCAGTACAAGGAGACTGACTCTTCTTACTGACTGTATTGAACCATTAATGTGACACTAGTTATAGATTCCGATGCTTCACTTCAGGTTTACTGTATCCCTCTGACCTTCTTATTGACGTTGAAACACAGAAATTGCATCGGAATTAAATGCAAATGGCACAATGCCGACTTAAGTACAAGAAGACTGACTCTCCTTACTGTCTAAGTTTTGAACCATTCCTGTGACACTAGATATAGATTCCGATGCTTCACTTCAGGTTTACTGTATCCCTCTGACATTCTTATTGACGATGAAACACTGAAATTGCATCGGAATTAAAGAGAAAAAGCACAATGCCGACTTAAGTACAAGAAGACTGACTCTTCTTACTGACTATGATTTGAACCATTCCTGTGACACTAGTTATAGATTCCGATGCTACACTTCAGGTTTACTGTATCCCTCTGACCTTCTTATTGACGATGAAACACAGAAATTGCATCGGATTTAAATAGAAAAGGCACAATGCCGACTTAAGTACAAGAAGACTGACTCTTCTTAATGACTATGTTTTCAACCTCTCCTGTGACGCTAGTTACAGATTCCGATGCTTCACTTCAGGTTTACTGTACAAAGGTCACAATGCCGACTTAAGTACAAGAAGACTGACCTTTCTTACTGACTATGCTTTGAACCATTCCTGTGACACTAGTTATTGACTCCGATGCTTAACTTCAGGTTTTCAGTATCCCTCTGACCTTCTTATTGACGATGAAACACAGACATTGCATCGGAATTAAATACAAATGGCACAATGCCGACTTAAGTACAAGGAGAGTGACTCTTCTTACTGACTGTATTGAACCATTCCTGTGACACTAGTTATAGAATCCGATGCTTCACTTCAGGTTTTCTGTATCCCTCTGATCTTCTTATTGACGATGAAACACAGAAATTGCATCTGAATTCAATACAAAAGGCACAATGCCGACTTAAGTACATGTAGACTGACTCTTCCTACTGGCTATGTTTTGAACCATTCCTGTGACACTAGTTATAGATTCCGATGCTTCACTTCAGGTTTACTGTATCCCTTGGACGTTCTTATTAACGATGAAACACAGAAATTGCATCGGAATTAAATACAAAAGGCACAATGCCGACATAAGTACATGAAGACTGACTCTTCTTACTGACTATTTTTTGAAACACTCCTGTGACACTAGTTATAGATTCCGATGCTTCACTTCAGGTTTACTGTATCCCTCTGACCTTCCTATTGACGATGAAACACAGAAATTGCATCTGAATTAAATACAAAAGGCACAATGCCGACTTAAGTACATGTAGACTGACTCTTCCTACTGTCTATGTTTTGAACCACTCCTGTGACGCTAGTTAGAGATTCCGATGCTTCACTTCAGGTTTACTGTATCCCTCTGACTTTCTTTTTGACGATGAAACACAGAAATTGCATCGGAATTAAATACAAAATGCGCAATGCCGACATAAGTACAAGAAGTCTGACTCTTCTTACTGACTGTTTTGAACCATTCCTGTGACACTAGTTATAGATTGCGATGCTTCACTTCAGGTTTACTGTATCCCTCTGACCTTCTTACTGAGGTTGAAACACAGAAATTGCATCGGACTTAAATACAAATGCACAATGCCGACTTAAGTACAAGAAGACTGACTCTCCTTACTGTCTATAATTTCAACCATTCCTGTGACACTAGATGTAGATTCCGATGCTTCACTTCAGGTTTACTGTATCCCTCTGACCTTCTTATTGACGATGAAACACAGAAATTGCATCGGAATTAAATACAAAGGCACAATGCCGACTTAAGTACATGTAGACTGACTCTTCCTACTGTCTATGTTTTGAAACATTCTTGTGACACTAGTTATAGATTCCGATGCTTCATTTCTGGTTTACTGTATCCCTTGGACCTTCTTATTGACCATGAAACACAGAAAGTGCATCGGAATTAAAGACAAAAGGCACAATGCTGACTTAAGCACAAGAAGACTGACTCTTCCTACTGTCAATGTTTTGAACCATTCCTGTGACACTAGTTATATATTCCGATGCTTCACTTCAGGTTTTCTGTAATTCTCTGACCTTCTTATTGACGATGAAACACAGAAATTGCATCGGAATTAAATACAAAAGGCAAAATGCTGACTTAAGTACAAGGAGACTGACTCTTCACACAGTCTATGTTTGAACCATTCCTGTGACACTAGTTATAGATTCCGATGCTTCACTTCAGGTTTTCAGTATCCCTCTGACCTTCTTATTGACGATGAAACACAGAAATTGCATCGGAATTAAATACAAAAGGCACAATGCCGACTTAAGTACAAGTAGACTGACTCTTCTTACTGACTGTATTGAACCATTCCAGTGACACTAGTTATAGATTCCGCTGCTTCACTTCAGGTTTACTGTCCCCTTTGGACGTTCTTATTGACGATGAAACACAGAAATTGCATCGGAATTAAATACAAAAGGCACAATGCCGACATAAGTACAAGAAGACTGACTCTTCTTACTGACAATGTTTTGAACCACTCCTGTGACACTAGTTATAGATTCCGATGCTTCACTTCAGGTTTACTGTATCCCTCTGACCTTCCTATTGACGATGAAACACAGAAATTGCATCTGAATTAAATACAAAAGGCACAATGCCGACTTAGGTATTTGTAGACTGACTCTTCCTACTGTCTGTATTTTCAAACATTCCTGTGACACTAGCTATAGATTCCGATGCTTCACTTCAGGTTTACTGTATCTCTTGGACCTTCTTATTGACGATGAAACACAGATATTGCATCGGAATTAAATAGAAAAGAACAATGCCGACTTTAGTACAAGAAGACTGACTCTTCTTACTGTCTATGTTTTGAACTATTCCTCTGACGCAAGTTACAGATTCCGATGCTTCACTTCAGGTTTACTGTATCCCTCTGACATTCTTATTGACGATGAAATACTGGAATTGCATCGGTATGAAATAGAAAAAGCACAATGCCGACTTAAGTACAAGAAGACTGACTCTTTTTACTGACTATGATTTGAACCATTTCTGTGACTCTAGTTATGGATTCCGTTGCTACACTTCAGGTTTACTGTATCCCTCTGACCTTCTTATTGACGATGAAACAAGAAATTGCATCGGAATTAAATAGAAAAGGCACAATGCCGACTTAAGTACAAGAAGACTGACTCCTCTTACTGACTATGTTTTGAACCACTATTGTGACGCTGGTTACAGATTCCGATGCTTCACTTCAGGTTTACTGTAGCCCTTGGACCTTCTTATTGACCATGAAACACAGAAAGTGCATCGGAAATAAATACAAAAGGAACAATGCTGAGTTAAGTACAAGAAGACTGACTCGTCCTACTGTCTATGTTTTGAACCATTCCTGTGACACAAGTTATATATTCCGATGCTTCACTTCAGGTTTTCAGTATCCCTCTGACCTTCTTATTGACGATGAAACACAGAAATTGCATCGGAATTAATACAAAAGGTACGATGCCGACTTAAGTACGAGAAGACTGACCTTTCTTACTGTCTATGCTTTGAACCATTCCTGTGACACTAGTTATAGATTCCGATGCTTCACTTCAGGTTTACTGTAGCCCTTGGACCTTCTTAATGACCATGAAACACAAAAGAGTGCATCGGAATTAAATACAAAAGGCACAATGCTGACTTAAGTACAAGAGGACTGACTCTTCCTACTGTCTACGTTTTGAACCATTCCTGTGACACTAGTTATATATTCCGATGCTTCACTTCAGGTTTTATGTAATTCTCTAACCTTCTTATTGACGATGAAACACAGAAATTGCATCGGAATTAAATACAAAAGGCACAATGCTGACTTAAGTACAAGAAGACTGACTCTTCACACTGTGTATGTTTGAAATATTCCTGTAACACTAGTTATAGATTCCGATGCTTCACTTCAGGATTTCAGTATCCCTCTGACCTTCTTATTGACGATGAAACACAGAAATTGCATCGGAATTAATACAAAAGGTACAATGCCGACTTAAGTACAAGAAGACTGACCTTTCTTACTGTCTATGCTTTGAACCATTCCTGTGACACTAGTTATAGATTCCGATGCTTCACTTCAGGTGCACAGTATCCCTTGGACCTACTTATTGACGATGAAGCACAGAAATTGCATCGGAATTAAATTTAAAAGGCACAATGCCGACTTAAGTACAAGAAGACTGTCTCATCTTACTGTCTATGTTTTGAACCATTCCTCTGACGCAAGATACAGATTCCGATGCTTCACTTCAGGTTTACTGTATCTCTCTGACATTCTTATTGACGATGAAACACTGAAATTGCATCGGAATGAAATAGAAAAAGCACAATGCCGACTTAGGTTCAAGAAGACTGACTCTTCTAACCGTTATGATTTGAACCATTCCTGTGACACTAGTTATAGATTCCGATGCTTCACTTCAGGTTTACTGTATCCCTCTGACGTTCTTTTTGACGATGGAACACAGAAATTGCATCGGAATTAAACACAAAAGGCACAATGCCGACTTAAGTACAAGAAGACTGACTCTTCCTACTGCCTATGTTTTGAACCATTCCTGTGACACTACTTATAGATTCCGATGCTCCACCTCAGGTTCACTGTATCCCTCTGACCTTCTTATTGACGATGAAACACAGAAATCACATGGGAATTAAATAGAATAGGCACAATACCGACTTCAGTACATGCTGACTGACTCTTCTTAGTGGGTATGCTTTGAACCATTCCTGTGACGCTAGTTATAGATTCCGATGCTTCACTTCAGGTTTACTGTATCCCTCTGACCTTCTTATTGACGATGAGACACTGAAATTGCATCGGAATTAAATACAAAGGCACAATGCCGACTTAAGTACATGTAGACTGACTCTTCCTATTGTCTATTTTTGAAATATTCCTGTGACACTAGTTATAGATTACGATGCTTCATTTCAGGTTTACTGTATCCCTTGGACCTTCTTATTGACCATGAAACACAGAAAGTGCATCGGAATTAAATACAAAAGGCACAATGCTGACTTAAGTACAAGAAGACTGACTTTTCTTAATGTCTATGCTTTGAACCATTCCTTTGACGCTAGTTAAAGTTTCCGATGCTTCACTTCAGGTTTACTGTATACCTCTGACCTTCTTAATGACGATGAAATACAGAAATTGCATCTTAATTAAATAGAAAAGGTACAATGCTACTTAAGTACAAGACGACTAACTCTTCCTACTGTCTATGTTTGAACCGTTCCTGTGACACTAGTTATAGATTCCGATGCTTCACTTCAGGTTTACTGTATCCCTTGGACGTTCTTATTGACGATGAAACACAGAAATTGCATCGGAACTAAATACAAAAGGCACAATGCCGACATAAGTACAAGAAGACTGACTGTTCTTACTGACTATGTTCTGAACCACTCCTGTGACACTAGGTATAGATTCCGATGCTTCACTTCAGGTTTACTGTAACCCTCCGACATTCTTATTGACGATGAAACACAGAAATTGCATCGGAATTAAATACAAAGGGCACAATGCCGCCTTAAGTACAAGAAGACTGACTCTTGTTACTGTCAATGTTTTGAACCATTCCTGTGACACTAGATATAGATTCCGATGCTTCACTTCAGGTTTACTGTATCCCTTGGACCTTCTTATTGACGATGAAACACAGATATTGCATCGGAATTAAATAGAAAAGGCACAAAGCCGACTTAAGTACAAGAAGACTGACTCTTCTTACTGACTATGTTTTGAACCATTACTGTGACACTAGTTAGTGATTCCGATGCTTCACATCAGTTTTACGGTATCCCTCTGACCTTCTTATTGTCGATGCAACACAGTAATTACATCGGAATTAAATTGAAAAAGCCACAATGCCGACTTAAGTACTAGAAGACTGACTCTTCTTACTGTCTATGTTTTGAACCATTCCTGTGACACTAGTTACAGATTCCGACGCTTCACTTCATGTTTACTGTATCCCATGGACCTCCTTATTGACGATGAAACACAGAAATTGCATCGGAACTAAATACAAAAGGCACAATGCCGACATAAGTACAAGAAGACTGACTCTTCTTACTGACTATGTTTTGAACCACTCCTGTGACACTAGGTATAGATTCCGATGCTTCACTTCAGGTTTACTGTAACCCTCCGACATTCTTATTGACGATGAAACACAGAAATTGCATCGGAATTAAATACAAAGGGCACAATGCCGACTTAAGTACAAGAAGACTGACTCTTGTTACTGTCTATGTTTTGAACCATTCCTGTGACACTAGATATAGATTCCGATGCTTCACTTCAGGTTTACTGTATCCCTTGGACCTTCTTATTGACGATGAAACACAGATATTGCATCGGAATTAAATAGAAAAGGCACAAAGCCGACTTAAGTACAAGAAGACTGACTCTTCTTACTGTCTATGTTTTGAACCATTCCTGTGACACTAGTTACAGATTCCGATGCTTCACTTCATGTTTACTGTATCCCTTGGACCTTCGTATTGACGATGAAACACAGAAATTGCATCGGAATTAAATACAAATGGCACAATGCCGACTTATGTACAAGAAGTCTGACTCTTCTTACTTACTATGTTTTGAACCATTCCTGTGACACTAGTTATAGATTCGGATGCTTCACTTCAGGTTTACTGTATCCCTCTGACCTTCCAATTGACGATGAAACACAAAATTGCATCGGAATTAAATACAAAAGGCACAATGCCGACTTAAGTACATGTAGACTGACTCTTCCTACTGTCTATGATTTTGAAACATTCCTGTGACCTTAGTTATAGATTCCGATGCTTCATTTCAGGTTTACTGTAGCCCTTGGACCTTCTTATTGAGGATGAAACACAGAAAGTGCATCGGAATTAAATAGAAATTCACAATGCCGACTTAAGTACAAGAAGACTGATCTTCCTACTGTCTATGTTTTGAACCATTCCTGTGACACTAGTTATAGATTCCGATGCTTCATTTCAGATTTACTGTATCCCTTGGATCTTCGTATTGACGATGAAATACAGATAGTGCATCGGAGTTAAATACAAAATGCACAATGCCGACTTAAGTACATGAAGACTGACTCTTCCTACTGTCTATGTTTTGAACCATTCCTGTGACACTAGTTATAGATTCCGATGCTACACTTCAGGTTTACTGTATCCCTCTGACATTCTTATTGACGATGAAACACAGAAATTGCATCGGAATTAAATACAAAAGCACAATGCCGACTTAAGTACAATAAAACTGACTCTTCTTACTGACAGTTTTGAACCATTCCTGTGACACTAGTTATAGCTTCCGATGGTTCACTTCAGGTTTACTCTATTCCTCTGACCTTCCTATTGACGTTGAAACACAGAAATTGCATCGGAATTAAATACAAATGGCACAATGCCGACTTAAGTACAATAAGACTGACTCTCCTTACTGTCTATGATTTGAACCATTCCTGTGACACTAGATATAGATTCCGATGGTTCACTTCAGGTTTACTGTATCATTTGGACCTTCTTATTGACGATGAAACACAAAAATTGCATCGGAAATAAATAGAAAAGCACAATGCCGACTTAAGTACAAGAAGACTGACTCTTCTTACTGTCTATGATTTGAACCACTCCTGTGACACTAGGTATAGATTCCGAAGCTTCACTTCAGGTTTACTGTAACCCTGTGCGTTCTTATTGACGATGAAACACTGAAATTGCATCGGAATGAAATAGAAAAAGCACAATACCGTCTTAAGTACAAGCAGACTGCCTCTTCTTTGTGTCTATGCTTAGAACCATTCCTGTGACGCTAGTTACAGATTCCGATGCTTCACTTCAGGTTTATTGTATCCCTCTGACCTTCTTATTGACGATGAAACACAGAAATTGCATCGAAATTAAATAGAAAAGGCACAATGCCGACTTAAGTACAAGAAGACTGACCCTTCTTACTGTCTATGTTTAGAACACTTCCTGTGGCACTAGCTACAGATTCCGATGCTTCACTTCAGATTTACTGTATCCCTCTGACCTTCCTCTTGACGATGAAACACAGAAATTGCATCGGAATTAAATACAAAAGGCACAATGCCGACTTAAGTACAAGCAGACTGACTCTTCTTACTGTCTATGCTTAGAACCATTCCTGTGACGCTAGTTACTGATTCCGATGCTTCACTTCAGGTTTACTGTATCACTTGGACCTTCTTATTGACGATGATACACAGAAATTGCATCTGAATTAAATACAAAAGGCAGAATGCCGACTTTAGTACAAGAAGACTGACTCTTCTTACTGACTATGTTTTGGACCATTCCTGTGACACTAGTTAGAGATTCCGATGCTTCCCTTCAGGTTTACTGTATCCCTCTGACCTTCTTATTGAGGATGGAACACAGAAATTGCATCGGAATTAAATACAAAAGGCACAATGCCGACTTAATTACAAGAAGACTGACTCTACTTACTGACAATGTTTTGAACCATTCCTGTGACTCAAGTTATAGATTCCGATATTTCACTTCAGGTTTACTGTATCCCTCTGACCTTCTTATTGACGATGAAACACAGATATTGCATCGGAATTGAACTGAAAAGGCACAATCAAGACTTAAGTACAAGAAGACTGACTCAACTTACTGACTATGATTTGAACCATTCCTGTGACACTAGTTATAGATTCCAATGCTTCACTTCAGGTTTACTGTATCCCGCTGACCTTCTTATTGACGATGAAACACAGAAATTGCATCGGAATTAAATAGAAAAGGCACAACGCCGACTTAAGTACAAGAAGCCTGACTCTTCTTACTGTCTATGATTTGAACCATTCCTGTGACACTAGTTATAGATTTCGATGCTTCACTTCAGGTTTACTGCATCCCTTGGACCTTCTTATTGACGATGAAACACAGAAATTGCATCGGAATTACATAGAAAAAGCACAATGCCGACTTAAGTACAAGAAGTCTGACTCTTCTTACTGTCTATGTTTTAAACCATTCCTGTGACGCTAGTTACAGATTCCGATGGTTCACTTCAGGTTTACTGTATCCCTCTGACCTTCTTGTTGACGATGAAACACAGAAATTGCATCGGAATAAAATACAAAAGGCACAATGCCGACATAAGTACAAGAAGACTGACTCTTCTTACTGACTGCTTTGAACCATTCCTGTGACACTAGTTATAGATTCCGATGCTTCACTTCAGGTTTACTGTATCCCTCTGACCGTCTTATTCACGTTGAAACCGAGAAATTGCATCGGAATTAAATACAAATGGCACAATGCCGACTTAAATACAAGAAGACTGACTCTCCTTTCTGTCTATGTTTTGAAAAATTCCTGTGACACTAGATATAGATTCCGATGCTTCACATCAGGTTTACTGTATCCCTTGGAACTTCTTATTGACGATGAAACACAGAAATTGCATCGGAATTAAATACACAAGGCTCAATGCCGACTTAAGTACAAGAAGAGTGACTCTTCTTATTGACTATCTTTTGAACCATTCCTGTGACACTAGTTATAGTTTCCGATGCCTCACTTCAGGTTTACTGTATCCCTCTGACCTTCTTATTGTCGATGAAACACAGAAATTGCATCGGAATTAAATAGAAAAGGCACAATGCCGACTTAAGTACAAGATGACTGACTCTTCTAACTTTCTATGTTTTGAACCATTCCTGTGACACTAGTCATAGATTCCGTTTCTACACTTCAGGTTTACTGTATTCCTCTGACCTTCTTATTGACGATGAAACACCGAAATTGCATCGGAACTAAATACAAAAGGCACAATGCCGACTTAAGTACAAGAAGACTGACTCTTCCTACTGTCTATGTATGAACGATTCCTGTGACATTAGTTATAGATTCCGATGCTTCACTTCAGGTTTACTATATCCTTTGGACTTTCTTATTGGAAACGAAATACAGAAATTGCATTGGAATTAAATAGAAGGGGCACATTGCCGACGTAAGTACAAGAAGACTCACTCTTCTTACTGTCTATGTTTTGAACCATTCCTGTGACACTAGTTATAGATTCCGATGCTTCACTTCAGGTTTACTGTATCCCTTGGACCTTCTTATTGACGATGAAACACAGAAATTGCATCGGAATTACATAGAAAAGGCACAATGCCGACTTAAGTTCAAGATGACTGACTCTTCTTACTGTCTATGTTTTGAACCAGTCCTGTGACGCTAGTTACAGATTCCGATGCTTCACTTCAGGTTTACTGTATCCCTCTGACCTTCTTATTGACGATGAAACACAGAAAGTGCATCGGAATTAAATAGAAAAGGCACTATGCCGACTTAAATACAAGAGGGCTGACTCTTCTTACTGTCTATGTTTTGAAACATTCCTGTGACACTAGTTATAGATTCCGATGCTACACTTCAGGTTTACTCTATCCCTCTGACCTTCTTAGTGACGATGAAACACAGAAATTGCATCGGAATTAAATACAAAAGGCACAATGCCGACTTAAGTACAAGAAGACTGACTCTTCTTACTGACTATGTTTTAAACCATTCCTGTACACTAGCTAAGGATTCCGATGCTTCACTTCAGGTTTACTGTATCCCTCTGACATTCTTATTGACGATGAAACACTGAAAATGCATCGGAATGAAATAGAAAAAGCACAATGCCGACTTAAGTACAAGAAGACTGACTCTTCTTACTGACTATGTTTTGAACCATTCCTGTGACACAAGTTATAGATTCCGATTCTTCACTTCAGGTTTACTGTATCCCTCCGACCTTCTTATTGACGATGAAACACAGATATTGCATCGGAATTGAATAGAAAAGGCACAATGCCGACTTAAGTACAAGAAGACTGACTATTCTTACTGACTATTATTTCAACCATTCCTGTGACACTAGTTATAGATTCCAATGCTTCACTTCAGGTTTACTGTATCCCGCTGACCTTCTTATTGACGATGAAACACAGATATTGCATCGGAATTGAATAGAAAAGGCACAATGCCGACTTAAGTACAAGAAGACTGACTATTCTTACTGACTATTATTTCAACCATTCCTGTGACACTAGTTATAGATTCCAATGCTTCACTTCAGGTTTACTGTATCCCGCTGACCTTCTTATTGACGATGAAACACAGAAATTGCATCGGAATTAAACAGAAATGGGACAACCCCGCTTTAAGTACAAGAAGCCTGACTCTTCTTACTGTCTACGATTTGAACCATTCCTGTGACACTAGTTATAGATTCCGATGCTTCACTTCAGGTTTACTGTATCCCTTGGACCTTCTTATTGACGATGAAACAAAGAAATTGCATCGGAATAACATAGAAAATTCACAATGCCGACTTAAGTACAAGAAGACTGACTCTTCTTACTGTGTATGTTTTGAACCATTCCTGTGACGCTAGTTACAGATTCCGATGCTTCACTTTAGGTTTACTGTATCCCTCTGACCTTCTTATTGACGTTGAAACAGAAATTGCATCAGAATTAAATAGAAGAGGCACAATGCCGACGTAAGTACAAGAAGACTGACTCTTCTTACTGTCTGTGTTTTGACCCATTCCTCTGACGCAAGTTACAGATACCGATGCTTCACTTCAGGTTTACTGTATCCCTCTGACACTCTTATTCACGATGAAACACTGAAATTGCATCGGAATGAAATAGAAAAAGCACAATGCCGACTTAAGTACAATAAGACTGACTCTGCTTACTGACTGTTTTGAACCATTCCTGTGACACTAGTTATAGCTTCCGATGCTTCACCTCAGGTTTACCGTACCCTCTGACCTTCTTATTGACGTTGAAACACAGAAACTGCATCGGAATTAAATACAAATGGCACAATGCCGACTTAAGTACAAGAAGACTGACTCTCCTTACTGTCTATGTTTTGAACCATTCCTGTGACACTAGATATAGAATCCGATGCTTCACTTCAGGTTTACTGTATCCCATGAACCTGCTTATTGACGATGAAAAACTAAAATTGCATCGGAAATAAATAGAAAAGCACAATGCCGACTCAAGTACAAGAAGACTGACTCTTCTTACTGTCTATGATTTGAACCACTCCTCTGACGCAAGTTACAGATTGCGATGCTTCACTTCAGGTTTACTGTAACCCTCTGATATTCTTATTCACGATGAAACACTGAAATTGCATCGGAATGAAATAGAAAAAGCACAATGCCGACTTAAGTACAAGAAGACTGTCTCTTCTTACTGACTATGATTTGAACCATTCCTGTGGCACTAGTTATAGATTCCGATGCTTCACTATAGGTTTACTGTATCCCTCTGACCTTCTTATTGACGATGAAACACAGAAATTGCATCTTAATTATATAGAAGAGGCACAATGCCGACATAGGTACAAGAAGACTGACTCTTCTTACTGACTGCTTTGAACCAATCCTGTGACGCTAGTTACAGATTCCGATGCTTCACTTTAGGTTTACTGTATCCCTCTGACCTTCTTATTGACGATGAAACACAGAAATTGCATCGGAATTAAATAGAAGAGGCACAATGCCGACGTAAGTACAAGAAGACTGACTCTTCTTACTGACTGCTTTAAACCCTTCCTGTGACACTAGTTATAGATTCCGATGCCTTACTAGCAGGTTTACTGTATCCCTCTGACCTTCTTATTCACGTTGAAACCCAGAAATAGCATCGGAATTAATTACAAATGGCACAATGCCGACTTAAGTACAAGAAGACTGACTCTCCTTACTGCCTATGATTTGAACCATTCCTGTGACACTAGCTATAGATTCCGATGCTTCACTTCAGGTTTACTGTATCCCTCTGACCTTCATATTGACGATGAAACACAGAAATTGCATCGGAATTAAATCGAAAAGGCACTATGCCGACTTAAGTACAAGAAGACTGACTCTTCTCACTGTCTTTGTTTTGAACCATTTCTGTGACGCTAGTTACAGATTCCGATGCTTAACTTCAGGTTCACTGTATCCCTTGGACCTTCTTATTGACGATGGGACACAGATATTGCATCGGAATAATATACAAAAGGCACAATGCCGACGTAAGTACAAGAAGACTGACTCTTCTTACTGACTATGTTTTGAAATATTCCTGTGACGCTAGTTATAGATTCCGATGCTTCACTTCAGGTTTACTGTATCCCTCTGACCTTCTTATTCACGTTGAAACCGAGAAATTGCATCGGAATTATATACAAATGGCACAATGCCAACTTAAGTACAAGAAGACTGACTCTCCTTACTGTCTATGTTTTGAACCATTCCCGTGACACTAGATATAGATTCCGATGCTTCACTTCAGGTTTACTGTATCCCTTGGACCTTCTTATTGACGATGTAACACAGAAATTATATCGGAATTAAATAGAAAGGGCACAATGAAGACTTAAGTACAAGAAGACTGACTCTTCATACTATCTATGTTTTGAACCATTCCTCTGACGCAAGTTACAGATTCCGATGCTTCACTTCAGGTTTACTGTATCCCTCTGACATTCTTATTCACGATGAAACACTGAAATTGCATCGGAATGAAATAGAAAAAGCACAATGCCGACTTAAGTACAAGAAGACTGACTCTTCTTACTGACTATGATTTGAACCATTCCTGTGACCTTAGTTATAGATTTTGATGTTTCATTTCAGGTTTACTGTATCCCTAGGACCTTCTTATTGACGATGAAACACAGAAAGTGCATCGGAATTAAATAGAAAAGGCACTAGGCCGACTTAAATACAAGAGGACTGACTCTTCTTACTGTCTATGTTTTGAAACTTTCCTGTGACACTAGTTATAGATTCCGATGTAACACTTCAGGTTTACTGTATTCCTCTGACCTTCTTAGTGACGATGAAACACAGAAATTGCATCGGAATTAAATACAAAAGGCACAATGCCGACTTAAGAACAATAAGACTGACTCTTCTTACTGACTGTTTTGAACCATTCCTGTGACACTAGTTATAGCTTCCGATGGTTCACTTCAGGTTTACTGTATCCCTCTGACCTTCTTATTGACGTTGAAACACAGAAATTGCATCGGAATTGAATACAAATGGCACAATGCCAACTTAAGTACAAGAAGACTGACTCTCCTTACTGTCTATGTTTTGAACCATTCCTGTGACACTAGATATAGGTTCCGATGCTTCACTTCAGCTTTACTGTATCCCTTGACCCTCCTTATTGACGATGAAACACAAAAATTTCATCGGAAATAAATAGAAAAGCACAATGCCGACTTAAGTACAAGAAGACTGACTCTTCTTACTGTCTATGATTTGAACCACTCCTCTGACGCAAGTTACAGATTCCGATGCTTCACTTCAGGTTTACTGTATCCCCCTGACATTCTTATTCACGATGAAACACTGAAATTGCATCGGAATGAAATAGAAAAAGCACAATGCCGACTTAAGTACAAGAAGACTGACTCTTCTTACTGACTATGATTTGAACCATTCCTGTGACACTAGTTATAGATTCCGATGCTTCACTATAGGTTTACTGTATCCCTCTGACCTTCTTATTGACGATGAAACACAGAAATTGCATCGGAATTAAATAGAAAATGCACAATGCCGACATAAGTACAAGAAGACTGACTCTTCTTTCTGACTATGTTTTGAACCATTCCTGTGACACTAGTTATAGATTCCAATGCTTCACTTCAGGTTTACTGTATCCCGCTGACCTTCTTATTGACGATGAAACACAGAAATTGCATCGGAATTAAATAGAAAAGGCACAACGCCGACTTAAGTACAAGAAGCCTGACTCTTCTTACTGTCTATGATGTGAACCATTCCTGTGACACTAGTTATAGATTCCGATGCTTCACTTCAGTTTTACTGTATCCCTTGGACCTTCTTATTGACGATGAAACACAGAAATTGCACCGGAATTAAATAGAAAAGGCACAATGCCGACTTAAGTACAAGATGACTGACTCTTCTAACTTTCTATGTTTTGAACCATTCCTGTGACACTAGTCATAGATTCCGTTTCTACACTTCAGGTTTACTGTATTCCTCTGACCTTCTTATTGACGATGAAACACCGAAATTGCATCGGAACTAAATACAAAAGGCACAATGCCGACTTAAGTACAAGAAGACTGACTCTTCCTACTGTCTATGTATGAACGATTCCTGTGACATTAGTTATAGATTCCGATGCTTCACTTCAGGTTTACTGTATCCCTCTGTCCTTCTTATTGACGATGAAACACAGATATTGCATCGGAATTAAATAGAAAAGGCACAATGCGGACTTAAGTACAAGAAGACTGACCCTTCTTACTGACTATAATTTGAACCAGTCCTGTGACACTAGTTACAGATTCCAATGCTTCACTTCAGGTTTACTGTATCCCTCTGACCTTCTTATTGCCGATGAAACACGGAAATTGCATCGGAATTAAATTTAAAAATGCACAATGCCGACTTAAGTGCAAGAAGACTGACTCTTCGTACTGACTATGTTTTGAACCACTCCTGTGACACTAGTTATAGATTCCGATGCTACACTTCAGGTTTACTGTATCCCTTGGACCTTCTTATTGACGATGAAACACAGAAATTGCATCGGAATTAAATACATAAGGCACAATGCCGACCTAAGTACAAGAAGACTGACTCTTCTTACTGTCTATGTTTTGAACCATTCCTGTGACGCTTGTTACAGATTCCTATTGTTCAATTCAGGTTTACAGTATCTCTCTGACCTTCAGATTGGCGATGAAACACAGAAATTACATCGCAATTAAATTGAAAAGGCACAATGCCGACTAAAGTACAAGAAGACTGACTCTTCCTACTGTCTATGTTTTGAACCATTCCTGTGACAGTAGTTATAGATTCCAATGCTTCACTTAAGGTTTACTGTATCCCTTGGACGTTCTTATTGACGATGAAACACAGAAATTGCATCGGAATTAAATAGAAGAGGCACAATGCCGACATAAGTACAAGAAGACTGACACTTCTTACTGACTATGTTTTGAACCATTCCTAAGGCGCTAGTTACAGATTCCGATGCTTCACTTCTGGTTTACTGTATCCCTTGGACCTTCTTATTGACGTTGAAACGCAGATATTGCATCGGAATTAAATACAATAGGCACAATGCCGACTTAAGTGCAAGAAAACTAACTCTTCTTACTGACTATGTTTTGAACCATTCCTGTGACACCAGTTATAGATTCCGATGGTTCACTTCAGGTTTACTGTATCCCTTGGACGTTCTAATTGAAGATGAAACACAGAAATTGCATCGGAATTAAATACAAAAGGCACAATGCCGACTTAAGTACAAGAAGACCGACTCTTCTTACTGACTATGTTTGAAACATTCCTGTGATACCAGTTATAGATTCCGATGCTTCACTTCAATATTACTGTACCCCTTCGACCTTCTTATTGACGATGAAACACAGGAAGTGCATCGGAATGAAATAGGAAAGGCACAATGCTGACTTAAGTACAAGAAGAGTGACTGCTCCCACTGTCTATGTTTTGAACCATTAATGTGACACTAGTTATAGATTCCGATGCTTCACTTCAGGTTTTCTGAATCCCTCTGACCTTCTTATTGACGATGAAATACAGAAATCGCATTGGAATTAAATAGAAAAGGCACAATGCCGACCAAAGTACAAATAGACTAACTCTTCTTACTGTCTATGTTTTGAACCATTCCTGTGACGCTAGTTACAGATTCCGATGCTTCAATTCAGGTTTACTGCATCCCACTGACCTTCTTATTGACGATGAAAGACAGAAATTGCATCGGAATTAAATACAAAAGGCACAACGCCGACTTAAGTACAAGAAGACTGACTCTTCTTACTGACTATGTTTGAAACATTCCTGTGCTACCAGTTATAGATTCCGATGCTTCACTTCAATATTACTGTACCCCTTCGACCTTCTTATTGACGATGAAACACAGGAAATGCATCGGAATGAAATAGGAAAGGCACAATGCTGACTTAAGTACAAGAAGACTGACCGCTCCTACTGTCTATGTTTTGAACCATTCCTGTGACACTAGTTATAGATTCCGATGCTTCATTTCAGGTTTTCTGAATCCCTCTGACCTTCTTATTGACGATGAAATACAGAAATCGCATTGGAATTAAATAGAAAAGGCACAATGCCGACCAAAGTACAAATAGACTAACTCTTCTTACTGTCTATGTTTTGAACCATTCCTGTGACGCTAGTTACAGATTCCGATGCTTCACTTCAGGTTTACTGCATCCCACTGACCTTCTTATTGACGATGAAACACAGAAATTGCATCGGAATTAAATACAAAAGGCACAATGCCGACTTAAGTACTAGAAGACTGACTCTTCTTACTGACTATGATTTGACCATTCCTGTGACACAAGCTATAGATTCCGATGCCTCACTTCAGGTTTACTGTATCCCTCTGACCTTCTTATTGACGATGAAACACAGAAATTGCATCGGAATTAAATACAAAAGGCACAACGCCGACTTAAGTACAAGAACACTGACTCTTCTTACTGACTATGTTTTGAACCATTCCTGTGACACTAGTTATAGATTCCGATGCTTCACTTCAGGTTTACTGTATCGCTCTGACCTTCTTATAGACGATGAAACACAGAAATTGCATGGGAATTAAATTTAAAAATGCACAATGCCGACTTAAGTGCAAGAAGACTGACTCTTCGTACTGACTATGTTTTGAACCATTCCTGTGACACTAGTTATAGATTCCATTGATTCACTTGAGGTTTACTCTATCCCTTGGACCACCTTATTGGCGATGAAACACAGAAATTGCATCGGAATTAAATAGAAAAAGCACAATGACGACTTAAGTACAAGAAGACTGACTCTTCTTACTGTCTATGTTTTGAACCATTCCTGTGACGCTAGTTACAGATTCCGATTTTTCAATTCAGGTTTACTGTATTTCTCTGACCTTCTTATTGACAATGAAACACAGAAATTGCATCGGAATTAAATAGAATCATCAACAATGCCGACTTAAATACAAGAAGACTGACTCTTCCTACTGTCTATGTTTTGAACCATTCCTGTGACACTAGTTATAGATTCCAATGCTTAACTTAAGGTTTACTGTATTCTAGGACGTTCTTATTGACGATGAAACACAGATATTGCATCGGAATTAAATACAATAGGCACAATGAAGACTTAAGTGCAATAAGACTGACTCTTCTTACTGACTATGTTTTGAACAATTGCTGTGACACTAGTTATAGATTCCGATGCTTCACTTCAGGTTTACTGTATCCCTTGGACTTTCTTATTGAAGATGAAACACAGAAATTGCATCGGAATTAAATACAAAAGGCACAATGCCGACTTAAGTACAAGAAGACTGACTCTTCTTACTGACTATGTTTGAAACATTCCTGTAACGCTAGTTACAGATTCCGATTCTTCAATTCAGGTTTACTGTATCTCTCTGACCTTCAGATTGAGGATGAAACACAGAAATTACATCGGAATTAAATAGAAAAGCCACAATGCCGACTTAAGTTCATGAAGACTGACTCACCCTACTGTCTATGTTTTGAACCATTCCTGTGACACTAGTTATAGATTCCAATGCTTCACTTAAGGTTTACTGTATCCCTTGGACATTCTTATTGACGATGAAACACAGAAATTGCATCGGAATTAAATAGAAGAGGCACAATGCCGACATAAGAACAAGAAGACTGACGCTCCTTACTGTCTATAGTTTGAACCATTCCTGTGATGCTAGTTACAGATTCCGATTCTTCAATTCAGGTTTACTGTATCTCTCTGACCTTCAGATTGTCGATGAAACACAGATATTACATCGGAATTAAATAGAAAAGGCACAATGCCGACTTAAGTACAAGAATACTGACTCTTCCTACTGTCTATGTTTTGAACCATACCTGTGACACTAGTTATAGATTCTAATGCTTCACTTAAGGTCTACTGTATCCCTTGGACGTTCTTATTGACGATGAAACACAGAAATTGCAACGGAATTAAATAGAAGAGGCACAATGCCCACATAAGTACAAGAAGACTGACACTTCTTACTGACTATGATTTGAACCATTCCTAAGACGCTAGTTACAGATTCCGGTGCTTCACTTCTGGTTTACTGTATCCCTTGGACCTTCTTATTGACGATGAAACACAGATATTGCATCGGAATTAAATTCAATAGGCACAATGCCGACTTAAGTGCAAGAAGACTGACTCTTCTTACTGACAATGTTTTGAACCATTCCTGTGACACTAGTTATAAATTCCGATGCTTCACTTCAGGTTTACTGTATCTCTTGGACGTTCTTATTGAAGATGAAACACAGAAATTGCATCGGAATTAAATACAGAAGGCACAATGCCGACTTAAGTACAAGAAGACTGACTCTTCTTACTGACTGTGTTTGAAACATTCCTGTGACACTAGTTATAGATTCCGATGCTTCACTTCAGATTTACTGTATCCCTTCGACCTTCTTATTGACGATGAAACACAGAAAGTGCATCGGAATGAAATAGTAAAGGCACAATGCTTACTTAAGTACAAGAAGACGGACTCTTCCTACTGTCTATGTTTTGAGCCATTCCTGTGACACTAGTTATAGATTCCGATGCTTCACTTCAGGTTTTCTGTATCCCTCTGACCTTCTTATTGACGATGAAATACAGAAATTGCATTGGAAATAAATAGAAAAGGCACAATGCCGACTTAAGTACAAATAGACTAACCCTTCTTACTGTCTATGTTTTGAACCATTCCTGTGACGCTAGTTACAGATTCCGATGCTTCACTTCAGGTTTACTGTATCCCACCGACCTTCTTATTGACGATGAAACACAGAAATTGCATCGGAATTAAATACAAAAGGCACAATGCCGACTTAAGTACTAGAAGACTGACTCTTCTTACTGACTATGATTTGAACCATTCTTGTGACACTAGCTATAGATTCCGATGCTTCACTTCAGGTTTACTGTATCCCTCTGACCTTCTTATTGACGCTGAAACACAGAAATTGCATCGGAATGAAATTTAAAAATGCACAATGCCGACTTAAGTGCAAGAAGACTGACTCTTCGTACTGACTATGTTTTGAACCATTCCTGTGACACTAGTTATAGATTCCGATGATTCACTTGAGGTGTACTCTATCCCTTGGACCATCTTATTGACGATGAAACACAGAAATTGCATCGGAATTAAATAGAAAATCCACAATGCCGACTTAAGTACAAGAAGACTGACTCTTCTTACTGTCTATGTTTTGAACCATTCCTGTGAAGCTAGTTACAGATTCCGATGCTTCACTTCAGGTTTTCTGTATCCCTCTGACCTTCTTATTGGCGATGAAATACAGAAATTTCATCGGAATTAAATAGAAGAGGCACAATGCCGACATAAGTACAAGAAGAAGACTTTTCTTACTGACTATGTTTTGAACCATTCCTAAGACGCTAGTTGCAGATTCCGATGCTTCACTTCAGGTTTACTGTATCCATTGGACGTTCTTATTGAAGATGAAACACAGAAATTGCATCGGAATTAAATACAAAAGGCACAATGACGACATAAGTACAAGAAGACAGACTCTTCCTTCTGTCTATGCTTTGAACCATTCCTGTAACACTATTTATATTTACCGATGCTTCACTTCAGGTTTTCTGTATCCCTCTGACCTTCTTATTGACGATGAAACACAGAAATTGCATCGGAATTAAATACAAAAGGCTCAATACCGACTTAAGTAAAAAAAGACTGACCTTTCTTACTGTCTATGCTTTGAACCATTCCTGTGACACTAGTTATAGATTCCGATGCTTCACTTCAGGTTAACTGTATCCATTGGACGTTCTTATTGAAGATGAAACACAGAAATTGCATCGGAATTAAATACAAAAGGCACAATGACGACATAAGTACAAGAAGACAGACTCTTCCTACTGTCTATGCTTTGAACCATTCCTGTGACACTAGTTATAGATTCCGATGCTACAATTCAGGTTTACTGTAACCCTCTGACCTTCTTATTGACGATGAAACACAGAAATTGCTTCGGAATTAAATACAAAAGGCACAATGCCGACTTAAGTACAAGAAGACTGACTCTTCTTACTGACTGCTTTGAACCATTCCTGTGACACTAGTTATAGATTCCGATGCTTCGCTTCAGGTTTACTGTATCCCTTTGACCTTCTTATTCACGTTGAAACCCAGAAATTGCATCGGAATCATATACAAATGGCACAATGCCGACATAAGTACAAGAAGACTGACTCTTCTTACTGACTATGTTTTGAACCATTCCTGTGACACTAGTTATAGATTCCGATGCTTCACTTCAGGTTTACTGTATCCCTCTGACCTTCTTATTGACGATGAAACACAGAAATTGCATCGGAATTAAATAGAAAAGGCACAATGTCGACTTAAGTACAAGAAGACTGACTCTTCTTTGTGACTGTGTTTTGAACCATTCCTGTGACACTAGCTATAGATTCCGATGCTTCACTTCAGGTTTACTGTATTCCTCTGACCTTCTTATTGACGATGAAACACAGAAATTGCTTCGGAATTAAATAGAAAAGGCACAATGCCGACGTAAGTACAAGAAGACTGACTCTTCTTACTGTCTATGTTTTGAACCATTCCTGTGACGCTAGTTCCAGATTCCGATGTTTCACTTCAGGTTTACTGTATCCCTCGGACCTTCTTATTGACGATGAAACACAGATATTGCATCGGAATTAAATACAAAAGGCACAATGCCGACGTAAGTACATGAAGACTGACTCTTCTTACTGACTATGCTTTGAACCATTCCAGTGACAATAGTTAGAGATTCCGATGCTTCACTTCAGGTTTACTGTATCCCACTGACCATCTTATTGACGATGAAACACAGTAATTGCATCGGAATTAAATTGAAAAGGGCTCAATGCCGACTTAAGTACAAGAAGACTGACTCTTCTTACTGTCTATGATTTGAACCATTCCTGTGACACTAGTTATAGATTCAGATGCTACACTTCAGGTTTACTGCATCCTTTGGACCTTCTTATTGACGATGAAACACAGAAATTGCATCGGAATTAAACACAAAAGGCACAATGCCGACTTAAGTACAAGAAGACTGACTCTTCTTACTGACTATGATTTGAACCATTCCTGTGACCCTAGTTATAGATTCCGATGCTTCACTTCAGGTTTACTGTATCCCTCTGACCTTCTCATTGACGCTGAAACACAGAAATTGCGTCGGAATTAAATTCAAAAGGCACAATGCCGACATAAGTGCAAGAAGACTGACTCTTCGTACTGACTATGTTTTGAAACCTTCCTGTGACACTAGTTATAGATTCCAATGCTTCACTTCAGGTTTACTGTATCCCTTGGACTTTCTTATTGACGATGAAACACACAAATTGCATCGGAATTAAATACAAATGGCACAATGCCGACTTAAGTACAAGAAGACTGACTCTTCGTACTGACTATGCTTTGAACCATTCCTGTGACACTAATTATAGATTCCGATGGTTCACTTCAGGTTTACTGTATCCCTTGGACTTTCTTACTGACGATGAAACACAGAAAATGCATCGGAAATAAATAGAAAAGGCACAATGCCGAGTTAAGTGCAAGAAGACTGACTCTTCTTACAGTCTATGATTTGAACCATTCCTCTGACGCAAGTTACAGATTCCGATGCTTCACTTCAGGTTTACTGTATCCCTGTGACACTCTTATTGACGATGAAACACAGAAATTGCATCGGAATTAAATAGAAAAGGCACAATGCCGACTTAAGTACAAGAAGACTGACTCTTCTTTCTGACTATGTTTTGAACCATTCCTGTGACACTAGCTATAGATTCCGATGCTACACCTCAGGTTTACTGTATCCCTCTGACCTTCTTATTGACGATGAAACACAGAAATTGCATCGGAATTAAATAGGAGAGGCACAATGCCGACTTAAGTACAAGAAGACTGACTCTTCTTACTGTCTATGTTTTGAACCATTCCTGTGACACTAGTTACAGATTCCGATGCTTCACTTTAGGTTTACTGTATCCCTTGGACCTTCTTATTGACGAGGAAACACAGAAATTGAATCGGAATTAAATACAAAAGGCAAAATGCCGACGTAAGAACAAGAAGACTGACTCTTCTTACTGACTATGTTTTGAACCTTTCCTATGACACTAGTTAGAGATACCGATGCTTCACTTCAGGTTTACTGTATCCCACTGACCATCTTATTGACGATGAAACACAGTAATTGCATCGGAATTAAATTGAAAAGGGCTCAATGCCGACTTAAGTACAAGAAGACTGACTCTTCTTACTGTCTATGATTTGAACCATTCCTGTGACACTAGTTATTGATTCAGATGCTACACTTCAGGTTTACTGCCTCCTTTGGACCTTCTTATTGACGATGAAACACAGAAATTGCATCGGAATTAAACACAAAAGGCACAATGCCGACTTAAGTACAAGAAGACTGACTCTTCTTACTGACTATGATTTGAACCATTCCTGTGACCTTAGTTATAGATTCCGATGCTTCACTTCAGGTTTACTGTATCCTTCTGACCTTCTCATTGACGCTGAAACACAGAAATTGCGTCGGAATTAAATTCAAAAGGCACAATGCCGACATAAGTGCAAGAAGACTGACTCTTCGTACTGACTATGTTTTGAAACCTTCCTGTGACACTAGTTATAGATTCCAATGCTTCACTTCAGGTTTACTGTATCCCTTGGACTTTATTATTGACGATGAAACACACAAATTGCATCGGAATTAAATACAAAAGGCACAATGCCGACTTAAGTACAAGAAGACTGACTCTTCGTACTGACTATTTTTTGAAACATTCCTGTGACACTAATTATAGATTCCGATGGTTCACTTCAGGTTTACTGTATCCCTTGGACTTTCTTACTGACGATGAAACACAGAAAATGCATCGGAAATAAATAGAAAAGGCACAATGCCGAGTTAAGTGCAAGAAGACTGACTCTTCTTACAGTCTATGATTTGAACCATTCCTCTGACGCAAGTTACAGATTCCGATGCTTCACTTCAGGTTTACTGTATCCCTGTGACACTCTTATTGACGATGAAACACAGAAATTGCATCGGAATTAAATAGAAAAGGCACAATGCCGACTTAAGTACAAGAAGACTGACTCTTCTTTCTGACTATGTTTTGAACCATTCCTGTGACACTAGCTATAGATTCCGATGCTTCACCTCAGGTTTACTGTATCCCTCTGACCTTCTTATTGACGATGAAACACAGAAATTGCATCGGAATTAAATAGGAGAGGCACAATGCCGACTTAAGTACAAGAAGACTGACTCTTCTTACTGTCTATGTTTTGAACCACTCCTGTGACACTAGTTATAGATTCCGATGCTTCACCTCTAGTTTACTGTATCCCTTGGTCCTTCTTATTGACGATGAAACACACAAATTGCATCGGAATTAAATACAAAAGGCACAATGCCGACTTAAGTACAAGAAGACTGACTCATCGCACTAACTATAATTTAAACCATTCCTGTGACTCTAGTTATAGATTCCGATGCTTCACTTCAGGTGAACTGTATCCCTCTGACCTTCTAATTGACGATGAAACACAGAAATTGCCTCGGAATTAAATAGAAAAGGCACAATGCCGACTTAAGTACAAGAAGACTGACTCTTCTTACTGTCTATGTTTTGAACCATTCCTGTGACGCTAGTTACAGATTCTGATGCTTCACTTCAGGTTTACTGTATCCCTTGGACCTTCTTATTGATGATGAAACACAGAAATTGCATCGGAATTAAATACAAAAGGCACAATGTTGACTTAAGTACAAGAAGACTGACTCTTCGTACTGACTATGTTTAAAACCATTCCTTTGACACTAGTTATAGATTCCGTTGATTCACTTCCGGTTTACTCTATCCCTTGGACCTTCTTATTGACGTTGAAACACAGAAATTGCATCGGAAATAAATAGAAATGGCACAAAGCCGACTTAAGTGCAAGAAGACTGACTCTTCTTACTGACTATGTTAGGAATCATTCCTGTGACACTAGTTATAGATTCCAATGCTTCACTTCAGGTTTACTGTATCCCTTGGACGTTCCTATTGACGATGAAACACAGAAAATGCATCGGAATTAAATAGAAGATGCACAATGCCGACATAAGTACAAGAAGACTGACTCTTCCTACTGACTATGTTTTGAACCATTCCTAAGACGCTAGTTACAGATTCCGATGCCTCACTTCAGGTTTACTGTATCCCTTGGAACTTCTTATTGACGATGAAACTCAGATATTGCATCGGAATTAAATACAAAAACCACAATGCCGACTTAAGTACAAAAAGACTGACCTATCTTACTGTCTATGTTTTGAACCATTCCTGTGACACTAGTTATAGATTCCGATGCTTCACTTCATGTTAACTGTATCCCTCTGACCTTCTTATTGACGATGAAACACAGAAATTGCCTCGGAATTAAATAGAAAAGGCACAATGCCGACTTAAGTCCTAGAAGACTGACTCTTCTTACTGACTATGTTTTGAACCATTCCTAAGACGCTAGTTACAGATTCCGATGCCTCACTTCAGGTTTACTGTATCCCTTGGACCTTCTTATTGACGATGAAACACAGATATCGCATCGGAATTAAATACAAAAGGCACAATTCCGACTTATGTACAAGAAGACTGACTCTTCTTACTGACTGCTTTGAACCATTCCTGTGACACTAGCTATGGATTCCGATGTTTCACTTCACTGTATCCCTCTGACCTTCTTATTCACGTTGATACCCAGAAATTGCATCGGAATTAAATACAAATGGCACAATGCCGACTCAAGTACGAGAAGACTGACTCTCCTTACTGACTATGTTTTGAACCATTCCTGTGACACTAGCTATAGATTCCGATGCTTCACTTCGGGTTTACTGTATCCCTTGGACCTTCTTATTGACGATGAAACACAGAAATTGCATCGGAATTAAATACAAAAGGCACAATGCCGACTTAAGTACAAGAAGACTGACTCTTCGTACTGACTATGTTTAAAACCATTCCTTTGACACTAGTTATAGATTCCGTTGATTCACTTCCGGTTTACTCTATCCCTAGGACCTTCTTATTGACGTTGAAACACAGAAATTGCATCGGAAATAAATAGAAATGGCACAAAGCCGACTTAAGTGCAAGAAGACTGACTCTTCTTACTGACTATGTTTGGAATCATTCCTGTGACACTAGTTATAGAATCCAATGCTTCACTTCAGGTTTACTGTATCCCTTGGACGTTCCTATTGACGATGAAACACAGAAATTGCATGGGAATTAAATGGAAGAGGCACAATGCCGACATAAGTACAAGAAGACTGACTCTTCTTACTGACTATGTTTTGAACCATTCCTAAGACGCTAGTTACAGATTCCGATGCCTCACTTCAGGTTTACTGTATCCCTTGGACCTTCTTCTTGACGATGAAACACAGATATTGCATCGGAATTAAATACAATAGGCACAATGCCGACTTAAGTGCAAGAAGACTGACTCTTCTTACTGACTATGTTTTGAACCATTCCTGTGACACTAGTTATAGATTCCAATGCTTCACTTCAGGTTTACTGTATCCCTTGGACCTTCTTATTGAAGATGAAACTCAGAAATTGCATCGGAATTAAATCCAAAAGGCACAATGCCGACTTAAGTACAAGATGACTGACTCTTCTTACTGACTATGTTTGAAACATTCCTGTGACACTAATTATAGATTCCGATGCTTCGCTTCAGATTTACTGTATCCCTTCGACCTTCTTATTGACGATGAAACACAGAAAGTGCATCGGAATGAAATAGGAAATGCACAATGCTGACTTAAGTACAAGAAGACTGACTCTTCCTACTGTCTATGTTTTGAACCATTCCTGTGACACTAGTTATAGATTCCGATGCTTCACTTCTGGTTTTCTGTATCCCTCTGACCTTCTTCTTGACGATGAAACACAGAAATTGCATCGGAATTAAATACAAAAGGCACAATGCCGATTTAAGTACAAGAAGAGTGACTCTTCTTACTGAGTATGATTTGAACCATTCCTGTGACACTAGTTATAGATTCCGATGCTTCACTTCAGGTTTACTGTATCCCTCTGACCTACTTATTGACGCTGAATCATAGAAATTACATCGGAATTAATTCAAAAGGCACAATGCCGACTTAAGTGCAGGAAGACTGACTCTTCGTACTGACTATGTTTTGAACCACTCCTGTGACACTAGTTGTAGATTCCGATGCTTCACTTCAGGTTTACTGTATCCCTTGGACCTTCTTATTGACGATGAAACACACAAATTGCATCGGAATTAAATACAAAAGGCACGATGCCGACTTAAGTACAGAAAGACTGACTCTTTGTACTGACTATGTTTAGAACCATTCCTGTGACACTAATTATAGATTCCGATGGTTCACTTCAGGTTTACAGTATCCCTTGGACCTTCTTATTGACGATGAAACACAGAAATTGCATCGGAAATAAATAGAAAGGGCACAATGCCGACTTAAGTGCAAGAAGACTGACTCTTGTTACTGACTATGTTTGGAGCCATTCCTGTGACACTAGTTATAGATTCCGATGCTTCACTTCAGGTTTACTGTATCCCTCTGACCTTCTTATTGACGATGAAACACAGATATTGCATCGGAATTAAATAGAAAAGGCACAATGCCGACTTACGTACAAGAAGACTGACTCTTCTTACTGACTATAATTTGAACCTTTCCTGTGACACTAGTTATAGATTCCGGTGCTTCACTTCAGGTTTACTGTATCCCTCTGACCTTCTAATTGACGATGAAACACAGAAATTGCCTCGGAATTAAATAGAAAATGCACAATGCCGACTTAAGTACAAGAAGACTGACTCTTCTTACTGTCTATGTTTTGAACCATTCCTGTGACGCTAGTTACAGATTCTGATGCTTCACTTCAGGTTTACTGTATCCCTTGGACCTTCTTATTGACGATGAAACACAGAAATTGCATCAGAATTAAATACAAAAGGCACAATGCCGACTTAAGTACAAGAAGACTGACTCTTCGTACTGACTATGTTTAAAACCATTCCTTTGACACTAGTTATAGATTCCGTTGATTCACTTCCGGTTTACTCTATCCCTTGGACCTTCTTATTGACGTTAAAACACAGAAATTGCATCGGATATAAATAGAAATGGCACAAAGCCGACTTAAGTGCAAGAAGACTGACTCTTCTTACTGACTATGTTTGGAATCATTCCTGTGACACTAGTTATAGAATCCAATGCTTCACTTCAGGTTTACTGTATCCCTTGGACGTTCCTATTGACGATGAAACACAGAAATTGCATCGGAATTAAATAGAAGAGGCACAATGCCGACATAAGTACAAGAAGACTGACTCTTCTTACTGACTATGTTTTGAACCATTCCTAAGACGCTAGTTACAGATTCCGATGCCTCACTTCAGGTTTACTGTATCCCTTGGACCTTCTTTTTGACGATGAAACACAGATATTGCATCGGAATTAAATACAATAGGCACAATGCCGACTTAAGTGCATGAAGACTGACTCTTCTTACTGACTATGTTTTGAACCATTCCTGTGACACTAGTTATAGATTCCAATGCTTCCCTTCAGGTTTACTGTATCCCTTGGACCTTCTTATTGAAGATGAAACTCAGAAATTGCATCGGAATTAAATACAAAAGGCACAATGCCGACTTAAGTCCTAGAAGACTGACTCTTCTCACTGACTATGTTTTGAACCATTCCTAAGACGCTAGTTACAGATTCCGATGCCTCACTTCAGGTTTACTGTATCCCTTGGACCTTCTTATTGACGATGAAACACAGATATTGCATCGGAATTAAATACAAAAGGCACAATTCCGACTTACGTACAAGAAGACTGACTCTTCGTACTGACTATGTTTAAAACCATTCCTTTGACACTAGTTATAGATTCCGTTGATTCACTTCCGGTTTACTCTATCCCTTGGACCTTCTTATTGACGTTGAAACACAGAAATTGCATCGGAAATAAATAGAAATGGCACAAAGCCGACTTAAGTGCAAGAAGACTGACTCTTCTTACTGTCTGTGTTTTGAACCATTCCTGTGACGCTAGTTACAGATTCTGATGCTTCGCTTCAGATTTACTGTATCCCTTCGACCTTCCTATTGACGATGAAACACAGAAAGTGCATCGGAATGAAATAGGAAATGCACAATGCTGACTTAAGTACAAGAAGACTGACTCTTCCTACTGTCTATGTTTTGAACCATTCCTGTGACACTAGTTATAGATTCCGATGCTTCACTTCTGGTTTTCTGTATCCCTCTGACCTTCTTCTTGACGATGAAACACAGAAATTGCATCGGAATTAAATACAAAAGGCACAATGCCGACTTAAGTACAAAAAGACTGACCTATCTTACTGTCTATGCTTTGAACCATTCCTGTGACACTAGTTATAGATTCCGATGCTTCACTTCATGTTAACTGTATCCCTCTGACCTTCTTATTGACGATGAAACACAGAAGTTGCCTCGGAATTAAATAGAAAAGGCACAATGCCGACTTAAGTCCTAGAAGACTGACTCTTCTCACTGACTATGTTTTGAACCACTCCTAAGACGCTAGTTACAGATTCCGATGCCTCACTTCAGGTTTACTGTATCCCTTGGACCTTCTTATTGACGATGAAACACAGATATTGCATCGGAATTAAATACAAAAGGCACAATTCCGACTTAAGTACAAGAAGACTGACTCTTCGTACTGACTATGTTTAAAACCATTCCTTTGACACTAGTTATAGATTCCGTTGATTCACTTCCGGTTTACTCTATCCCTTGGACCTTCTTATTGACGTTGAAACACAGAAATTGCATCGGAAATAAATAGAAATGGCACAAAGCCGACTTAAGTGCAAGAAGACTGACTCTTCTTACTGACTATGTTTGGAATCATTCCTGTGACACTAGTTATAGAATCCAATGCTTCACTTCAGGTTTACTGTATCCCTTGGACCTTCTTATTGACGATGAAACACAGATATTGCATCGGAATTAAATACAAAAGGCACAATTCCGACTTAAGTACAAGAAGACTGACTCTTCTTACTGTCTATGTTTGAACCATTCCTGTGACGCTAGTTACAGATTCCGATGCTTATCTTCAGGTTTACTGTATCCCTCGGACCTTCTTTTTGATGATGAAACACAGAAATTGCATCGGAATTAAATAGAAAGGCACAATGCCGACTTAAGTGCAAGGAGAGTGACTCTTGTTACTGACTATGTTTTGAACCATTCCTGTGACGCTAGTTACAGATTCCGATGCTTCACTTCAGGTTTACTGTATCCCTTGGACCTTCTTATTGACGATGGAACACAGATATTGCATCGGAATTAAATTCAAAGGGCACAATGCCGACTTAAGTACATGAAGACTGACTCTTCATACTGACTATGTTTGAACAATTCCTGTGACACTAGTTACAGATTCCGATGCTTCACTTCAGGTTTAGTGTATCCCTCTGACCTTCTTATTGACGATGAAACACAGTAATTGCATCGGAATTAAATTGAAAAGGGCATGATGCCGACTTAAGTACAGGAAGTCTGACTCTTCTTACTGTCTATGTTTTGAACCATTCCTGTGACACTAGTTATAGATTCCGATGCTTCACTTCAGATTTACTGTATTCCGCTGACCTTCTTATTGACGATGAGACACAGAAATTGCATCGGAATTAAATACAAACGGCACAATGCCGACTTAAGTACATGTAGACTGACTCTACCTACTGTCTATGTTTTGAAACATTCCTGTGACACTAGTTATAGATTCCGATGCTTCATTTCAGGTTTATTGTATCCCTTGGACGTTCTTATTGACGATGAAATAAAGAAAGTGCATCGGAATTAAATAGAAAAGGCACAATGCCGACTTAAGTACAAGAAGACTAACTCTTCTTTCTGACTGTTTTGAACCATTCTTGTGACGGTAGTTTCAGATTCCGATGCTTCACTTCAGGTTAACTGTATCCCTCTGACCTTCTTATTGACGATGAAACACTGAAATTGCATCGGAATTAAATACAAAAGGCACAATGCCGACTTAAGTACATGTTGACTGACTCTTCCTACTGTCTATGTTTTGAAACAATCCTGTGGCACTAGTTAGAGATTTCGATGCTTCACTTCACGTTTACTGTATCAGTCTGACCGTCTTATTGACGATGAAACACAGTAATTACATCGGAATTAAATTGAAAAGGGCACAATGCCGACTTAAGTACGAGAAGACTGACTCTTCTTACTGTCTATGTTTAAACCATTCCTGTGACACTAGTTATTGATTCCGATGCTTCACTTCTGGTTTACTGTATCCCTTGGACCATCTTATTGACGATGATACACAGAAATTGCATCGGAATTAAATACAAAGGGCACAATGCCGACTTAAGTACAAGAAGACTGACTCTTCTTACTGACTATGTTTTGAACCATTCCTGTGACACTAGTTATAGATTCCCATGCTTCACTTCAGGTTAACTGTATCCCTCTGACCTTCTTATTGACGTCGAAACTCTGAAATTGCATAGGAATTAAATACAAAAGGCACAATGCCGACTTAAGTACATGTTGACTGACTCTTCCTACTGTCTATGTTTGAAACATTCCTGTGACCTTAGTTATAGATTCCGATGCTTCATTTCTGGTTTTCTGTATCCCTCTGACCATCTTATTGACGATGAAACACAGTGATTGCATCGGAATTAAATTAAAAAGCTCACAATTTCGACTTAAGTACAAGAGGACTGACTCTTCTTACTGACTATGATTTGAACCATTCCTCTGACGCAAGTTACAGATTCCGATGCTTCACTTCAGGTTTACTGCATCCCTCTGACATTCTTATTGACGATGAAACACTGAAATTGCAGCGGAATAAAATAGAAAAAACACAATGCCGACTAAAGTACAAGAAGACTGACTCTTCTTACTGGCTATGATTTGAACCATTCCTGTGACACTAGTTATAGATTCCGATGCTTCACATCAGGTTTACTGTATCCCTCTGACCTTCTTATTGACAATGAATCACAGAAATTGCATCGGAATTAAATAGAAAAGGCACAATGCCGACTTAAGTTCAAGAAGACTGACTCTTCGCACTGACTATGTTTTGAACCATTCCTGTGACACTGATTATAGATTCCGATGATTCACTTCAGATTTACTGTATCCCTTGGACCTTCGTGTTGACGATGAAACACAGAAATCGCATCGGAATTAAATACAAAAGGCACAATGCCAACTTAAGTACAAGAAGACTGACTCTTGTTACTGACTATGTTTTGAACCATTCCTGTGACGCTAGTTACAGATTCCGATGCTTCGCTTCAGATTTACTGTATTCCTCTGACCTTCAAATTGACGATGAAACACAGAAATTGCTTCGGAATTAAATACAAACGGCACAATGCAGACTTGAGTACATGTAGACTGACTCCTCCTACTGTCTATGTTTTGAAACATTCCTTTGACACTAGTTATAGATTCCGATGCTTCATATCAGGTTTACTGTATCCCTTGGACCTTCTTATTGACGATGAAACACAGAAAGTGCATCGGAATCAAATAGAAAAGGCACAATGCTGACTTATGTACAAGAAGACTAAACCTTCATTCTGACTGTTATGAACCATTCCTGTGACGGTAGTTACGGAATCCAATGCTTCACTTCAGGTTTACTGTATCCCTCCGACCTTCTTATTGACGATGAAACCCAGAAATTGCATCGGAATTAAATAGAAAAGGCACAATGCCGACTTATTTACAAGAAGACTGACTCTTCCTACTGTCTATGATTCGAACCATTCCTGTGACACTAGTTATGGATTCCGATGCTTCACTTCAGGTTTACTGTATCCCTCTGACCTCCATATTGCCGATGAAACACAGAAATTGCATCGGAATTAAATAGAAAAGGCACAACGCCGATTTAAGTACAAGAAGACTGACTCTTCTTCCTGACTATCTTTTGTACGATTCCTGTGACACTAGTTATAGATTCCGATGCTTCACTTCAGGTTTACTGTATCCCTCTGACCTTCTTATTGACGATGAAACACAGAAATTGCATCGGAATTAAATAGAAAAGGCACAATGCCGACTTTAGTACAAGAAGACAGACTCTTCTTACTGTCTATGTTTTGAACCATTCCTGTGACGCTAGTTACAGATTCCGATGCTTCTCTTAAGGTTTACTGGATCCCTTGGACCTTCTTATTGACGATGAAACACAGAAAATGCATCGGAATTAAATACAAGGGGCACAATGCCGACCTAAGTACAAGAAGACTGACTCTTCTTACTGACTATGATTTGTACCATTCCTGTGACACTAGTTATAGATTCCGATGATTCACTTCAGGTTTACTGTATCCCTTGGACCTTCATATTGCCGATGAAACACAGAAATTGCATCGGAAATAAATACAAAAGGTACAATGCCGACTTAAGTACAAGAAGACTGACTCTTCTTACTGACTATGTTTGGAACCATTCCTGTGACACTAGTTATACATTCCGATGATTCACTTCAGGTTTACTGTATCCCTCTGACCTTCTTATTGACGATGAAACACAGAAGTTGCATCGGAATTAAATAGAAAAGGCACAATGCCGACTTAAGTACAAGCAGACTGACTCTTCTTTCTATGTTTTGAACCATTCCTGTGACACTAGTTATAGATTCCGATGCTTCACTCCCGGTTTACTGTATCCCTTGGATCTTCTTATTGACGATGAAACACAGAAATTGCATCACAATTAAATACAAAAGCACAATGCCGACTTAAGTTCAAGAGGACTGACTCTTCGTAGTGACTATGTTTTGAACCATTCCTGTGACACTGGTTATTGATTCCGATGATTCACTTCAGATTTACTGTATCCCTTGGACCTACGTATTGACGATGAAACACAGTAATTGCATCGGAAGTAAATGGAAAAGGCACAATGCCGACCTAAGTACAAGAAGACTGACTCTTCTTACTGACTATGTTTGGAACCATTCCTGTGACACTAGTTATAGATTCCGATGCTTCACTTCAGGTTTACTGTATCCCTCTGACCTTCTTATTGACGATGAAACACAGATATTGCATCGGAATTAAATAGAAAAGGCACAATGCCGACTTAAGTACAAGAAGACTGACTCATCTTACTGTCTATGATTTCAACCATTCCTGTGACACTAGTTATAGATTCCGATGCTTCACTTCAGGTTTACTGTATTCCTTGGACCTTCTTATTGAAGATGAAACAAAGAAAATGCATAGGAATTAAATAGAAAAGGCACAATACCGACTTAAGTACAAGAAGACTGACTCTTCTTACTGTCTATGCTTTGAACCATTACTGTGACGCTAGTTACAGATTCCGATGCTTCACTTCAGGGTTACTGTATCCCTCTGACCTTCTTATTGACGATGAAACACAGAAATTGCATCGGAATTAAATAGAAAAGGCACAATGCCGACTTAAGTACAAGAAGACTGACTCTTCCTACTGTCTATGTTTTGAACCATTCCTGTGACACTAGTTATAGATTCCGATGCTTCACTTCAGGTTCACTGTATCCCTCTGACCTTCTTATTGGCGATGAAACACAGTAATTGCATCGGAATTAAATTGAAACGGGCACAATGCCGAATTAAGTACAAGAAGACTGTTTCTTCCTACTGTCTATGTTTTAAACCATTCCTGTGTCACTAGTTATAGAATACGATGCTTCATTTCAGGTTTACTGTATCCCTCTGACCTTCTTATTGACGATGAAACACAGATATTGCATCGGAATTAAATAGAAAAGGCACAATGCCGACTTAAGTACAAGAAGACTGACTCATCTTACTGTCTATGATTTCAACCATTCCTGTGACACTAGTTATAGATTCCGATGCTTCACTTCAGGTTTACTGTATTCCTTGGACCTTCTTATTGAAGATGAAACAAAGAAACTGCATAGGAATTAAATAGAAAAGGCACAATACCGACTTAAGTACAAGAAGACTGACTCTTCTTACTGTCTATGCTTTGAACCATTACTGTGACGCTAGTTACAGATTCCGATGCTTCACTTCAGGGTTACTGTATCCCTCTGACCTTCTTATTGACGATGAAACACAGAAATTGCATCGGAATTAAATAGAAAAGGCACAATGCCGACTTAAGTACAAGAAGACTGACTCTTCCTACTGTCTATGTTTTGAACCATTCCTGTGACACTAGTTATAGATTCCGATGCTTCACTTCAGGTTTACTGTATCCCTCTGACCTCCATATTGCCGATGAAACACAGAAATTGCATCGGAATTAAATAGAAAAGGCACAACGCCGATTTAAGTACAAGAAGACTGACTCTTCTTACTGACTATGTTTGGAACCATTCCTGTGACACTAGTTATAGATTCCGATGCTTCACTTCAGGTTTACTGTATCCCTCTGACCTTCTTATCGACGATGAAACACAGATATTGCATCGGAATTAAATAGAAAAGGCACAATGCCGACTTAAGTACAAGAAGACTGACTCATCTTACTGTCTATGATTTCAACCATTCCTGTGACACTAGTTATAGATTCCGATGCTTCACTTCAGGTTTACTGTATTCCTTGGACCTTCTTATTCAAGATGAAACAAAGAAACTGCATAGGAATTAAATAGAAAAGGCAGGATACCGACTTAAGTACAAGAAGACTGACTCTTCTTACTGTCTATGCTTTGAACCATTACTGTGACGCTAGTTACAGATTCCGATGCTTCACTTCAGGGTTACTGTATCCCTCTGACCTTCTTATTGACGATGAAACACAGAAATTGCATCGGAATTAAATAGAAAAGGCACAATGCCGACTTAGGTACAAGAAGACTGACTCTTCCTACTGTCTATGTTTTGAACCATTCCTGTGACACTAGTTATAGATTCCGATGCTTCACTTCAGGTTTACTGTATCCCTCTGACCTTCTTATTGACGATGAAACACAGAAATTGCATCGGAATTAAATAGAAAAGGCACAATGCCGACTTAAGTACAAGAAGACTGACTCTTCCTACTGTCTATGTTTTGAACCATTCCTGTGTCACTAGTTATAGAATACGATGCTTCATTTCAGGTTTACTGTATCCCTTGGACCTTCTCATTGACGATGAAACACAGAAAGTGCAACGGAATTAAATTGAAATGCACAATGCCGACTTAAATACAAGAAGACTGACTCTTCCTTATGGTTTTTTTTTAACAATTCCTGTGACACTAGTTACGGATTCCGGTGCTTCACTTCAGGTTTACTGTATCCCTCTGACCTTCTTATTGACGATGAAACACAGAAATTGCATCGGAATTAAATACAAAAGGCACAATGCAGACATAAGTACAAGAAGACTGACTCTTCCTACTGTCCATGTTTTGAACCATTCCTGTGACACTAGTTATAGATTCCGATGCTTCACTTCAGGTTTAGTGTATCCCTCTGACCTTATTGACGATGAAACACCGAAATAGCATCGGAATTAAATACAAAAGGCACAATGCCGACTTAAGTACAAGAAGACTGTCCCTTCTTACTGTCTATGTTTAGAACCATTCCTGTGACACTAGTTATAGATTCCGATGCTTCACTTCAGGTTTACAGTATCCCCCTGAACTTTTTCTTGACGATGAAACACAGAAATTGCATCGGAATTAAATACAAAAGGCACAATGCCGACTTAAGTACATGAAGACTGAGTCTTCCTACTGTCTATGTTTTGAACCATTCCTGTGACACTAGATATATATTCTTATGCTTCACTTCAGGTTTACTGCATCCCTCTGACCTTCTGATTGACGATGAAACACAGAAATTGCATCGGAATTAAATAGAAAAGGCACAATGCCGACTAAAGTACAAGAAGACAGATTCTTCTTACTGTCTATGTTTTGAACCATTCCTGTAACGCTAGTTACAGATTCCGAATTTTCACTTCGGGTTCACTGTATCCCTTGGACCTTCTTATTGACGATGAAACACAGAAATTTAACCGGAATTAAATACAATATGCACAATGCCGAATTAAGTACAAGAAGACTGACTCTTCTTACTGACTATGTTTTGAACCATTCCTGTGACACTAGTTATAGATTCCGATGCTTCACTTCAGGTTTACTGTATCCCGCTGACCCTCTTATTGACGATGAAACACAGAAATTGCCTCGGAATTAAATACAAAAGGCACAATGCCGAGTGAAGTACATGTAGACTGACTCTTCGTACTGTCTATGGTTTGAACCATTCCTGTGACACAAGTTATAGAATCCGATGCTTCATTTCAGGTTTGCTGTATCCCTTGGACCTTCTTATTGACGATGAAACACAGAAAGTGCAACGGAATTAAATAGAAAAGTCACAATTCCGACCTAAGTACAAGAAGACTGACTCTTCCTATTGTCTATGTTTTGAACCATCTGTGACACTAGTTACAGATTCCGATGCTTCACTTCAGGTTTACTGTATCCCTCTGACCTTCTTATTCACGATGAAAGACAGAAATTGCAACGGAATTAAATACAAAAGGCACAATGCCGACTTAACTACAATAAGACTGATTCCTCTTACAGTCTATGATTGGAACCATTCCTGTGAACCTAGTTATAGATTCCGATGCTTCACTTCAGGTTTACTGTATCCTTTGGACCTTCTTATTTACGATGAAACGCAGAAATTACATCGGAATTAAATACAAAAGGCACAATGCCGACTTAAGTACAAGAGGACAGACTCTTCCTACTGTCCATGTTTTAAACCATTCCTGTGACACTAGTTATAGATTCCGATGCTTCACTTCAGGTTCACTGTATCCCTCTGACCTTGTTATTGACGATGAAACACAGATATTGCATCGGAATTAAATACAAAAGGCACAATGCCGACTTCAGTACAAGAAGACTGACTCTTCTTACTGACTATGTTTTGAACCATTCCTGCGATACTAGTTAGAGATTCCGATGCTTCACTTGAGGTTTAGTGTATCCCTCTGACCTTCTTATTGTCGATGAAACACAGTAATTGCATCGGAATTAAACTAAAAAGGGCAAAATGCCGACTTAAGTACAAGAAGACTGACTCTTCCTACTGTCTATGTTTTGAACCATTCCTGTGACACTAGTTACAGATTCCGATGCTTCACTTCAGGTTTACAGTATCCCTCTGACCTTCTTATTGACGATGAAACACAGAAATTGCACCGGAATTAAGTACAAAAGGCACAATGCCGACTTAAGTACAAGTAGACTGACTCTTCTTACTGTCTATGTTTTGAACCATTCCTGTGACACTAGTTATAGATTCCGATGCCTCACATCAGGTTTACTGTATCTCTCTGACCTTCTTATTGACGATGAAACACAGAAATCGCATCGGAATTAAATAGAAAAGGCACAATGCCGACTTAAGTACAAGAAGACTGACTCTTTCTACTTTCTATGTTTTGAACCATTCCTGTGACACTAGTTATACATTCCGATTCTTCACCTCAGGTTTACTGTATCCCTCTGACCTTCTTATTGACGATGAAACACAGATATTGCATTGGAATTAAATACAAAAGGCACAATGCCGACTTAAGTACAAGTAGACTTACTCTTCTTACTGTCTATGATTTGAACCACTCCTGTGACACTAGTTATAGGTTCTGATGCTTCCCTTCAGGTTTACTGTGACCCTCTGACTTTCTTATTGACGACGAAACACAGAAATTGCATCGGAATTACATACAAAATGCACAATCCCGACTCAAGTACATGAAGACTGAATCTTCCTACTGTCTATGTTTTAAACCAATCCTGTGACACTAGTTATAGTTTCCGATGCTTCACTTCAGGTTTACTGTATCCCTTGGACCGTCTTATTGACGATGAAACACAGAAATTGCATCGGAATTAAATACAAAAGGCACAATGCCGACTTAAGTACAAGAAGACTGACTCTTCCTACTGTCCATGTTTTAAACCGTTCCTGTGACACTGGTTATAGATTCCGATGATTCACTTCAGATTTACTGTATCCCTTGGACCTTCGTATTGACGATGAAACACAGTAATTGCATCGGAAGTAAATAGAAAAGGCACAATGCCGACTTAAGTACAAGAAGACTGACTCTTCTTACTGACTATGTTTGGAACCATTCCTGTGACACTAGTTATAGATTCCGATGCTTCACTTCATGTTTACTGTATCCCTCTGACCTTCTTATTGACGATGAAACACAGATATTGCATCGGAATTAAATAGAAAAGGCACAATGCCGACTTAAGTACAAGAAGACTGACTCTTCTTACTGTCTATGATTTCAACCATTCCTGTGACACTAGTTATAGATTCCGATGCTTCACTTCAGGTTTACTGTATCCCTTGGACCTTCTTATTGAAGATGAAACACGGAAACTGCATAGGAATTAAATAGAAAAGGCACAATGCCGACTTAAGTACAAGAAGACTGACTCTTCTTACTGTCTATGTTTTGAACCATTACTGTGACGCTAGTTACAGATTCCGATGCTTCATTTCAGGGTTACTGTATCCCTCTGACCTTCTTATTGACGATGAAACACAGAAATTGCATGGGAATTAAATAGAAAAGGCACAATGCCGACTTAAGTACAAGAAGACTGAATCATCCTACAGTCTATGTTGGAACCATTCCTGTGACACTAGTTATTGATTCCGATGCTTCAGATCAGGTTTACTGTATCCCTTGGACTTTCTTATTGACGATGAAACACAGAAATTGCATCGGAATTAAGTAGAAATGGCACAATGCCGACTTAAGTACAAGAAGACTGACTCTTCATACTGACTATGTTTTGAACAATTCCTGTGACACTAGTTACAGATTCCGACGCTTCACTTCTGGTTAACTGTATCCCTCTGACCTTCTTATTGACGATGAAACACAGTAATTGCATCGGAATTAAATTGAAAAGGGCATGATGCCGACTTAAGTACAGGAAGTCTGACTCTTCTTACTGTTTATGTTTTGAACCATTCCTGTGACACTAGTTATAGATTCCGATGCTTCACTTCAGATTTACTGTATGCCGCTGACCTTCTTATTGACGATGAGACACAGAAATTGCATCGGAATTAAATACAAACGGCACAATGCCGACTTAAGTACATGTAGACTGACTCTACCTACTGTCTATGTTTTGAAACATTCCTGTGACACTAGTTATAGATTCCGATGCTTCATTTCAGGTTTATTGTATCCCTTGGACCTTCTTATTGACGATGAAATAAAGAAAGTGCATCGGAATTAAATAGAAAAGGCACAATGCCGACTTAAGTACAGGAAGACTAACTCTTCTTTCTGACTGTTTTGAACCATTCCTGTGACGGTAGTTTCAGATTTCGAAGCTTCACTTAAGGTTTACTGTATCCCTTGGACCATCTTATTGACGATGATACACCGAAATTGCATCGGAATTAAATACAAAGGGCACAATGCCGACTTAAGTACAAGAAGACTGACTCTTCTTACTGACTATGTTTTGAAGCATTCCTGTGACACTAGTTATAGATTCCGATGCTTCACTTCAGGTTAACTGTATCCCTCTGACCTTCTTGTTGACAATGAAACACTGAAATTGCATCGGAATTAAATACAAAAGGCACAATGTCGACTTAAGTACATGTTGACTGACTCTTCGTACTGTCTATGTTTTGAAACATTCCTGTGGCACTAGTTAGAGATTTCGATGCTTCACTTCACGTTTACTGTATCAGTGTGACCTTCTTATTGACGATGAAACACAGTAATTACATCGGAATTAAATTGAAAAGGGCACAATGCCGACTTAAGTACGAAAAGACTGACTCTTCTTACTGTCTATGTTTTAAACCATTCCTGTGACACTAGTTATTGTTCCGATGCTTAACTTCTGGTTTACTGTATCCCTTGGACCATCTTATTGACGATGATACACAGAAATTGCATCGGAATTAAATACAAAGGGCACAATGCCGACTTAAGTAGAAGAAGACTGACTCTTCTTACTGACTATGTTTTGAACCATTCCTGTGACACTAGTTATAGATTCCCATGCTTCACTTCAGGTTAACTGTATCCCTCTGACCTTCTTATTGACGATGAAACTCTGAAATCGCATAGGAATTAAATACAAAAGGCACAATGCCGACTTAAGTACATGTTGACTGACTCTTCCTACTGTCTATGTTTTGAAACATTCCTGTGACCTTAGTTATAGATTCCGATGCTTCATTTCAGGTTTTCTGTATCCCTCTGACCATCTTATTGACGATGAAACACAGTGATTGCAGCGGAATTAATTTAAAAAGCTCACAATTTCGACTTAAGTACAAGAGGACTGACTCTTCTTACTGACTATGATTTGAACCATTCCTCTGACGCAAGTTACAGATTCCGATGCTTCACTTCAGGTTTACTGCATCCCTCTGACATTCTTATTGACGATGATACACTGAAATTGCATCGGAATAAAATAGAAATAACACAATGCCGACTTAAGTACAAGAAGACTCCCGGTTTACTGTATCCCTTGGATCTTCTTATTGACGATGAAACACAGAAATTGCATCACAATTAAATACAAAAGCACAATGCCGACTTAATTCAAGAAGACTGACTCTTCGTACTGACTATGTTTTGAACCATTCCTGTGACACTGGTTATAGATTCCGATGATTCACTTCAGATTTACTGTATCCCTTGGACCTTCGTGTTGACGATGAAACACAGAAATCGCATCGGAATTAAATACAAAAGGCACAATGCCGACTTAAGTACAAGAAGACTGACTCTTCTTACTGACTATGTTTTGAACCATTCCTGTGACACTAGTTATAGATTCCGATGCTTCACTTCAGATTTACTGTATTCCTCTGACCTTCAAATTGACGATGAAACACAGAAATTGCATCGGAATTAAATACAATCGGCACATTGCCGACTTGAGTACATGTAGGCTGACTCCTCCTACTGTCTATGTTTTGAAACATTCCTGTGACACTAGTTATAGATTCCGATGCTTCATATCAGGTTTACTGTATCCCTTGGACCTTCTTATTGACGATGAAACACAGAAAGTGCATCGGAATCAAATAGAAAAGGCACAAGGCTGGCTTATGTACAAGAAGACTAACCCTTCTTTCTGACTGATTTGAACCATTCCTGTGACGGTAGTTACGGAATCCAAAGCTTCACTTCAGGTTTACTGTATCCCTCTGACCCTCTAATTGACGATGAAACCCAGAAATTGCATTGGAATTAAATAGAAAAGGCACAATGCCGACTTAATTACAAGAAGACTGACTCTTCCTACTGTCTATGTTTCGAACCATTCCTGTGACACTAGTTATAGATTCCGATGCTTCACTTCAGGTTTACTGTATCCCTCTGACCTTCATATTGCCGATGAAACACAGAAATTGCATCGGAATTAAATACAAAAGGCACAAAGCCGACGTAAGTACAAGAAGACTGACCCTTCTTACTGACTATGTTTTGAACCATTCCTGTGACACTAGTTAGAGATTCCGATGCTTCACTACAGGTTTACTGTATCCCTCTGATCTTCGTATTGACGATGAAACACAGAAAGTGCATCGGAATTAAATAGAAAAGGCACAATACCAACTTAAGTACAAGAAGACTGACTCTTCCTACTGTCAATGTTTTGAACCATTCCTGTCACACTAGTTATAGATTCCGATGCCTCACTTCAGGTTTACTGTATCCCTTGGACCTTCTTATTGACGATGAAACACAGTAATTGTATCGGAATTAAATACAAATGCCACAATGCCGACTTAAGTACAAGAAGACTGACTCTTCTTACTGACTATCTTTGGAACCATTCCTGTGACACTAGTTATAGATTCCGATGCTTCACTTCATTTTTACTGTATCCCTTGGACTTTCTTATTGACGATGAAACACAGATATTGCATCGGAATTAAATACAATAGGCACAATGCCGACGTAAGTACTATAAGACTGACTCTTCTTACTGACTATGTTTTGAACTATTCCTGTGGCACTAGTTAGAGATTCCGATGCTTCACTTCAGGTTTGCTATATCCCTCTGACCTTATTATTGACAATGAAACACAGAAATTGCCTCGGAATTAAATTGAAAAAGGCACAATGCCGACTTAAGTACAAGAAGACTGACTCTTCTTACTGTCTATGTTTTGCACCATTCCTGTGACACTAGTTATAGATTCCGATGCTTCACTTCAGGTTTACTGTATCCCTCTGACCTTCTTATTGACGGTGAAACACAGAAATTGCATCGGAATTAAATACAAAAGCCACAAAGCCGACTTAAGTACAAGAAGACTGACTCTTCTTACTGACTATGTATTGAACCATTCCTGTGACACTAGTTATAGATTCCGATGCTTCAATTCAGGTTTACTGTATCCCTCAACCTTCTTATTGAAGATGAAACACAGATAGTGCATCGGAGTTAAATACAAAAGGCACAATGCCGACTTAAGTACATGACGACTGACTCTTCCTACTGTCTATGTTTTGAACCACTCCTATGACACTAGTTATAGTTTTCGATGCTTCACTTCTGGATTACTGTATCCCTCTGACCTTCTTTTTGACGATGCAACACAGAAATTGCATCGGAATTAAATAGAAAAGGCACAATGCCGACTTAAGTACAAGAAAACTGACTCTTCCTACTGTCTATGTTTTGAACCATTCCTGTGACACTAGTTATAGATTCCGATGCTTCACTTCAGGTTTACTGTATCCCTCTGACCTTCTTATTGACGGTGAAGCACAGAAATTGCATCGGAATTAAATACAAATGGCACAATGCCGACTTAAGTACAAGAAGACTGACTCTGCTTACTGTCTATGTTTTGAACCATTCCTGTGACACTAGATATAGATTCCGATGCTTCACTTCAGTTTTACTGTATCCCTTGGACCTTCTTGTTGACGATGCAACACAGAAATTGCCTCGGAATAAAATAGAAAACGCACAATGCCGACTTAAGTACAAGATGACTGACTCTTCTAACTGTCTATGTTTTGAACCATTCCTGTGACCGTAGTTACAGGTTCCGATGCTTCACTTCAGGTTTATTGTATCCCTCTGACCTTCTTATTGACGATGAAACACAGAAATTGCATCGGAATTAAATAGAAAAGGCACAATGCCGACTTAAGTACAAGAAGACTGACACTTCCTACTGTCTATGTTTTGAACCATTCCTGTGTCACTAGTTAGAGACTCCGATGCTTCACTTCAGGTTTACTGTATCCCTCTGACCTTCTTATTGACGATGAAACACATTAACTGCATCGGAAATAAATTGAAAAGGGCACAATGCCGAGTTAAGTACAAGAAGACTGACTCTTCTTACCGTCTATGTTTTAACCATTCCTGTGACACTAGTTATAGATTCCGATGCTTCACTTCAGGTTTACTGTATCCCTCTGACCTTCTTATTGACGATGAAACACAGAAAGTGCATCGGAATTAAATAGAAAAGGCACAAAGCAGACATAAGTACAAGAGGACTGACTCTCCCTACTGTCTATGTTTTGAACCATTCCTGCGGCACTAGTTATAGATTCCGATGCCTCACTTCAGGTTCACTGTATCCCTTAGTCCTTCTTATTGACGATTAAACACAGATATTGCATCGGAATTAAATACAAAAGGCACAATGCCGACGTAAGTACTAGAAGACTGACTCTTCTTTCTGTCTATGATTTGAACCATTCCTGTGACACTAGTTATAGATTCCGATGCTTCACTTCAGGTTTACTGTATCCATCTGACCTTCTTATTGACGGTGAAACACAGAAAATGCATCGGAATTAAATAGAAAAGGCACAATGCCGACTTCAGTACAAGAAGACTGACCCTTCTTACTGTCTATGATATGAACCATTCCTGTGACACTAGTTATAAATTCCGATACTTCACTTCAGGTTTACTGTATCCCTTGGACCTTCTTATTGACGATGAAACACAGAAATTGCATCGGAATTAAACAGAAAAGGCACAATGCCGACATAAGTACAAGAACACTGACTCTTCATACTGACAATGTTTTGAACCATTGCTGCGACGCTAGTTACAGATTCCGATGCTTCACTTCAGGTTTACTGTATCCCTCAACCTTCTTATTGAAGATGAAACACAGATAGTGCATCGGAGTTAAATACAAAAGGCACAATGCCGACTTAAGTACAAGACGACTGACTCTTCCTACTGTCTATGTTTTGAACCACTCCTATGACACTAGTTATAGTTTTCGATGCTTCACTTCTGGATTACTGTATCCCTCTGACCTTCTTTTTGACGATGCAACACAGAAATTGCATCGGAATTAAATAGAAAAGGCACAATGCCGACTTAAGTACAAGAAAACTGACTCTTCCTACTGTCTATGTTTTGAACCATTCCTGTGACACTAGTTATAGATTCCGATGCATCACTTCCGGTTTACTGTATCCCTCTGACCTTCTTATTGACGGTGAAGCACAGAAATTGCATCGGAATTAAATACAAATGGCACAATGCCGACTTAAGTACAAGAAGACTGACTCTGCTTACTGTCTATGTTTTGAACCATTCCTGTGACACTAGATATAGATTCCGATGCTTCACTTCAGTTTTACTGTATCCCTTGGACCTTCTTGTTGACGATGCAACACAGAAATTGCCTCGGAATAAAATAGAAAACGCACAATGCCGACTTAAGTACAAGATGACTGACTCTTCTAACTGTCTATGTTTTGAACCATTCCTGTGACACTAGTTATAGATTCCGATACTTCACTTCAAGTTTACTGTATCCCTTTGACCTTCTTATTGACGATGAAACACAGAAATTGCATCGGAATTAAACAGAAAAGGCACAATGCCGACTTATGTACAAGAACACTGATTCTTCTTACTGTCTATGTTTTGAACCTTTCCTGTGACCGTAGTTACAGATTCCGATGCTTCACTTCAGGTTTACTGTATCCCTCTGACCTTCCTATTGACGTTGCAACACAGAAATTACATCGGAATTAAATAGAAAAGGCACAATGCCGCCTTAAGTACAAGTAGACTGACTCTTCCTACTGTCTATGTTTTGAACCATTCCTGTGACACTACTTATAGATTCCGATGCTTTACTTCAGGTTTACTGTATTTCTCTGACCTTCTTATTGACGATGAAACACAGATATTGCATCGGAATTAAATACAAAAGCCACAATGCCGACTTAAGTACAAGAAGACTGACTCATCTTACTGACTATGTTTTCAACCATTCCTGTGACGATAGTTACAGATTTCAATGCTTCATTTCAGGTTTACTGTATCCCTTGGACCTTCTTATTGACGATGCAAAACAGAAATTACATCGGAATTAAATAGAAAAGGCACAATGCCGCCTTAAGTACAAGTAGACTGACTCTTCCTACTGTCTATGTTTTGAACCATTCCTGTGACACTACTTATAGATTCCGATGCTTTACTTCAGGTTTACTGTATTTCTCTGACCTTCTTATTGACGATGAAACACAGATATTGCATCGGAATTAAATACAAATAGCACAATGCCGACTTAAGTACAAGAAGACTGTCTCTTCTTACTCTCTATGATTTGAACCTTTCCTGTGACACTAGTTATAGATTCCGATGCTTCACTTCAGGTTTACTGTACCTCTCTGACCTTCTTGTTGACGATGAAACACAGATATTGCATCGGAATTAAATACAAAAGGCACAATGGCGACTTAAGTACAAGAAGACTGACTCTTCTTACTGACTGTGTTTTGAACCATTCCTGTGACGATAGTTACAGATTCCGATGCTTCACTTCAGGTTTACTGTATCCCTTGGACCGTCGTATTGACGATGAAACACAGATATTGCATCGGCATTAAATACAAAAGGAACAATGCCGACGTAAGTACAGGAAGACTGACTTTTCTTACTGACTCTGTTTTGAACCATTCCTGTGACACTAGTTAGAGATTCCGATGCTTCACTTCAGGGTTACTGTATCCCTCTGACCTTCTAATTGACGATGAAACACAGTAATTGCATCGGAATTTAATTGAGAAGGGCACAATGCCGACTTAAGTACTAGAAGACTGACTCTTCTTACTGTATATGCTTTGAACCATTCCTGTGACACTAGTTATAGATTCCGATGCTTCACTTCAGGTTTAATGTATCCCTTGGATCCTCTTTTTGACGATGAAACACAGAAATTGCATCGGAATTAGATACTAAAGCCACAATGCCTACTTAAGTACAAGAAGACTGTCTCTTCTTACTGACTATGTTTTGAACCATTCCTGGGACACTAGTTATAGATTCCGATGCTTCACTTCAGGTTTACTGTATCCCTCTGATCTTCGTATTGACGATGAAACACAGAAAGTGCATCGGAATTAAATAGAAAAGGCACAATACCAACTTAAGTACAAGAAGACTGACTCTTCCTACTGTCAATGTTTTGAACCATTCCTGTGACACTAGTTATAGATTCCGATGCCTCACTTCAGGTTCACTGTATCCCTTGGACCTTCTTATTGACGATGAAACACAGAAATTGTATCGGAATTAAATACAAATGCCACAATGCCGACTTAAGTACAAGAAGACTGACTCTTCTTACTGACTATCGTTGGAACCATTCCTGTGACACTAGTTATAGATTCCGATGCTTCACTTCATTTTTACTGTATCCCTTGGACCTTCTTATTGACGATGAAACACAGATATTGCATCGGAATTAAATACAATAGGCACAATGCCGACGTAAGTACTATAAGACTGACTCTTCTTACTGACTATGTTTTGAACTATACCTGTGGCACTAGTTAGAGATTCCGATGCTTCACTTCAGGTTTGCTATATCCCTCTGACCTTATTATTGACAATGAAACACAGAAATTGCATCGGAATTAAATTGAAAAAGGCACAATGCCGACTTAAGTACAAGAAGACTGACTCTTCTTACTGTCTATGTTTTGCACCATTCCTGTGACACTAGTTATAGATTCCGATGCTTCACTTCAGGTTTACTGTATCCCTCTGACCTTCTTATTGACGGTGTAACACAGAAATTGCATCGGAATTAAATACAAAAGCCACAAAGCCGACTTAAGTACAAGAAGACTGACTCTTCTTACTGACTATGTATTGAACCATTCCTGTGACACTAGTTATAGATTCCGATGCTTCAATTCAGGTTTACTGTATCCCTCAACCTTCTTATTGAAGATGAAACACAGATAGTGCATCGGAGTTAAATACAAAAGGCACAATGCCGTCTTAAGTACAAGACGACTGACTCTTCCTACTGTCTATGTTTTGAACCACTCCTATGACACTAGTTATAGTTTTCGATGCTTCACTTCTGGATTACTGTATCCCTCTGACCTTCTTTTTGACGATGCAACACAGAAATTGCATCGGAATTAAATAGAAAAGGCACAATGCCGACTTAAGTACAAGAAAACTGACTCTTCCTACTGTCTATGTTTTGAACCATTCCTGTGACACTAGTTATAGATTCCGATGCTTCACTTCAGGTTTACTGTATCCCTCTGACCTTCTTATTGACGGTGAAGCACAGAAATTGCATCGGAATTAAATACAAATGGCACAATGCCGACTTAAGTACAAGAAGACTGACTCTGCTTACTGTCTATGTTTTGAACCATTCCTGTGACACTAGTTATAGATTCCGATGCTTCACTTCAGTTTAACTGTATCCCTTGGACCTTCTTGTTGACGATGCAACACAGAAATTGCCTCGGAATAAAATAGAAAACGCACAATGCCGACTTAAGTACAAGATGACTGACTCTTCTAACTGTCTATGTTTTGAACCATTCCTGTGACCGTAGTTACAGGTTCCGATGCTTCACTTCAGGTTTATTGTATCCCTCTGACCTTCTTATTGACGATGAAACACAGAAATTGCATCGGAATTAAATAGAAAAGGCACAATGCCGACTTAAGTACAAGAAGACTGACTCTTCCTACTGTCTATGTTTTGAACCATTCCTGTGTCACTAGTTAGAGACTCCGATGCTTCACTTCAGGTTTACTGTATCCCTCTGACCTTCTTATTGACGATGAAACACATTAACTGCATCGGAAATAAATTGAAAAGGGCACAATGCCGAGTTAAGTACAAGAAGACTGACTCTTCTTACCGGCTATGTTTTGAACCATTCCTGTGACACTAGTTATAGATTCCGATGCTTCACTTCAGGTTTACTGTCTCCCTCTGACCTTCTTATTGACGATGAAACACAGAAAGTGCATCGGAATTAAATAGAAAAGGCACAAAGCAGACATAAGAACAAGAGGACTGACTCTCCCTACTGTCTATATTTTGAACCATTCCTGTGGCACTAGTTATAGATTCCGATGCCTCACTTCAGGTTCACTGTATCCCTTAGTCCTTCTTATTGACGATTAAACACAGATATTGCATCGGAATTAAATACAAAAGGCACAATGCCGACGTAAGTACTGGAAGACTGACTCTTCTTTCTGTCTATGATTTGAACCATTCCTGTGACACTAGTTATAGATTCCGATGCTTCACTTCAGGTTTTCTGTATCCATCTGACCTTCTTATTGACGGTGAAACACAGAAATTGCATCGGAATTAAATAGAAAAGGCACAATGCCGACTTCAGTACAAGAAGACTGACCCTTCTTACTGTCTATGATTTGAACTATTCCTGTGACACTAGTTATAGATTCCGATACTTCACTTCAGGTTTACCGTATCCCTTGGACCTTCTTATTGACGATGAAACACAGAAATTGCATCGGAATTAAACAGAAAAGGCACAATGCCGACTTAAGTACAAGAACACTGACTCTTCATACTGACAATGTTTTGAACCATTGCTGCGACGCTAGTTACAGATTCCGATGCTTCACTTCAGGTTTACTGTATCCCTCAACCTTCTTATTGAAGATGAAACACAGATAGTGCATCGGAGTAAAATACAAAATGCACAATGCCGACTTAAGTACAAGACGACTGACTCTTCCTACTGTCTATGTTTTGAACCACTCCTATGACACTAGTTATAGTTTTCGATGCTTCACTTCTGGATTACTGTATCCCTCTGACCTTCTTTTTGACGATGCAACACAGAAATTGCATCGGAATTAAATAGAAAAGGCACAATGCCGACTTAAGTACAAGAAAACTGACTCTTCCTACTGTCTATGTTTTGAACCATTCCTGTGACACTAGTTATAGATTCCGATGCTTCACTTCAGGTTTACTGTATCCCTCTGACCTTCTTATTGACGGTGAAGCACAGAAATTGCATCGGAATTAAATACAAATGGCACAATGCCGACTTAAGTACAAGAAGACTGTCTCTGCTTACTGTCTATGTTTTGAACCATTCCTGTGACACTAGATATAGATTCCGATGCTTCACTTCAGTTTTACTGTATCCCTTGGACCTTCTTGTTGACGATGCAACACAGAAATTGCCTCGGAATAAAATAGAAAACGCACAATGCCGACTTAAGTACAAGATGACTGACTCTTCTAACTGTCTATGTTTTGAACCATTCCTGTGACACTAGTTATAGATTCCGATACTTCACTTCAGGTTGACTGTATCCCTTGGACCTTCTTATTGACGATGAAACACAGAAATTGCATCGGAATTAAATAGAAAAGGCACAATGCCGACTTAAGTACAAGAACACTGATTCTTCTTACTGTCTATGTTTTGAACCATTCCTGTGACCGTAGTTACAGATTCCGATGCTTCACTTCAGGTTTACTGTATCCCTCTGACCTTCCTATTGACGATGCAACACAGAAACTACATCGGAGTTAAATAGAAAAGGCACAATGCCGCCTTAAGTACAAGTGGACTGACTCTTCCTACTGTCTATGTTTTGAACCATTCCTGTGACACTACTTATAGATTCCGATGCTTTACTTCAGGTTTACTGTATTTCTCTGACCTTCTTATTGACGATGAAACACAGATATTGCATCGGAATTAAATACAAAAGGCACAATGCCGACTTAAGTACAAGAAGACTGACTCTTCTTACTGACTATGTTTTCAACCATTCCTGTGAAGATAGTTACAGATTTCAATGCTTCATTTCAGGTTTACTGTATCCCTTGGACCTTCTTATTGACGATGCAACACAGAAATTACATCGGAATTAAATAGAAAAGGCACAATGCCGCCTTAAGTACAAGTAGACTGACTCTTCCTACTGTCTATGTTTTGAACCATTCCTGTGACACTACTTATAGTTTCCGATGCTTTACTTCAGGTTTACTGTATTTCTCTGACCTTCTTATTGACGATGAAACACAGATATTGCATCGGAATTAAATACAAATAGCACAATGCCGACTTAAGTACAAGAAGACTGTCACTTCTTACTCTCTATGATTTGAACCTTTCCTGTGACACTAGTTATAGATTCCGATGCTTCACTTCAGGTTTACTGTACCTCTCTGACCTTCTTGTTCACGATGAAACACAGATATTGCATCGGAATTAAATACAACAGAAACAATGGCGACTTAAGTACAAGAAGACTGACTCTTCTTACTGACTATGTTTTGAACCATTCCTGTGACGATTGTTACAGATTCCGATGCTTCACTTCAGGTTTACTGTATCCCTTGGACCGTCTTATTGACGATGAAACACAGATATTGCATCGGCATTAAATACAAAAGGCACAATGCCGACGTAAGTACAGGAAGACTGACTTTTCTTACTGACTCTGTTTTGAACCATTCCTGTGACACTAGTTAGAGATTCCGATGCTTCACTTCAGGGTTACTGTATCCCTCTGACCTTCTAATTGACGATGAAACACAGTAATTGCATCGGAATTTAATTGAGAAGGGCACAATGCCGACTTAAGTACTAGAAGACTGACTCTTCTTACTGTATATGTTTTGAACCATTCCTGTGACACTAGTTATAGATTCCTTAGCTTCACTTCAGGTTTAATGTATCCCTTGGATCCTCTTATTGACGATGAAACACAGAAATTGCATCGGAATTAGATACTAAAGCCACAATGCCTACTTAAGTACAAGAAGACTGTCTCTTCTTACTGACTATGTTTTGAACCATTCCTGGGACACTAGTTATAGGTTCCGATGCCTCACTTCAGGTTTACTGTATCCCTCTGATCTTCGTATTGACGATGAAACACAGAAAGTGCATCGGAATTAAATAGAAAAGGCACAATACCAACTTAAGTACAAGAAGACTGACTCTTCCTACTGTCAATGTTTTGAACCATTCCTGTGACACTAGTTATAGATTCCGATGCCTCACTTCAGGTTTACTGTATCCCTTGGACCTTCTTATTGACGATGAAACACAGAAATTGTATCGGAATTAAATACAAATGCCACAATGCCGACTTAAGTACAAGAAGACTGACTCTTCTTACTGACTATCTTTGGAACCATTCCTGTGACACTAGTTATAGATTCCGAAGCTTCACTTCATTTTTACTGTATCCCTTGGACCTTCTTATTGACGATGAAACACAGATATTGCATCGGAATTAAATACAATAGGCACAATGCCGACGTAAGTACTATAAGACTGACTCTTCTTACTGACTATGTTTTGAACTATTCCTGTGGCACTAGTTAGAGATTCCGATGCTTCACTTCAGGTTTGCTATATCCCTCTGACCTTATTATTGACAATGAAACACAGAAATTGCATCGGAATTAAATTGAAAAAGGCACAATGCCGACTTAAGTACAAGAAGACTGACTCTTCTTACTGTCTATGTTTTGCACCATTCCTGTGACACTAGTTATAGATTCCGATGCTTCACTTCAGGTTTACTGTATCCCTCTGACCTTCTTATTGACGGTGAAACACAGAAATTGCATCGGAATTAAATACAAAAGCCACAAAGCCGACTTAAGTACAAGAAGACTGACTCTTCTTACTGACTATGTATTGAACCATTCCTGTGACACTAGTTATAGATTCCGATGCTTCAATTCAGGTTTACTGTATCCCTCAACCTTCTTATTGAAGATGAAACACAGATAGTGCATCGGAGTTTAATACAAAAGGCACAATGCCGACTTAAGTACAAGGCGACTGACTCTTCCTACTGTCTATGTTTTGAACCACTCCTATGACACTAGTTATAGTTTTCGATGCTTCACTTCTGGATTACTGTATCCCTCTGACCTTCTTTTTGACGATGCAACACAGAAATTGCATCGGAATTAAATAGAAAAGGCACAATGCCGACTTAAGTACAAGAAAACTGACTCTTCCTACTGTCTATGTTTTGAACCATTCCTGTGACACTAGTTATAGATTCCGATGCTTCACTTCAGGTTTACTGTATCCCTCTGACCTTCTTATTGACGGTGAAGCACAGACATTGCATCGGAATTAAATACAAATGGCACAATGCCGACTTAAGTACAAGAAGACTGACTCTGCTTACTGTCTATGTTTTGAACCATTCCTGTGACACTAGATATAGATTCCGATGCTTCACTTCAGTTTTACTGTATCCCTTGGACCTTCTTGTTGACGATGCAACACAGAAATTGCCTCGGAATAAAATAGAAAACGCACAATGCCGACTTAAGTACAAGATGACTGACTCTTCTAACTGTCTATGTTTTGAACCATTCCTGTGTCCGTAGTTACAGGTTCCGATGCTTCACTTCAGGTTTATTGTATCCCTCTGACCTTCTTATTGACGATGAAACACAGAAATTGCATCGGAATTAAATAGAAAAGGCACAATGCCGACTTAAGTACAAGAAGACTGACTCTTCCTACTGTCTATGTTTTGAACCATTCCTGTGTCACTAGTTAGAGACTCCGATGCTTCACTTCAGGTTTACTGTATCCCTCTGACCTTCTTATTGACGATGAAACTCATTAACTGCATCGGAAATAAATTGAAAAGGGCACAATGCCGAGTTAAGTACAAGAAGACTGACTCTTCTTACCGTCTATGTTTTGAACCATTCTTGTGACACTAGTTATAGATTCCGATGCTTCACTTCAGGTTTACTGTATCCCTCTGACCTTCTTATTGACGATGAAACACAGAAAGTGCATCGGAATTAAATAGAAAAGGCACAAAGCAGACATAAGTACAAGAGGACTGACTCTCCCTACTGTCTATGTTTTGAACCATTCCTGTGGCACTAGTTATAGATTCCGATGCCTCACTTCAGGTTCACTGTATCCCTTAGTCCTTCTTATTGACGATTAAACACAGATATTGCATCGGAATTAAATACAAAAGGCACAATGCCGACGTAAGTACTAGAAGACTGACACTTCTTTCTGTCTATGATTTGAACCATTCCTGTGACACTAGTTATAGATTCCGATGCTTCACTTCAGGTTTACTGTATCCATCTGACCTTCTTATTGACGGTGAAACACAGAAATTGCATCGGAATTAAATAGAAAAGGCACAATGCCGACTTAAGTACAAGACGACTGACCCTTCTTACTGTCTATGATTTGAAATATTCCTGTGACACTAGTTATAGATTCCGATACTTCACTTCAGGTTTACTGTATCCCTTGGACCTTCTTATTGACGATGAAACACAGAAATTGCATCGGAATTAAACAGAAAAGGCACAATGCCGACTTAAGTACAAGAACACTGACTCTTCATACTGACAATGTTTTGAACCATTGCTGCGACGCTAGTTACAGATTCCGATGCTTCACTTCAGGTTTACTGTATCCCTCAACCTTCTTATTGAAGATGAAACACAGATAGTGCATCGGAGTTAAATACAAAAGGCACAATGCCGACTTAAGTACAAGACGACTGACTCTTCCTACTGACTATGTTTTGAACCACTCCTATGACACTAGTTATAGTTTTCGATGCTTCACTTCTGGATTACTGTATCCCTCTGACATTCTTTTTGACGATGCAACACATAAATTGCATCGGAATTAAATAGAAAAGGCACAATGCCGACTTAAGTACAAGAAAACTGACTCTTCCTACTGTCTATGTTTTGAACCATTCCTGTGACACTAGTTATAGATTCCGATGCTTCACTTCAGGTTTACTGTATCCCTCTGACCTTCTTATTGACGATGAAACACAGAAAGTGCATCGGAATTAAATAGAAAAGGCACAAAGCAGACATAAGTACAAGAGGACTGACTCTCCCTACTGTCTATGTTTTGAACCATTCCTGTGGCACTAGTTATAGATTCCGATGCTTTACTTCAGGTTCACTGTATCCCTTAGTCCTTCTTATTGACGATTAAACACAGATATTGCATCGGAATTAAATACAAAAGGCACAATGCCGACGTAAGTACTAGAAGACTGACTCTTCTTTCTGTCTATGATTTGAACCATTCCTGTGACACTAGTTATAGATTCCGATGCTTCACTTCAGGTTTACTGTATCCATCGGACCTTCTTATTGACGGTGAAACACAGAAATTGCATCGGAATTAAATAGAAAAGGCACAATGCCGACTTAAGTACAAGACGACTGACCCTTCTTACTGTCTATGATTTGAAATATTCCTGTGACACTAGTTATAGATTCCGATACTTCACTTCAGGTTTACTGTATCCCTTGGACCTTCTTATTGACGATGAAACACAGAAATTGCATCGGAATTAAACAGAAAAGGCACAATGCCGACTTAAGTACAAGAACACTGACTCTTCATACTGACAATGTTTTGAACCATTGCTGCGACGCTAGTTACAGATTCCGATGCTTCACTTCAGGTTTACTGTATCCCTCAACCTTCTTATTGAAGATGAAACACAGATAGTGCATCGGAGTTAAATACAAAAGGCACAATGCCGACTTAAGTACAAGACGACTGACTCTTCCTACTGTCTATGTTTTGAACCACTCCTATGACACTAGTTATAGTTTTCGATGCTTCACTTCTGGATTACTGTATCCCTCTGACATTCTTTTTGACGATGCAACACATAAATTGCATCGGAATTAAATAGAAAAGGCACAATGCCGACTTAAGTACAAGAAAACTGACTCTTCCTACTGTCTATGTTTTGAACCATTCCTGTGACACTAGTTATAGATTCCGATGCTTCACTTCAGGTTTACTGTATCCCTCTGACCTTCTTATTGACGATGAAACACAGAAAGTGCATCGGAATTAAATAGAAAAGGCACAAAGCAGACATAAGTACAAGAGGACTGACTCTCCCTACTGTCTATGTTTTGAACCATTCCTGTGGCACTAGTTATAGATTCCGATGCTTTACTTCAGGTTCACTGTATCCCTTAGTCCTTCTTATTGACGATTATACACAGATATTGCATCGGAATTAAATACAAAAGGCACAATGCCGACGTAAGTACTAGAAGACTGACTCTTCTTTCTGTCTATGATTTGAACCATTCCTGTGACACTAGTTATAGATTCCGATGCTTCACTTCAGGTTTACTGTATCCATCGGACCTTCTTACTGACGGTGAAACACAGAAATTGCATCGGAATTAAATAGAAAAGGCACAATGCCGACTTAAGTACAAGACGACTGACCCTTCTTACTGTCTATGATTTGAAATATTCCTGTGACACTAGTTATAGATTCCGATACTTCACTTCAGGTTTACTGTATCCCTTGGACCTTCTTATTGACGATGAAACACAGAAATTGCATCGGAATTAAACAGAAAAGGCACAATGCCGACTTAAGTACAAGAACACTGACTCTTCATACTGACAATGTTTTGAACCATTGCTGCGACGCTAGTTACAGATTCCGATGCTTCACTTCAGGTTTACTGTATCCCTCAACCTTCTTATTGAAGATGAAACACAGATAGTGCATCGGAGTTAAATACAAAAGGCACAATGCCGACTTAAGTACAAGACGACTGACTCTTCCTACTGTCTATGTTTTGAACCACTCCTATGACACTAGCTATAGTTTTCGATGCTTCACTTCTGGATTACTGTATCCCTCTGACATTCTTTTTGACGATGCAACACATAAATTGCATCGGAATTAAATAGAAAAGGCACAATGCCGACTTAAGTACAAGAAAACTGACTCTTCCTACTGTCTATGTTTTGAACCATTCCTGTGACACTAGTTATAGATTCCGATGCTTCACTTCAGGTTTACTGTATCCCTCTGACCTTCTTATTGACGATGAAACACAGAAAGTGCATCGGAATTAAATAGAAAAGGCACAAAGCAGACATAAGTACAAGAGGACTGACTCTCCCTACTGTCTATGTTTTGAACCATTCCTGTGGCACTAGTTATAGATTCCGATGCTTTACTTCAGGTTCACTGTATCCCTTAGTCCTTCTTATTGACGAATAAACACAGATATTGCATCGGAATTAAATACAAAAGGCACAATGCCGACGTAAGTACTAGAAGACTGACTCTTCTTTCTGTCTATGATTTGAACCATTCCTGTGACACTAGTTATAGATTCCGATGCTTCACTTCAGGTTTACTGTATCCATCGGACCTTCTTATTGACGGTGAAACACAGAAATTGCATCGGAATTAAATAGAAAAGGCACAATGCCGACTTCAGTACAAGAAGACTGACCCTTCTTACTGTCTATGATTTGAACCATTCCTGTGACCCTAGTTAGAGATTCCGATGCTTCACTTCAGGGTTACTGTATCCCTCTGACCTTCTTATTGACGATGAAACACAGTAATTGCATCGGAATTTAATTGAGAAGGGCACAATGCCGACTTAAGTACTAGAAGACTGACTCTTCTTACTGTATATGCTTTGAACCATTCCTGTGACACTAGTTATAGATTCCGATGCTTCACTTCAGGTTTAATGTATCCCTTGGATCCTCTTATTGACGATGAAACACAGAAATTGCATCGGAATTAGATACAAAAGCCACAATGCCTACTTAAGTACAAGAAGACTGTCTCTTCTTACTGACTATGTTTTGAACCATTCCTGTGACACTAGTTATATATTCCGATGCTTCACTTCAGGTTTACTGTATCCCTCTGATCTTCGGATTGACGATGAAACACAGAAAGTGCATCGGAATTAAATAGAAAAGGGACAATACCAACTTAAGTACAAGAAGACTGACTCTTCCTACTGTCAATGTTTTGAACCATTCCTGTGACACTAGTTATAGATTCCGATGCCTCACTTCAGGTTTACTGTATCCCTTGGACCTTCTTATTGACGATGAAACACAGAAATTGTATCGGAATTAAATACAAATGCCACAATGCCAACTTAAGTACAAGAAGACTGACTCTTCTTACTGACTATCTTTGGAACCATTCCTGTGACACTAGTTATAGATTCCGATGCTTCACTTCATTTTTACTGTATCCCTTGGACCTTCTTATTGACGATGAAACACAGATATTGCATCGGAATTAAATACAATAGGCACAATGCCGACGTAAGTACTATAAGACTGACTCTTCTTACTGACTATGTTTTGAACTATTCCTGTGGCACTAGTTAGAGATTCCGATGCTTCACTTCAGGTTTGCTATATCCCTCTGACCTTATTATTGACAATGAAACACAGAAATTGCATCGGAATTAAATTGAAAAAGCCACAATGCCGCCTTAAGTACAAGAAGACTGACTCTTCTTACTGTCTATGTTTTGCACCATTCCTGTGACACTAGTTATAGATTCCGATGCTTCACTTCAGGTTTACTGTATCCCTCTGACCTTCTTATTGACGGTGAAACACAGAAATTGCATCGGAATTAAATACAAAAGCCACAAAGCCGACTTAAGTACAAGAAGACTGACTCTTCTTACTGACTATGTTTTGAACCATTCCTGTGACACTAGTTATAGATTCCGATGCTTCACTTCAGGTTTACTGTATCCCTCAACCTTCTTATTGAAGATGAAACACAGATAGTGCATCGGAGTTAAACACAAAAGGCACAATGCCGACTTAAGTACAAGACGACTGGCTCTTCCTACTGTCTATGTTTTGAACCACTCCTATGACACTAGTTATAGTTTTCGATGCTTCACTTCTGGATTACTGTATCCCTCTGACCTTCTTTTTGACGATGCAACACAGAAATTGCATCGGAATTAAATAGAAAAGGCACAATGCCGACTTAAGTACAAGAAAACTGACTCTTCCTACTGTCTATGTTTTGAACCATTCCTGTGACACTAGTTATAGATTCCGATGCTTCACTTCAGGTTTACTGTATCCCTCTGACCTTCTTATTGACGGTGAAGCACAGAAATTGCATCGGAATTAAATACAAATGGCACACTGCCGACTTAAGTACAAGAAGACTGACTCTGCTTACTGTCTATGTTTTGAACCATTCCTGTGACACTAGGTATAGATTCCGATGCTTCACTTCAGTTTTACTGTATCCCTTGGACCTTCTTGTTGACGATGCAACACAGAAATTGCCTCGGAATAAAATAGAAAACGCACAATGCCGACTTAAGTACAAGATGACTGACTCTTCTAACTGTCTATGTTTTGAACCATTCCTGTGACCGTAGTTACACGTTCCGATGCTTCACTTCAGGTTTATTGTATCCCTCTGACCTTCTTATTGACGATGAAACACAGAAATTGCATCGGAATTAAATAGAAAAGGCACAATGCCGACTTAAGTACAAGAAGACTGACTCTTCCTACTGTCTATGTTTTGAACCATTCCTGTGTCACTAGTTAGAGACTCCGATGCTTCACTTCAGGTTTACTGTATCCCTCTGACCTTCTTATTGACGATGAAACACATTAACTGCATCGGAAATAAATTGAAAACGGCACAATGCCGAGTTAAGTACAAGAAGACTAACTCTTCTTACCGTCTATGTTTTGAACCATTCCTGTGACACTAGTTATAGATTCCGATGCTTAACTTCAGGTTTACTGTATCCCTCTGACCTTCTTATTGACGATGAAACACAGAAAGTGCATCGGAATTAAATAGAAATAGCACAAAGCAGACATAAGTACAAGAGGACTGACTCTCCCTACTGTCTATGATTTGAACCATTCCTGTGGCACTAGTTATAGATTCCGATGCCTCACTTCAGGTTCACTGTATCCCTTAGTCCTTCTTATTGTCGATTAAACACAGATATTGCATCGGAATTAAATACAAAAGGCACAATGCCGACGTAAGTACTAGAAGACTGACACTTCTTTCTGTCTATGATTTGAACCATTCCTGTGACACTAGTTATAGATTCCGATGCTTCACTTCAGGTTTACTGTATCCATCTGATCTTCTTATTGACGGTGAAACACAGAAATTGCATCGGAATTAAATAGAAAAGGCACAATGCCGACTTCAGTACAAGAAGACTGACCCTTCTTACTGTCTATGATTTGAAATATTCCTGTGACACTAGTTATAGATTCCGATACTTCACTTCAGGTTTACTGTATCCCTTGGACCTTCTTATTGACGATGAAACACAGAAATTGCATCGGAATTAAACAGAAAAGGCACAATGCCGACTTAAGTACAAGAACACTGACTCTTCATACTGACAATGTTTTGAACCATTGCTGCGACGCTAGTTACAGATTCCGATGCTTCACTTCAGGTTTACTGTATCCCTCAACCTTCTTATTGAAGATGAAACAACGATAGTGCATCGGAGTTAAATACAAAAGGCACAATGCCGACTTAAGTACAAGACGACTGACTCTTCCTACTGTCTATGTTTTGAACCACTCCTATGACACTAGTTATAGTTTTCGATGCTTCACTTCTGGATTACTGTATCCCTCTGACATTCTTTTTGACGATGCAACACAGAAATTGCATCGGAATTAAATAGAAAAGGCACAATGCCAACTTAAGTACAAGAAAACTGACTCTTCCTAATGTCTATGTTTTGAACCATTCCTGTGACACTAGTTATAGATTCCGATGCTTCACTTCAGGTTTACTGTATCCCTCTGACCTTCTTATTGACGGTGAAGCACAGAAATTGCATCGGAATTAAATACAAATGGCACAAAGCCGACTTAAGTACAAGAAGACTGACTCTGCTTACTGTCTATGTTTTGAACCTTTCCTGTGACACTAGATATAGATTCCGATGCTTCACTTCAGTTTTACTGTATCCCTTGGACCTTCTTGTTGACGATGCAACACAGAAATTGCCTCGGAATAAAATAGAAAACGCACAATGCCGACTTAAGTACAAGATGACTGACTCTTCTAACTGTCTATGTTTTGAACCATTCCTGTGACCGTAGTTACAGGTTCCGATGCTTCACTTCAGGTTTATTGTATCCCTCTGACCTTCTTATTGACGATGAAACACAGAAATTGCATCGGAATTAAATAGAAAAGGCACAATGCCGACTTAAGTACAAGATGACTGACTCTACCTACTGTCTATGTTTTGAACCATTCCGGTGTCACTAGTTAGAGACTCCGATGCTTCACATCAGGTTTACTATATCCCTCTGACCTTCTTATTGACGATGAAACACATTAACTGCATCGGAAATAAATTGAAAAGGGCACAATGCCGAGTTAAGTACAAGAAGACTGACTCTTCTTACCGTCTATGTTTTGAACCATTCCTGTGACACTAGTTATAGATTCCGATGCTTCACTTCAGGTTTACTGTATCCCTCTGACCTTCTTATTGACGATGAAACACAGAAAGTGCATCGGAATTAAATAGAAAAGGCACAAAGCAGACATAAGTACAAGAGGACTGACTCTCCCTACTGTCTATGTTTTGAACCATTCCTGTGGCACTAGTTATAGATTCCGATGCCTCACTTCAGGTTCACTGTATCCCTTAGTCCTTCTTATTGACGATTAAACACAGATATTGCATCGGAATTAAATACAAAAGGCACAATGCCGACGTAAGTACTAGAAGACTGACTCTTCTTTCTGCCTATGATTTGAACCATTCCTGTGACACTAGTTATAGATTCCGATGCTTCACTTCTGGTTTACTGTATCCATCTGACCTTCTTATTGACGGTGAAACACAGAAATTGCATCGGAATTAAATAGAAAAGGCACAATGCCGACTTCAGTACAAGAAGACTGACCCTTCTTACTGTCTATTATTTGAACCATTCCTGTGACACTAGTTAGAGATTCCGATGCTTCACTTCAGGGTTACTGTATCCCTCTGACCTTCTTATTGACGATGAAACACAGTAATTGCATCGGAATTTAATTGAGAAGGGCACAATGCCGACTTAAGTACTAGAAGACTGACTCTTCTTACTGTATATGTTTTGAACCATTCCTGTGACACTAGTTATAGATTCCGATGCTTCACTTCAGGTTTAATGTATCCCTTGGATCCTCTTATTGACGATGAAACACAGAAATTGCATCGGAATTAGATACAAAAGCCATAGTGCCTACTTAAGTACAAGAAGACTGTCTCTTCTTACTGACTATGTTTTGAACCATTCCTGTGACACTAGTTATAGATTCCGATGCTTCACTTCAGGTTTACTGTATCCCTCTGATCTTCGGATTGACGATGAAACACAGAAAGTGCATCGGAATTAAATAGAAAAGGCACAATACCAACTTAAGTACAAGAAGACTGACACTTCCTACTGTCAATGTTTTGAACCATTCCTGTGACACTAGTTATAGATTCCGATGCCTCACTTCAGGTTTACTGTATCCCTTGGACCTTCTTATTGACGATGAAACACAGAAATTGTATCGGAATTAAATACAAATGCCACAATGCCAACTTAAGTACAAGAAGACTGACTCTTCTTACTGACTATCTTTGGAACCATTCCTGTACACTAGTTATAGATTCCGATGCTTCACTTCATTTTTACTGTATCCCTTGGACCTTCTTATTGACGATGAAACACAGATATTGCATCGGAATTAAATACAATAGGCACAATGCCGACGTAAGTACTATACGACTGACTCTTCTTACTGACTATGTTTTGAACTATTCCTGTGGCACTAGTTAGAGATTCCGATGCTTCACTTCAGGTTTGCTATATCCCTCTGACCTTATTATTGACGGTGAAACACAGAAATTGCATCGGAATTAAATTGAAAAAGCCACAATGCCGACTTAAGTACAAGAAGACTGACTCTTCTTACTGTCTATGTTTTGCACCATTCCTGTGACTCTAGTTATAGATTCCGATGCTTCACTTCAGGTTTACTGTATCCCTCTGACCTTCTTATTGACGGTGAAACACAGAAATTGCATCGGAATTAAATACAAAAGCAACAAAGCCGACTTAAGTACAAGAAGACTGACTCTTCTTACTGACTATGTTTTGAACCATTCCTGTGACACTAGTTATAGATTCCGATGCTTCACGTCAGGTTTACTGTATCCCTCAACCTTCTTATTGAAGATGAAACACAGATAGTGCATCGGAGTTAAATACAAAAGGCACAATGCCGACTTAAGTACAAGACGACTGACTCTTCCTACTGTCTATGTTTTGAACCACTCCTATGACACTAGTTATAGTTTTCGATGCTTCACTTCTGGATTACTGTATCCCTCTGACATTCTTTTTGACGATGCAACACAGAAATTGCATCGGAATTAAATAGAAAAGGCACAATGCCAACTTAAGTACAAGAAAACTGACTCTTCCTAATGTCTATGTTTTGAACCATTCCTGTGACACTAGTTATAGATTCCGATGCTTCACTTCAGGTTTACTGTATCCCTCTGACCTTCTTATTGACGGTGAAGCACAGAAATTGCATCGGAATTAAATACAAATGGCACAATGCCGACTTAAGTACAAGAAGACTGACTCTGCTTACTGTCTATGTTTTGAACCATTCCTGTGACACTAGATATAGATTCCGATGCTTCACTTCAGTTTTACTGTATCCCTTGGACCTTCTTGTTGACGATGCAACACAGAAATTGCCTCGGAATAAAATAGAAAACGCACAATGCCGACTTAAGTACAAGATGACTGACTCTTCTAACTGTCTATGTTTTGAACCATTCCTGTGACCGTAGTTACAGGTTCCGATGCTTCACTTCAGGTTTATTGTATCCCTCTGACCTTCTTATTGACGATGAAACACAGAAATTGCATCGGAATTAAATAGAAAAGGCACAATGCCGACTTAAGTACAAGATGACTGACTCTACCTACTGTCTATGTTTTGAACCATTCATGTGTCACTAGTTACAGACTCCGATGCTTCACATCAGGTTTACTATATCCCTCTGACCTTCTTATTGACGATGAAACACATTAACTGCATCGGAAATAAATTGAAAAGGGCACAATGCCGAGTTACGTACAAGAAGACTGACTCTTCTTACCGTCTATGTTTTGAACCATTCCTGTGACACTAGTTATAGATTCCGATGCTTCACTTCAGGTTTACTGTATCCCTCTGACCTTCTTATTGACGATGAAACACAGAAAGTGCATCGGAATTAAATAGAAAAGGCACAAAGCAGACATAAGTACAAGAGGACTGACTCTCCCTACTGTCTATGTTTTGAACCATTCCTGTGGCACTAGTTATAGATTCCGATGCCTCACTTCAGGTTCACTGTATCCCTTAGTCCTTCTTATTGACGATTAAACACAGATATTGCATCGGAATTAAATACAAAAGGCACAATGCCGACGTAAGTACTAGAAGACTGACTCTTCTTTCTGTCTATGATTTGAACCATTCCTGTGACACTAGTTATAGATTCCGATGCTTCACTTCTGGTTTACTGTATCCATCTGACCTTCTTATTGACGGTGAAACACAGAAATTGCATCGGAATTAAATAGAAAAGGCACAATGCCGACTTCAGTACAAGAAGACTGACCCTTCTTACTGTCTATTATTTGAACCATTCCTGTGACACTAGTTAGAGATTCCGATGCTTCACTTCAGGGTTACTGTATCCCTCTGACCTTCTTATTGACGATGAAACACAGTAATTGCATCGGAATTTAATTGAGAAGGGCACAATGCCGACTTAAGTACTAGAAGACTGACTCTTCTTACTGTATATGTTTTGAACCATTCCTGTGACACTAGTTATAGATTCCGATGCTTCACTTCAGGTTTAATGTATCCCTTGGATCCTCTTATTGACGATGAAACACAGAAATTGCATCGGAATTAGATACAAAAGCCATAGTGCCTACTTAAGTACAAGAAGACTGTCTCTTCTTACTGACTATGTTTTGAACCATTCCTGTGACACTAGTTATAGATTCCGATGCTTCACTTCAGGTTTACTGTATCCCTCTGATCTTCGGATTGACGATGAAACACAGAAAGTGCATCGGAATTAAATAGAAAAGGCACAATACCAACTTAAGTACAAGAAGACTGACACTTCCTACTGTCAATGTTTTGAACCATTCCTGTGACACTAGTTATAGATTCCGATGCCTCACTTCAGGTTTACTGTATCCCTTGGACCTTCTTATTGACGATGAAACACAGAAATTGTATCGGAATTAAATACAAATGCCACAATGCCAACTTAAGTACAAGAAGACTGACTCTTCTTACTGACTATCTTTGGAACCATTCCTGTACACTAGTTATAGATTCCGATGCTTCACTTCATTTTTACTGTATCCCTTGGACCTTCTTATTGACGATGAAACACAGATATTGCATCGGAATTAAATACAATAGGCACAATGCCGACGTAAGTACTATACGACTGACTCTTCTTACTGACTATGTTTTGAACTATTCCTGTGGCACTAGTTAGAGATTCCGATGCTTCACTTCAGGTTTGCTATATCCCTCTGACCTTATTATTGACGGTGAAACACAGAAATTGCATCGGAATTAAATTGAAAAAGCCACAATGCCGACTTAAGTACAAGAAGACTGACTCTTCTTACTGTCTATGTTTTGCACCATTCCTGTGACTCTAGTTATAGATTCCGATGCTTCACTTCAGGTTTACTGTATCCCTCTGACCTTCTTATTGACGGTGAAACACAGAAATTGCATCGGAATTAAATACAAAAGCCACAAAGCCGACTTAAGTACAAGAAGACTGACTCTTCTTACTGACTATGTTTTGAACCATTCCTGTGACACTAGTTATAGATTCCGATGCTTCACGTCAGGTTTACTGTATCCCTCAACCTTCTTATTGAAGATGAAACACAGATAGTGCATCGGAGTTAAATACAAAAGGCACAATGCCGACTTAAGTACAAGACGACTGACTCTTCCTACTGTCTATGTTTTGAACCACTCCTATGACACTAGTTATAGTTTTCGATGCTTCACTTCTGGATTACTGTATCCCTCTGACCTTCTTTTTGACGATGCAACACAGAAATTGCATCGGAATTAAATAGAAAAGGCACAATGCCGACTTAAGTACAAGAAAACTGACTCTTCCTACTGTCTATGTTTTGAACCATTCCTGTGACACTAGTTATAGATTCCGATGCTTCACTTCAGGTTTACTGTATCCCTCTGACCTTCTTATTGACGGTGAAGCACAGAAATTGCATCGGAATTAAATACAAATGGCACACTGCCGACTTAAGTACAAGAAGACTGACTCTGCTTACTGTCTATGTTTTGAACCATTCCTGTGACACTAGATATAGATTCCGATGCTTCACTTCAGTTTTACTGTATCCCTTGGACCTTCTTGTTGACGATGCAACACAGAAATTGCCTCGGAATAAAATAGAAAACGCACAATGCCGACTTAAGTACAAGATGACTGACTCTTCTAACTGTCTATGTTTTGAACCATTCCTGTGACCGTAGTTACAGGTTCCGATGCTTCACTTCAGGTTTATTGTATCCCTCTGACCTTCTTATTGACGATGAAACACAGAAATTGCATCGGAATTAAATAGAAAAGGCACAATGCCGACTTAAGTACAAGATGACTGACTCTACCTACTGTCTATGTTTTGAACCATTCCTGTGTCACTAGTTAGAGACTCCGATGCTTCACATCAGGTTTACTATATCCCTCTGACCTTCTTATTGACGATGAAACACATTAACTGCATCGGAAATAAATTGAAAAGGGCACAATGCCGAGTTAAGTACAAGAAGACTGACTCTTCTTACCGTCTATGTTTTGAACCATTCCTGTGACACTAGTTATAGATTCCGATGCTTCACTTCAGGTTTACTGTATCCCTCTGACCTTCTTATTGACGATGAAACACAGAAAGTGCATCGGAATTAAATAGAAAAGGCACAAAGCAGACATAAGTACAAGAGGACTGACTCTCCCTACTGTCTATGTTTTGAACCATTCCTGTGGCACTAGTTATAGATTCCGATGCCTCACTTCAGGTTCACTGTATCCCTTAGTCCTTCTTATTGACGATTAAACACAGATATTGCATCGGAATTAAATACAAAAGGCACAATGCCGACGTAAGTACTAGAAGACTGACTCTTCTTTCTGTCTATGATTTGAACCATTCCTGTGACACTAGTTATAGATTCCGATGCTTCACTTCTGGTTTACTGTATCCATCTGACCTTCTTATTGACGGTGAAACACAGAAATTGCATCGGAATTAAATAGAAAAGGCACAATGCCGACTTCAGTACAAGAAGACTGACCCTTCTTACTGTCTATTATTTGAACCATTCCTGTGACACTAGTTAGAGATTCCGATGCTTCACTTCAGGGTTACTGTATCCCTCTGACCTTCTTATTGACGATGAAACACAGTAATTGCATCGGAATTTAATTGAGAAGGGCACAATGCCGACTTAAGTACTAGAAGACTGACTCTTCTTACTGTATATGTTTTGAACCATTCCTGTGACACTAGTTATAGATTCCGATGCTTCACTTCAGGTTTAATGTATCCCTTGGATCCTCTTATTGACGATGAAACACAGAAATTGCATCGGAATTAGATACAAAAGCCATAGTGCCTACTTAAGTACAAGAAGACTGTCTCTTCTTACTGACTATGTTTTGAACCATTCCTGTGACACTAGTTATAGATTCCGATGCTTCACTTCAGGTTTACTGTATCCCTCTGATCTTCGGATTGACGATGAAACACAGAAAGTGCATCGGAATTAAATAGAAAAGGCACAATACCAACTTAAGTACAAGAAGACTGACACTTCCTACTGTCAATGTTTTGAACCATTCCTGTGACACTAGTTATAGATTCCGATGCCTCACTTCAGGTTTACTGTATCCCTTGGACCTTCTTATTGACGATGAAACACAGAAATTGTATCGGAATTAAATACAAATGCCACAATGCCAACTTAAGTACAAGAAGACTGACTCTTCTTACTGACTATCTTTGGAACCATTCCTGTACACTAGTTATAGATTCCGATGCTTCACTTCATTTTTACTGTATCCCTTGGACCTTCTTATTGACGATGAAACACAGATATTGCATCGGAATTAAATACAATAGGCACAATGCCGACGTAAGTACTATACGACTGACTCTTCTTACTGACTATGTTTTGAACTATTCCTGTGGCACTAGTTAGAGATTCCGATGCTTCACTTCAGGTTTGCTATATCCCTCTGACCTTATTATTGACGGTGAAACACAGAAATTGCATCGGAATTAAATTGAAAAAGCCACAATGCCGACTTAAGTACAAGAAGACTGACTCTTCTTACTGTCTATGTTTTGCACCATTCCTGTGACTCTAGTTATAGATTCCGATGCTTCACTTCAGGTTTACTGTATCCCTCTGACCTTCTTATTGACGGTGAAACACAGAAATTGCATCGGAATTAAATACAAAAGCCACAAAGCCGACTTAAGTACAAGAAGACTGACTCTTCTTACTGACTATGTTTTGAACCATTCCTGTGACACTAGTTATAGATTCCGATGCTTCACGTCAGGTTTACTGTATCCCTCAACCTTCTTATTGAAGATGAAACACAGATAGTGCATCGGAGTTAAATACAAAAGGCACAATGCCGACTTAAGTACAAGACGACTGACTCTTCCTACTGTCTATGTTTTGAACCACTCCTATGACACTAGTTATAGTTTTCGATGCTTCACTTCTGGATTACTGTATCCCTCTGACCTTCTTTTTGACGATGCAACACAGAAATTGCATCGGAATTAAATAGAAAAAGCACAATGCCGACTTAAGTACAAGAAAACTGACTCTTCCTACTGTCTATGTTTTGAACCATTCCTGTGACACTAGTTATAGATTCCGATGCTTCACTTCAGGTTTACTGTATCCCTCTGACCTTCTTATTGACGGTGAAGCACAGAAATTGCATCGGAATTAAATACAAATGGCACACTGCCGACTTAAGTACAAGAAGACTGACTCTGCTTACTGTCTATGTTTTGAACCATTCCTGTGACACTAGATATAGATTCCGATGCTTCACTTCAGTTTTACTGTATCCCTTGGACCTTCTTGTTGACGATGCAACACAGAAATTGCCTCGGAATAAAATAGAAAACGCACAATGCCGACTTAAGTACAAGATGACTGACTCTTCTAACTGTCTATGTTTTGAACCATTCCTGTGACCGTAGTTACAGGTTCCGATGCTTCACTTCAGGTTTATTGTATCCCTCTGACCTTCTTATTGACGATGAAACACAGAAATTGCATCGGAATTAAATAGAAAAGGCACAATGCCGACTTAAGTACAAGATGACTGACTCTACCTACTGTCTATGTTTTGAACCATTCCTGTGTCACTAGTTAGAGACTCCGATGCTTCACATCAGGTTTACTATATCCCTCTGACCTTCTTATTGACGATGAAACACATTAACTGCATCGGAAATAAATTGAAAAGGGCACAATGCCGAGTTAAGTACAAGAAGACTGACTCTTCTTACCGTCTATGTTTTGAACCATTCCTGTGACACTAGTTATAGATTCCGATGCTTCACTTCAGGTTTACTGTATCCCTCTGACCTTCTTATTGACGATGAAACACAGAAAGTGCATCGGAATTAAATAGAAAAGGCACAAAGCAGACATAAGTACAAGAGGACTGACTCTCCCTACTGTCTATGTTTTGAACCATTCCTGTGGCACTAGTTATAGATTCCGATGCCTCACTTCAGGTTCACTGTATCCCTTAGTCCTTCTTATTGACGATTAAACACAGATATTGCATCGGAATTAAATACAAAAGGCACAATGCCGACGTAAGTACTAGAAGACTGACTCTTCTTTCTGTCTATGATTTGAACCATTCCTGTGACACTAGTTATAGATTCCGATGCTTCACTTCTGGTTTACTGTATCCATCTGACCTTCTTATTGACGGTGAAACACAGAAATTGCATCGGAATTAAATAGAAAAGGCACAATGCCGACTTCAGTACAAGAAGACTGACCCTTCTTACTGTCTATTATTTGAACCATTCCTGTGACACTAGTTAGAGATTCCGATGCTTCACTTCAGGGTTACTGTATCCCTCTGACCTTCTTATTGACGATGAAACACAGTAATTGCATCGGAATTTAATTGAGAAGGGCACAATGCCGACTTAAGTACTAGAAGACTGACTCTTCTTACTGTATATGTTTTGAACCATTCCTGTGACACTAGTTATAGATTCCGATGCTTCACTTCAGGTTTAATGTATCCCTTGGATCCTCTTATTGACGATGAAACACAGAAATTAGATCGGAATTAGATACAAAAGCCATAGTGCCTACTTAAGTACAAGAAGACTGTCTCTTCTTACTGACTATGTTTTGAACCATTCCTGTGACACTAGTTATAGATTCCGATGCTTCACTTCAGGTTTACTGTATCCCTCTGATCTTCGGATTGACGATGAAACACAGAAAGTGCATCGGAATTAAATAGAAAAGGCACAATACCAACTTAAGTACAAGAAGACTGACACTTCCTACTGTCAATGTTTTGAACCATTCCTGTGACACTAGTTATAGATTCCGATGCCTCACTTCAGGTTTACTGTATCCCTTGGACCTTCTTATTGACGATGAAACACAGAAATTGTATCGGAATTAAATACAAATGCCACAATGCCAACTTAAGTACAAGAAGACTGACTCTTCTTACTGACTATCTTTGGAACCATTCCTGTACACTAGTTATAGATTCCGATGCTTCACTTCATTTTTACTGTATCCCTTGGACCTTCTTATTGACGATGAAACACAGATATTGCATCGGAATTAAATACAATAGGCACAATGCCGACGTAAGTACTATACGACTGACTCTTCTTACTGACTATGTTTTGAACTATTCCTGTGGCACTAGTTAGAGATTCCGATGCTTCACTTCAGGTTTGCTATATCCCTCTGACCTTATTATTGACGGTGAAACACAGAAATTGCATCGGAATTAAATTGAAAAAGCCACAATGCCGACTTAAGTACAAGAAGACTGACTCTTCTTACTGTCTATGTTTTGCACCATTCCTGTGACTCTAGTTATAGATTCCGATGCTTCACTTCAGGTTTACTGTATCCCTCTGACCTTCTTATTGACGGTGAAACACAGAAATTGCATCGGAATTAAATACAAAAGCCACAAAGCCGACTTAAGTACAAGAAGACTGACTCTTCTTACTGACTATGTTTTGAACCATTCCTGTGACACTAGTTATAGATTCCGATGCTTCACGTCAGGTTTACTGTATCCCTCAACCTTCTTATTGAAGATGAAGCACAGAAATTGCATCGGAATTAAATACAAATGGCACACTGCCGACTTAAGTACAAGAAGACTGACTCTGCTTACTGTCTATGTTTTGAACCATTCCTGTGACACTAGGTATAGATTCCGATGCTTCACTTCAGTTTTACTGTATCCCTTGGACCTTCTTGTTGACGATGCAACACAGAAATTGCCTCGGAATAAAATAGAAAACGCACAATGCCGACTTAAGTACAAGATGACTGACTCTTCTAACTGTCTATGTTTTGAACCATTCCTGTGACCGTAGTTACAGGTTCCGATGCTTCACTTCAGGTTTATTGTATCCCTCTGACCTTCTTATTGACGATGAAACACAGAAATTGCATCGGAATTAAATAGAAACGGCACAATGCCGACTTAAGTACAAGAAGACTGACTCTTCCTACTGTCTATGTTTTGAACCATTCCTGTGTCACTAGTTAGAGACTCCGATGCTTCACTTCAGGTTTACTGTATCCCTCTGACCTTCTTATTGACGATGAAACACATTAACTGCATCGGAAATAAATTGAAAAGGGCACAATGCCGAGTTAAGTACAAGAAGACTGACTCTTCTTACCGTCTATTTTTTGAACCATTCCTGTGACACTAGTTATAGATTCCGATGCTTCACTTCAGGTTTACTGTATGCCTCTGACCTTCTTATTGACGATGAAACACAGAAAGTGCATCGGAATTAAATAGAAAAGGCACAAAGCAGACATAAGTACAAGAGGACTGACTCTAACTACTGTCTATGTTTTGAACCATTCCTGTGGCACTAGTTATAGATTCCGATGCCTCACTTCAGGTTCACTGTATCCCTTAGTGCTTCTTATTGACGATTAAACACAGATATTGCATCGGAATTAAATACAAAAGGCACAATGCCGACGTAAGTACTAGAAGACTGACTCTTCTCTCTGTCTATGATTTGAACCATTCCTGTGACACTAGTTATAGATTCCGATGCTTCACTTCAGGTTTACTGTATCCATCTGACCTTCGTATTGACGGTGAAACACAGAAATTGCATCGGAATTAAATAGAAAAGGCACAATGCTGACTTCAGTACAAGAAGACTGACCCTTCTTACTGTCTATGATTTGAACCATTCCTGTGACACTAGTTATAGATTCCGGTACTTCACTTCAGGTTTACTGTATCCCTTGGACCTTCTTATTGACGATGAAACACAGAAATTGCATCGGAATTAAACAGAAAAGGCACAATGCCGACTTAAGTACAAGAACACTGACTCTTCATACTGACAATGTTTTGAGCCATTGCTGCGACGCTAGTTATAGATTCCGATGCTTCACTTCAGGTTTACTGTATCCCTTGGACCTTCTTATTGACGATGAAACACAGATATTGCATCGGAATTAAATAGATAATGCACAATGCCGATTTAAGTACAAGAAGAATGACTCTTCTTACTGACGATGTTTTGAACCATTCCTGTGACACTAGTTAGAGCTTCCGATGCTTCACTTCAGGTTTACTGTATCCCTCTGACCTTCCTATTGACGATGAAATACAGTAATTGCATCGGAATTAAATTTGAAAGGGCATAATGCCGACTTAAGTACAAGAAGACTGACTCTTCGTACTGTCTATGTTTTGAACCATTCCTGTGACACTAGTTATAGATTCCGATGCTTCACTTCAGGTTTACTGTATCCCTTGGACCTTCTTATTGACGATGAAACACAGAAATTGCCTTGGAATTAAATACAAAATGCACAATGCCGACTTAACTACAAGAAGACTGACTCTTCTTACTGACTATTTTTTGAACCATTCCTGTGACACTAGTTGTAGATTCCGATGCTTCACTTCAGGTATACTGTATCCCTCTGACCTTCTTATTGACGATGAAACACAGAAATTGCATCGGAATTAAATACAAAATGCACAATGCCGACTTAAGTACATGTAGACTAACTCTTCCTACTGTCTATGTTTTAAAACATTCCTATGACACTAGTTATAGATTCCGACGCTTCATTTCAGGTTTACTGTATCCCTTTGACCTTCTTATTGACGATGAAACACAGAAATTGCATCGGAATTAAATACAAAAGGCACAATGCTGACTTAAGTACAATAAGACTGACCTTTCTTACTGTCTATGCTTTGAACCATTCCAGTGACACTAGTTATAGATTCCGATGCTACACTTCAGGTTTACTGTATCCCTGTGACCTTCTTATTGACGATGAAACACAGAAATTGCTTCGGAGTTAAATACAAAACGCACAATGCCGACTTAAGTACAAGAAGACTGACTATTCTTACTGACTGTTTCGGACCATTCCTGTGACACTAGTTATAGATTCCGATGCTTCACTTCAGGTTTACTGTTTCCCTCTGACCTTCTTATTGACGGTGAAGCACAGAAACTGCATCGGATTTAAATACAAATGGCACAATGCCGACTTAAGTACAAGAAGACTGACTCTCCTTACTGTCCATGTTTTGAACCATTCCTGTGACACTAGATATAGATTCCGATGCATCACTTCAGTTTTACTGTATCCCTTGGACCTTCTTGTTGACGATGAAACACAGAAATTGCCTCGGAATAAAATAGGAAACGCACAATGCCGACTTAAGTACAAGATGACTGACTCTTCTTACTGTCTATGATTTGAACCATTCCTGTGACCGTAGTTACAGATTCCGATGCTTCACTGCAGGTTTATTGTATCCTTCTGACCTTCTTATTGACAATGAAACACAGAAATTGCATCGGAATTAAATAGAAAAGGCACAATGCCGACATAAGTACAAGTAGACTGACTCTTCCTACTGTCTATGCTTTGAACCATTCCTGTGACACTAGTTATAGATTCCGATGCTTCACTTCAGGTTTACTGTATCCCTTAGACGTACTTATTGACGATGAAACACAGAAATTGCATCGGAATTAAATAGAAAAAGCACAATGCCGACTTAAGTACAAGAAGACTGACTCTTCTTTCTGACTATGTTTTGAACCATTCCTGCGACGCTAGTTACAGATTCCCTTGCTTCACTTCAGGCTTACTGGATCCCTTGGACCTTCTTATTGACGATGAAAGACAGATATTGCATCGGAATTAAATACAAAATGCACAATGCCGATTTAAGTCCAAGAAGACTGACTCTTCTTACTGACGATTTTTGAACCATTCCTGTGACACTAGTTAGAGCTTCCGATGCTTCACTTCAGGTTTACTGTATCCCTCTGACCTTCCTATTGACGATGAAACACAGTAATTCCATCGGAATAAAATTGAAAAGGGCATAATGCCGACTTAAGTACAAGAAGTCCGACTCTTCTTACTGTCTATGTTTTGAACCATTCCTGTGACACTAGTTATATATTTCGATGCTTCACTTCTGGTTTACTGTATCCCTTGGACCTTCTTATTGACGATGAAACACAGAAATTGCCTCGGAATTAAATACAAAAGACACAATGCCGACTTAACTTCAAGAAGACTGACTCATCTTACTGACTATTTTTTGAACCATTCCTGTGCCACTAGTTATCGATTCCGATGCTTCACTTCAGGTTTACTGTATCCCTTGGACCTTCTTATTGACGATAAAACACAGAAATTGCATCTGAATAAAATACAAAAGGCACAATGCCGACTTAAGTACAAGAAGACTGACTCTTCCTACTGTCTATGTTTTGAACCATTCCTGTGACACTATTTATAGATTCCGATTCTTCACTTCAGGTTTACTTTATCCCTCTGACCTTCTTATTGACGATGAAACACAGAGATTGCATCGCAATTAAATACAAAAGGCATAATTCCGACTTAAGTACAAGAAGACTAACCTTTCTTACTGTCTATGCTTTGAACCATTCCTGTGACACTAGTTATCGATTCCGATGCTTCACTTCAGGTTTACGGTATCCCTTGGTCCTTCTTAATGACGATGAAACACAGAAATTGAATCGGAATTAAATACAAAAGGCACAATGTCGACTTAAGTACAGGAAGACTGAGTCTTCCTACTGTCTATGATTTGAACCATTCCTGTGACACTAGTTATATATTCTGATGCTTCACTTCAGGTTTACTGTATCCCTCTGACCCTCTTATATGCGATGGAACACAGAAATTGCATCGGAATTAAATAGAAAATGCACAATGCCGACTTAAGTACAAGAAGACTGATTCTTCTTACTGTCTTGTTTTGAACCATTCCTGTGACCGTAGTTACAGATTCCGATGCTTCACTTCAGGTTTACTGTATCCCTCTGACCTTCTTATTGACGATGCAACACAGAAATTACATCGGAATTAAATAGAAAAGCACAATGCCGCCATAAGTAGAAGAAAACTGACTCTTCCTACTGTCTATGTTTTGAACCATTCCTGTGACACTAGTTATAGATTCCGATGCTTCACTTCAGGTTTACTGTATCCCTTGGACGTTCTTATTGACGATGAAACACAAAAATTGCATCGGAATTAAATAGAAAAGGCACAATGCCGACTTAAGTACAAGAAGACTGACTCTTCTTACTGACAATGTTTTGAACCATTCCCGTGACGCAAGTTACAGATTTCGATGCTTCACTTCAGGTTTACTGTAACCCTTGGACCTTCTTATTGACGATGAAACACAGATATTGCATCGGAATTAAATACAAATAGCACAATGCCGACTTAAGTACAAGAAGACTGTCTCTTCTTACTCTCTATGATTTGAGCCTTTCCTGTGACACTAGTTATAGATTCCGATGCTTCACTACAGGTTTACTGTATCTCTCTGACCTTCTTGTTGACGATGAAACACAGATATTGCATCGGAATTAAATACAAAAGGCACAATGGCGACTTAAGTACAAGAAGACTGACTCTTCTTACTGACTATGTTTTGAACCATTCCTGTGACGATAGTTACAAATTCCGATGCTTCACTTCAGGTTTACTGTATCCCTTGGACCGTCTTATTGACGATGAAACACAGATATTGCATCGGCATTAAATACAAAAGGCACAATGCCGACGTAAGTACAGGAAGACTGACTTTTCTTACTGACTCTGTTTTGAACCATTCCTGTGACACTAGTTAGAGATTCCGATGCTTCACTTCAGGTTTACTGTATCCCTCTGATCTTCGTATTGACGATGAAACACAGAAAGTGCATCGGAATTAAATACAAAAGGCACAATGCCGACTTAAGTACAAGAAGACTGACTCTTCCTACTGTCTATGTTTTGAACCATTCTTGTGACACTATTTATAGATTCCGATTCTTTACTTCAGGTTTACTTTATCCCCCTGACCTTCTTATTGACGATGAAGCACAGAGATTGCATCGCAATTAAATACAAAAGGCACAATTCCGACTTAAGTACAAGATGACTAACCTTTCTTACTGTCTATGCTTTGAACCATTCCTGTGACACTAGTTATCGATTCCGATGCTTCACTTCAGGTTTACGGTATCCCTTGGACCTTCTTAATGACGATGAAACACAGAAATTGAATCGGAATTTAATACAAAAGGCACAATGTCGACTTAAGTACAGGAAGACTGAGTCTTCCTACTGTCTATGATTTGAACCATTCCTGTGACACTAGTTATATATTCTGATGCTTCACTTCAGGTTTACTGTATCCCTCTGACCCTCTTATATGCGATGGAACACAGAAATTGCATCGGAATTAAATAGAAAATGCACAATGCCGACTTAAGTACAAGAAGACTGATTCTTCTTACTGTCTATGTTTTGAACCATTCCTGTGACCGTAGTTACAGATTCCGATGCTTCACTTCAGGTTTACTGTATCCCTCTGACCTTCTTATTGACGATGCAACACAGAAATTACATCGGAATTAAATAGAAAATTCACAATGCCGCCATAAGTACAAGAAAACTGACTCTTCCTACTGTCTATGTTTTGAACCATTCCTGTGACACTAGTTATAGATTCCGATGCTTCACTTCAGGTTTACTGTATCCCTTGGACGTTCTTATTGACGATGAAACACAAAAATTGCATCGGAATTAAATAGAAAAGGCACAATGCCGACTTAAGTACAAGAAGACTGACTCTTCTTACTGACAATGTTTTGAACCATTCCCGTGACGCAAGTTACAGATATCGATGCTTCACTTCAGGTTTACTGTAACCCTTGGACCTTCTTATTGACGATGAAACACAGATATTGCATCGGAATTAAATACAAATAGCACAATGCCGACTTAAGTACAAGAAGACTGTCTCTTCTTACTCTCTATGATTTGAGCCTTTCCTGTGACACTAGTTATAGATTCCGATGCTTCACTACAGGTTTACTGTATCTCTCTGACCTTCTTGGTGACGATGAAACACAGATATTGCATCGGAATTAAATACAAAAGGCACAATGGCGACTTAAGTACAAGAAGACTGACTCTTCTTACTGACTATGTTTTGAACCATTCCTGTGACGATAGTTACAAATTCCGATGCTTCACTTCAGGTTTACTGTATCCCTTGGACCGTCTTATTGACGATGAAACACAGATATTGCATCGGCATTAAATACAAAAGGCACAATGCCGACGTAAGTACAGGAAGACTGACTTTTCTTACTGACTCTGTTTTGAACCATTCCTGTGACACTAGTTAGAGATTCCGATGCTTCACTTCAGGTTTACTGTATCCCTCTGATCTTCGTATTGACGATGAAACACAGAAAGTGCATCGGAATTAAATACAAAAGGCACAATGCCGACTTAAGTACAAGAAGACTGACTCTTCCTACTGTCTATGTTTTGAACCATTCTTGTGACACTATATATAGATTCCGATTCTTTACTTCAGGTTTACTTTATCCCCCTGACCTTCTTATTGACGATGAAGCACAGAGATTGCATCGCAATTAAATACAAAAGGCACAATTCCGACTTAAGTACAAGATGACTAACCTTTCTTACAGTCTATGCTTTGAACCATTCCTGTGACACTAGTTATCGATTCCGATGCTTCACTTCAGGTTTACGGTATCCCTTGGACCTTCTTAATGACGATGAAACACAGAAATTGAATCGGAATTAAATACAAAAGGCACAATGCCGACATAAGTGCAAGAAGACTGACTCTTCCTACTGTCTATGTTTTGAACCATTCCTGTGACACTAGTTATAGATTCCGATGCTTCACTTCAGGTTTACTGTATCCCTCTGACCCTCATATATACGATGAAACACAGAAATTGCATCGGAAATAAATAGAAAAGGCACAATGCCGACTTAAGTACAAGAAGACTAATTCTTCCTAATGTGTATGTTTTGAACAATTCCTGTGACGCTAGTTACAGATTCCGATGCTCCACTTCAGGGTTACTGTATCCCTCTGACCTTCTTATTGACGATGCAACTCACAAATTGCATCGGAATTAAATCGAAAAGGCACAATGCCGACATAAGTACAAGAAAACTGACTCTTCCTACTGTCTATGTTTGAACCATTCCTGTGACACTAGTTTTAGATTCCGATGGTTCACTTCAAGTTTACTGTAACCCTTGGACCTTCTTATTGACGATGAAACACAGATATTGCATCGGAATTAAATACAAATGGCACAATGCCGACTTAAGTACAAGAAGACTGTCTCTTCTTACTGTCTATGATTTGAACCTTTCCTGTGACACTAGTTATAGATTCCAATGGTTCACTTCAAGTTTACTGTATCTCTCTGACCTTCTTATTGACGATGAATCACAGATATTGCATCGGAATTAAATACAAAAGGCACAATGCCGACATACGTCCAAGAAGACTGACTCTTCTGACTGACTATGTTTTGAACCATTCCTGTGACGATAGTTACAGATTCCGATGCTTCACTTCAGGTTTACTGTATCCCTTGGACTTTCTTATTGACGATGAAACACAGATATTGCATCGGAATAAAATACAAAAGGCACAATGCCGACGTAAGTACAGGAAGACTGACATTTCTTACTGACTCTGTTTTGAACCATTCCTGTGACACTAGTTAGAGATTCCGATGCTTCACTTCAGGTTTACTGTATCCCTCTGACCTTCTTATTGACGATGAAACACAGTAATTGCATCGGAATTTAATTGAAAAGGGCACAATGCCGACTTAAGTACTAGAAGACTGACTCTTCTTACTGTCTATGTTTTGAACCATTCCTGTGACACTAGTTATATATTCCGATGCTTCACTTCAGGTTTAATGTATCCCTTGGACCCGCTTATTGGCGATGAAACACAGAAATTGCATCGGAATTAGATACAAAAGCCACAATGCCGACTTAAGTACAAGAAGACTGACTCTTCTTACTGACTATGTTTTGAACCATTCCTGTGACACTAGTTACAGATTCCGATGCTTCACTTCAGGTTTACTGTATCCCTCTGATCTTCGTATTGACGATGAAGCACAGAAAGTGCATCGGAATTAAATAGAAAAGGCACAATTCCAACTTAAGTACAAGAAGACTGACTCTTCCTACTGTCAATGTTTTGAACCATTCCTGTGACACTAGTTATAGATTCCGATGCCTCACTTCAGGTTTACTGTATCCCTCTGACCTTCTTATTGACGATGAAACACAGAAATTGCATCGGAATTAAATACAAAAGCCATAATGCAGCCTTTAGTACAAGAAGACTGACTCTTCTTACTGACTATGTTTTGAACCATTCCTGTGGCACTAGTTATAGATTCCGATGCTTCACTTCAGGTTTACTGTATCCCTTGGACCTTATTATTGACGATGAAACACAAATTTTGCATCGGAATTAAATACAAAAGGCACAATGCCGACGTAAGTACTAGAAGACTGACTCTTCTTACTAACTATGTTTTGAACGATTCCTGTGACACTAGTTAGAGATTCCGATGCTTCACTTCAGGTTTACTATATTCCTCTGACCCTATTATTGACGATGAAACACAGTAATTGCATCGGAAATAAATTGAAAAGGGCACAATGTCGACTTAAGTACAAGAAGACTGATTCTTCTTACTGTCTATATTTTGAACCATTCTTGTGACACTAGTTATAGATTCCGATGCTTCACTTCAGGTTTACTGTATCCCTTGGACCTTTTTATTGACGATGAAAAACAGATATTGCATCGGAATTAAATACAAATAGCACAATGCCGACATAAGTACAAGAAGACTGTCTCTTCTTACTGTCTATGATTTGAACCTTTCCTGTGACACTAGTTACAGATTCCGATGCTTCACTTCAGGTTTACTGTATCTCTCTGACCTTCTTATTGACGATGAAACACAGTTATTGCATCGGAATTAAATACAAGAGGCACAATGCCGACTTAAGTACAAGAAGACTGACTCTTCCTACTGTCTATGTTTTGAACCATTCCTATGACACTAGTTATAGATTTCGATGCTTCACTTCAGATTTACTGTATCCCTTGGACCTTGTTATTGACGATGAAACACAGAAATTGCATCGGAATTAAATACAAAAGGCACAATGCCGACTTAAGTATAGGAAGACTGACTTTTCTTACTGACTGTTTTGAACCATTCCCGTGACACTAGATATAGATTCCGATGCTTCACTTCAGGTTTACTGTATCCATCTGACCTTCTTATTGACGATGAAACACAGAAATTGCATCGGAATTAAATACAAAAGCCACAAAGCTGACTTAAGTACAAGAAGTCTCACTCTTCTTACTGACTATGTTTTGAAACAATCCTGTGACACTAGTTATAGATTCCGATGCTTCACTTCAGGTGTACTGTATCCCCCAGACCTTCCTATTGAAGATGAAACACAGATAGTGCATCGGAGTTAAATACAAGAGGCACAATGCCGACTTAAGTACAAGAAGACTGACTCTTCCTACTGTCTATGTTTTGAACCATTCCTATGACACTAGTTATAGATTTCGATGCTTCACTTCAGATTTACTGTATCCCTTGGACCTTGTTATTGACGATGAAACACAGAAATTGCATCGGAATTAAATACAAAAGGCACAATGCCGACTTAAGTATAGGAAGACTGACTTTTCTTACTGACTGTTTTGAACCATTCCCGTGACACTAGATATAGATTCCAATGCTTCACTTCAGGTTTACTGTATCCATCTGACCTTCTTATTGACGATGAAACACAGAAATTGCATCGGAATTAAATACAAAATGCAGAATGCCGACTTAAGTATAGGAAGATTGACTCTTCTTACTGACTGTTTTGAACCATTCCCGTGACACTAGATATAGATTCCAAAGCTTCACTTCAGGTTTACTGTATCCATCTGACATTCTTATTGACGATGAAACACAGAAATTGCTTTGGAATTAAATACAAAAGGCACAATGCCGACTTAACTACAAGAAGACTGACTCTTCTTACTGACTATTCTTTGAACCATTCCAGTGCCACTAGTTAAAGATTCCGATGCTTCACTTCAGGTTTACTGTATCCCTTGGACCATCTTATTGACGATGAAACACAGAAATTGCATCTGAATAAAATACAAAAGGCACAATGCCGATTTTAGTACAAGAAGACTGACATTTCTTACTGACTCTGTTTTGAACCATTCCTGTGACACTAGTTAGAGATTCCAATGCTTCACTTCAGGTTTACTGTATCCCTCTGACCTTCTTATTGACGATGAAACACATTAATTGCATCGGAATTTAATTGAAAAGGGCACAATGCCGACTTAAGTACAAGAAGACTGACTCTTCTTACTGACTATGTTTTGAACCATTCCTGTGACGATAGTTACAGATTCCGATGCTTCACTTCAGGTTTACTGTATCCCTTGGACCTTGTTATTGACTATGAAAAACAGAAATTGCATCGGAATTAAATAGAAAAGGCACAATGCCGACTTAACTAAAAGAAGGCTGATTCTTCTTACTGTCTATGTTTTGAACCATTCCTGTGACACTAGTTACAGATTCCGATGCTTCACTTCAGGTTTACTGTATCCCTCAGACCTTCTTATTGGCGATGCAACTCAGAAATTGCATCGGAATTAAATAGAAAAAGCACAATGCCGACTTATGTACAAGATGACTGACTCTTCTTACTGACAATATTTTGAACCATTCCTGTGACGCAAGTTACAGATTCCGATGCTTCACTTCATTCTTACTGTATCCCTTGGACCTTCTTACTGACGATGAAACACAGAAATTTAATCGGAATTAAATACAAAAGGCACAATGTCGACTTAAGTACAAGAAGACTGACTCTTCCTACTGTCTATGTTTTGAACCATTCCTGTGTCACTAGTTATTGATTCCGATGCTTCACTTCAGGTGTACTGTAACCCTCTGACCCTCTTATATACGATGAAACACAGAAATTGCATCGGAAATAATTTGAAAAGGGCAAAATGCCGACTTAAGTACAAGAAGACTGACTCTTCTTACTGTCTATGTTTTGAACCATTCCTGTGACACTAGTTATAGATTCCGATGCTTCACTTCAGGTTTACTGTATCCCTGGGACCATCTTATTGACGAAGAAACACAGAAATTGCATCGGAATTAAATAGAAAAGGCACAATGCCGACTTAAGTACAAGAAGACTGACTCTTCTTACTGACAATATTTTGAACCATTCCTGCGACGCTAGTTACAGATTCCGATGCTTCACTTCAGGTTTACTGTATCCCTTGGACCTTCTTATTGACGACGAATCAGAGAAATTGCTTTGGAATTAATTTGAAAAGGGCATACTGCCGACTTAAGTACAAGAAGTCTGGCTCTTCTTACTGTCTATGTTTTGAACCATTCCTGTGACACTAGTTATAGATTCCGATGCTTCACTTCAGGTTTACTGTATCCCTTGCACCTTCTTATTCACGAAGAAAAACAGAAATTGCATCGGAATTAAATACAAAAGCCACAAAGTCGACTTATGTACAAGATGACTGACTCTTCTTACTGACTATGTTTTGAAACAATCCTGTGACACTAGTTATAGATTCCGATTCTTCACTTCAGGTTTACTGTATCCCTCTGACCTTCTTATTGACGATGAAACACAGAAATTGCATCGGAATTAAATACAAAAGGCACAACGCCGACTTAAGTACATGTAGACTGACTCTTCCTACTGTCTATATTTTGAAACATTCCTGTGACCTTAGTTATAGATTCCGATGCTTCATTTCTGGTTTACTGTATCCCTTGGACCTTCTTATTGACGATGAATCACAGAAACGGCATCGGAATTAAGTAGGAAAGGCACAATGCCGACTTAAGTACAAGAAGACTGACTCTTCCTACTGTCTATGTTTTGAACCATTCCTGTGACACTATTTATAGATTCCGATTCTTCACTTCAGTTTTACTTTGTAACTCTGACCTTCTTATTGACGATGAAACACAGAGATTGCATCGCAATTAAGTACAAAAGGCACAATGCCGACTTAAGTACAAGAAGACTAACCTTTCTTACTGTCTATGCTTTGAACCATTCCTGTGACACTAGTTATAGATTCTGATGCTTCACTTCAGGTTTACTGTATCCCTCTGAACCTCTAATATGCGATGGAACACAGAAATTGCATCGGAATTAAATAGAAAAGGCACAATGCCGACTTAAGTACAAGAAGACTGATTCTTCTTACTGTCTATGTTTTGAACCATTCCTGTGACCGTAGTTACAGATTCCGATGCTTCACTTCAGGTTTACTGTATCCCTCTGACCTTCTTATTGACGTTGCAACGCAGAAATTACATCGGAATTAAATAGAAAAGGCACAATGCCACCTTAAGTACAAGTAGACTGACTCTTCCTACTGTCTATGTTTTGAACCATTAATGTGTCACTAGTTACAGATTCCGATTCTTCACTTCAGGTTTACTGTATCCCTCAGACCTTCTTATTGACGATGAAACACAGAAATTGAATCGGAATTAAATACAAAAGGCACAAAGTCGACTTAAGTACAAGAAGTCTGACTCTTCCTACTGTCTATGTTTTGAACCATTCCTGTGACACTAGTTATAGATTCCGATGCTTCACTTCAGGTTTACTGTATCCCTCTGACCCTCTTATATACGATGAAACACAGTAATTGCATCGGAATTTAATTGAAAAGGGCACAATGCCGACTTAAGTACTAGAAGACTGACTCTTCTTACTGTCTATGTTTTGAACCATTCCTGTGACACTAGTTATATATTCCGATGCTTCACTTCAGGTTTAATGTATCCCTTGGACCCGCTTATTGGCGATGAAACACAGAAATTGCATCGGAAATAGATACAAAAGCCACAATGCCGACTTAAGTACAAGAAGACTGACTCTTCTTACTGACTATGTTTTGAACCATTCCTGTGACACTAGTTACAGATTCCGATGCTTCACTTCAGGTTTACTGTATCCCTCTGATCTTCGTATTGACGATGAAGCACAGAAAGTGCATCGGAATTAAATAGAAAAGGCACAATTCCAACTTAAGTACAAGAAGACTGACTCTTCCTACTGTCAATGTTTTGAACCATTCCTGTGACACTAGTTATAGATTCCGATGCCTCACTTCAGGTTTACTGTATCCCTCTGACCTTCTTATTGACGATGAAACACAAATATTGCACAGGAATTAAATACAAAAGGCACAATGCCGACGTAAGTACTAGAAGACTGACTCTTCTTACTAACTATGTTTTGAACGATTCCTGTGACACTAGTTAGAGATTCCGATGCTTCACTTCAGGTTTACTATATTCCTCTGACCCTATTATTGACGATGAAACACAGTAATTGCATCGGAAATAAATTGAAAAGGGCACAATGTCGACTTAAGTACAAGAAGACTGACTCTTCTTACTGACTGTTTTGAACCATTCCCGTGACACTAGATATAGATTCCGATGCTTCACTTCAGGTTTACTGTATCCATCTGACCTTCTTATTGACGATGAAACACAGAAATTGCATCGGAATTAAACACAAAATGCAGAATGCCGACTTAAGTATAGGAAGATTGACTCTTCTTACTGACTGTTTTGAACCATTCCCGTGACACTAGATATAGATTCCAAAGCTTCACTTCAGGTTTACTGTATCCAACTGACATTCTTATTGACGATGAAACACAGAAATTGCTTTGGAATTAAATACAAAAGGCACAATGCCGACTTAACTACAAGAAGACTGACTCTTCTTACTGACTATTCTTTGAACCATTCCAGTGCCACTAGTTAAAGATTCCGATGCTTCACTTCAGGTTTACTGTATCCCTTGGACCTTTTTATTGCCGATGAAAAACAGAAATTGCATCGGAATTAAATACAAAAGCCACAAAGCTGACTTAAGTACAAGAAGTCTCACTCTTCTTACTGACTATGTTTTGAACCAATCCTGTGACACCAGTTATAGATTCCGATGCTTCACTTCAGGTTTACTGTATCCCCCAGACCTTCCTATTGAAGATGAAACACAGATAGTGCATCGGAGTTAAATACAAGAGGCACAATGCCGACTTAAGTACAAGAAGACTGACTCTTCCTACTGTCTATGTTTTGAACCATTCCTATGACACTAGTTATAGATTTCGATGCTTCACTTCAGATTTACTGTATCCCTTGGACCTTGTTATTGACGATGAAACACAGAAATTGCATCGGAATTAAATACAAAAGGCACAATGCCTACTTAAGTATAGGAAGACTGACTCTTCTTACTGACTGTTTTGAACCATTCCCGTGACACTAGATATAGATTTCGATGCTTCACTTCAGGTTTACTGTTTCCATCTGACCTTCTTATTGACGATGAAACACAGAAATTGCATCGGAATTAAATACAAAATGCAGAATGCCGACTTAAGTATAGGAAGATTGACTCTTCTTACTGACTGTTTTGAACCATTCCCGTGACACTAGATATAGATTCCAAAGCTTCACTTCAGGTTTACTGTATCCAACTGACATTCTTATTGACGATGAAACACAGAAATTGCTTTGGAATTAAATACAAAAGGCACAATGCCGACTTAACTACAAGAAGACTGACTCTTCTTACTGACTATTCTTTGAACCATTCCAGTGCCACTAGTTAAAGATTCCGATGCTTCACTTCAGGTTTACTGTATCCCTTGGACCTTCTTATTGACGATGAAACACAGAAATTGCATCTGAATAAAATACAAAAGGCACAATGATGATTTAAGTACAAGAAGACTGACTCTCCTTACTGACTATGTTTTGAACCATTCCTGTGACACTAGTTATAGATTCCGATGCTTTACTTTAGGTTTACTGTATTTCTCTGACCTTCTTATTGACGATGAAACACAGATATTGCATCGGAATTAAATACAAAAGGCACAATGCCTACTTAAGTACAAGAAGACTGACTCTTCTTACTGACTATGCTTTGAACCATTCCTGTGACGATAGTTACAGATTCCGATGCTTCACTTCAGGTTTACTGTATCCCTTGGACCTTGTTATTGACTATGAAACACAGAAATTGCATCGGAATTAAATAGAAAATGCACAATGCCGACTTAACTAAAAGAAGACTGACTCTTCTTACTGACTATGTTTTGAACCATTCCTGTGACGATAGTTACAGATTCCGATGCTTCACTTCAGGTTTACTGTATCCCTTGGACCTTGTTATTGACTATGAAACACAGAAATTGCATCGGAATTAAATAGAAAAGGCACAATGCCGACTTAACTAAAAGAAGGCTGATTCTTCTTACTGTCTATGTTTTGAACCATTCCTGTGACACTAGTTACAGATTCCGATGCTTCACTTCAGGTTTACTGTATCCCTCTGACCTTCTTATTGAGGATGCAACACAGAAATTGCATCGGATTTAAATAGAAAAGGCACAATGCCGACTTAAGTACCAGAAAACTGACTCTTCCTACTGCCTATGTTATTAACCATTCCTGTGACACTAGTTATAGATTCCGATGCTTCACTTCAGGTTTACTGTATCCCTTGGACGTTCTTATTGACGATGAAACACATAAATTGCATCGGAATTAAATAGAAAAGGCACAATGCCGACTTAAGTACAAGAAGACTGACTCTTCTTACTGACAATGGTTTGAACCATTCCTGTGACGCAAGTTACAGATTCCGATGCTTCACTTCAGGTTTACTGTAACCCTTGGACCTTCTTATTGACGATGAAACACAGAAATTGCATCGGAATTAAATACAAAAGGCACAACGCCGACTTAAGTACATGTAGACTGACTCTTCCTACTGTCTACATTTTGAAACATTCCTGTGACCTTAGTTATAGATTCCGATGCATCTTTTCAGGTTTACTGTATCCCTTGGACCTTCTTATTGACGATGAAACACAGAAACGGCATCGGAATTAAGTAGGAAAGGCACAATGCCGACTTAAGTACAAGAAGACTGACTCTTCCTACTGTCTATGATTTGAACCATTCCTGTGACACTATTTATAGATTCCGATTCTTCACTTCAGGTTTACTTTGTAACTCTGACCTTCTTATTGACGATGAAACACAGAGATTGCATCGCAATTAAGTACAAATGGCACAATGCCGACTTAAGTACAAGAAGACTAACCTTTCTTAGTGTCTATGCTTTGAACCATTCCTGTTCCACTAGTTATAGATTCTGATGCTTCACTTCAGGTTTACTGTATCCCTCTGAACCTCTTATATGCGATGGAACACAGAAATTGCATCGGAATTAAATAGAGAAGGCACAATGCCGACCTAAGTACAAGAAGACTGATTCTTCTTACTGTCTATGTTTTGAACCAATCCTGTGACCGTAGTTACAGATTCCGATGCTTCACTTCAGGTTTACTGTATCCCTCTGACCTTCTTATTGACGTTGCAACGCAGAAATTACATCGGAATTAAATAGAAAAGGCACAATGCCACCTTAAGTACAAGTAGACTGACTCTTCCTACTGTCTATGTTTTGAACCATTCCTGTGTCACTAGTTACAGATTCCGATTCTTCACTTCAGGTTTACTGTATCCCTCAGACCTTATTGACGATGAAACACAGAAATAGAATCGGAATTAAATACAAAAGGCACAATGTCGACTTAAGTACAAGAAGTCTGACTCTTCCTACTGTCTATGTTTTGAACCATTCCTGTGACACTAGTTATAGATTCCGATGCTTCACTTCAGGTTTACTGTATCCCTCTGACCCTCTTATATACGATGAAACACAGAAATTGCATCGGAATTAAATAGAAAAGGCACAATGCCGACTTAAGTACAAGAAGACTGATTCTTCCTACTGTGTATGTTTTAAACAATTCCTGTGACGCTAGTTACAGATTCCGATGCTCCACTTCAGGTTTACTGTATCCCTTGGAACTTCTTATTGGCGATGAAACACAGATATTGCATCGGAATTAAATACAAATAGCCCAATGCCGACTTAAGTACAAGAAGACTGTCTCTTCTTACTGTCTATGATTTGAACCTTTCCTGTGACACTAGTTATAGATTCCGATGTTTCACTTCATGTTTACTGTATCTCTCTGACCTTCTTATTGACGATGAAACACAGATATTGCATCGGAATTTAATACAAAAGGCACAATGACGACTTAAGTACAAGAAGACTGACTCTTCTTACTGACAATGTTTTGAACCATTCCTGTGACGATAGTTACAGATTCCGATGCTTCACTTCAGGTTTACTGTATCCGTCTGACCTTCTTATTGACGATGAAACACAGTAATTGCATCGGAATTTAATTGAAAAGGGCACAATGCCGACTTAAGTACTAGAAGACTGACTCTTCTTACTGTCTATGTTTTGAACCATTCCTGTGGCACTAGTTATAGATTCCGACGCTTCACTTCAGGTTTAATGAATCCCTTGGAACCTCTTATTGACGATGAAACACAGAAATTGCATCGGAATTAGATACAAAAGCCACAATGCCGACTTAAGTACAAGAAGACTTACTCTTCTTACTGACTATGTTTTGAACCATTCCTGTGACACTAGTTATAGATTCCGATGCTTCACTTCAGGTTTACTGTATCCCTCTGATCTTCGTATTGACGATGAAACACAGAAAGTGCATTGGAATTAAATAGAAAAGGCACAATGGAAACCCAAGTACAAGAAGACTTACTCTTCCTACTGTCAATGTTTTGAACCATTCCTGTGACACTAGTTATAGATTCCGATGCCTCACTTCAGGTTTACTGTATCCCTCTGACCTTCTTATTGACGATGAAACACAGAAATTGCATCGGAATTAAATACAAAAGCCACAATGCCGACTTTAGTACAAGAAGACTGACTCTTCGTACTGACTATGTTTTGAACCATTCCTGTGACACTAGTTATAGATTCCGATGCTTCACTTCAGGTTTACTGTATCCCTTGGACGTTCTTATTGACGATGAAACACATAAATTGCATCGGAATTAAATAGAAAAGGCACAATGCCGACTTAAGTACAAGAAGACTGACTCTTCTTACTGACAATGGTTTGAACCATTCCTGTGACGCAAGTTACAGATTCCGATGCTTCACTTCAGGTTTACTGTAACCCTTGGACCTTCTTATTGACGATGAAACACAGAAATTGCATCGGAATTAAATACAAAAGGCACAACGCCGACTTAAGTACATGTAGACTGACTCTTCCTACTGTCTACATTTTGAAACATTCCTGTGACCTTAGTTATAGATTCCGATGCATCTTTTCAGGTTTACTGTATCCCTGGGACCTTCTTATTGACGAAGAAACACAGAAATTCCATCGGAATTAAATAGAAAAGGCACAATGCCAAATTAAGTACAAGAAGACTGACTCTTCTTACTGACAATGTTTTGAACCATTCCTGCGACGCTAGTTACAGATTCCGATGCTTCACTTCAGGTTTACTATATCCCTTGGACCTTCTTATTGACAATGAAAGACAGATAGTGCATCGAAATTAAATACAAAAGGCACAATGCCGACTTAAGTACAAGAAGACTGACTCTTCTTACTGACGATGATTTGAACCATTCCTGTGACACTAGTTAGAGCTTCCGATGCTTCAGTTCAGGTTTACTGTATCCCTCTGTCCTTCTTATTGACGACGATTCAGAGTAATGGCTTTGGAATTAAATTGAAAACGGCATAATGCCGACTTAAGTACAAGAAGTCTGTTTCTTCTTACTGTCTATGTTTTGAACCATTCCTGTGACACTAGTTATAGATTCCGATGCTTCACTTCAGGTTTACTGTATCCCTCTGACCTTCTTATTGAAGATGAAACACAGATAGTGCATCGGAGTTAAATACAAGAGGCACAATGCCGACTTAAGTACAAGAAGACTGACTCTTCCTACTGTCTATGTTTTGAACCATTCCTGTGACACTAGTTATAGTTTTCGAAGCTTCACTTCTGGATTACTGTATCCCTCTGACCTTCTTTTTGACGATGACACACAGAAATTGGATCGGTATTAAATACAAAAGGCACAATGCCGACTTAAGTACAAGAAGACTGACTCTTCTTACTGTCTATGTTTTGAACCATTCCTGTGACACTAGTTATAGATTCCGATGCTTCACTTCAGATTTACTGTATCCCTTACCTTCTTATTGACGATGAAACACAGAAATTGCATCGGAATGAAATACAAAATGCACAATGCCGACATAAGTAAAAGAAGACTGACTCTTCTTACTGACTGTTTTGAACCATTCCTGTGACACTAGTTATAGATTCCGATGCTTCACTTCAGGTTTACTGTATCCATCTGACCTTCTTATAGACGATGAAACACAGAAATTGCATCGGAAGTAAATAGAAAAGTCACAATGCCGAATTAAGTACAAGAAGACTGAACCTTCTTACTGTCTATGATTTGAACCATTCCTGTGACACTAGTTATAGATTCCGATTCTTCACTTCAGGTTTACTTTGTAACTCTGACCTTCTTATTGACGATGAAACACAGAGATTGCATCGCAATTAAGTACAAAAGGCACAATGCCGACTTAAGTACAAGAAGACTAACATTTCTTACTGTCTATGCTTTGAACCATTATTGTGACACTAGTTATCGATTCCGATGCTTCACTTCAGGTTTACGGTATCCCTTGGACCTTCTTAATGACGATGAAACACAGAAATGGAATCGGAATTAAATACAAAAGGCACAATGTCGACTTAAGTACAGAATGACTGACTCTTCCTACTTTCTATGCTTTGAACCATTCCTGTGACACTAGTTATAGATTCTGATGCTTCACTTCAGGTTTACTGTATCCCTCATAACCTCTTATATGCGATGGAACACAGAAATTGCATCGGAATTAAATAGAAAAGGCACAATGCCAACTTAAGTACAAGAAGACTGATTCTTCTTACTGTCTATGTTTTGAACCATTCCTGTGACCGTAGTTACAGATTCCGATGCTTCACTTCAGGTTTACTGTATCCCTCTGACCTTCTTATTGACGATGCAACGCAGAAATTACATTGGAATTAAATAGAAAAGGCACAATGCCACCTTAAGTACAAGTAGACTGACTCTTCGTACTGTCTAGGTTTTGAACCAATCCTGTGTCACTAGTTACAGATTACGATTCTTCACTTCAGGTTTACTGTATCCCTCAGACCTTCTTATTGACGATGAAACACAGAAATTGAATCTGAATTAAATACAAAAGGCACAATGCCGACTTAAGTACAAGAAGACTGATTCTTCCTACTGTGTATGTTGTGAACAATTCCTGTGACGCTACCTACAGATTCCGATGCTCCACTTCAGGTTTACTGTATCCCTTGGACCTTCTTATTGACGATGAAACACAGATATTGCATCGGAATAAATACAAATAGCCCAATGCCGACTTAAGTACAAGAAGACTGTCTCTTCTTACTGTCTATGATTTGAACCTTTCCTGTGACACTAGTTATAGATTCCGATGCTTCACTTCAGGTTTACTGTATCTCTCTGACCTTCTTATTGACGATGAAACACAGATATTGCATCGGAATTTAATACAAAAGGCACAATGCCGACTTAAGTACAAGAAGACTGACTCTTCTTACTGACTATGTTTTGAACTATTCCTGTGACGATAGTTACAGATTCCAATGCTTCACTTCAGGTTTACTGTATCCCTCTGACCTTCTTATTGACGATGAAACACAGTAATTGCATCGGAATTTATTGAAAAGGGCACAATGCCGACTTAAGTACTAGAAGACTGACTCTTCTTACTGTCTATGTTTTAAACCATTCCTGTGACACTAGTTATAGATTCCGATGCTTCACTTCAGGTTTACTGTATCCCTTGGACCTTATTATTGACGATGAAACACAGAAATTGCATCGGAATTAAATATAAAAGCCACAATGCCGACTTTAGTACAAGAAGACTGACTCTTCTTACTGACTATGTTTTGAACCATTCCTGTGACACTAGTTATAGATTCCGATGCTTCACTTCAGGTTTACTATATTCCTCTGACCCTATTATTGACGATGAAACACAGTAATTGCATCGGAATTAAATTGAGAAGGGCAAAATGCCGACTTAAGTACAAGAAGACTGACTCTTCTTACTGTCTATGTTTTGAACCATTCCTGTGACACTAGTTATAGATTCCGATGCTTCACTTCAGGTTTACTGTATCCCTTGGACCTTCTTATTGACGATGAAACACAGAAACTGCATCGGAAGTAAATAGAAAAGGCACAATGCCGACTTAAGTAAAAGAAGACTGACCCTTATTACTGTCTATGATTTGAACCATTCCTGTGACACCAGTTATAGATTCCGATGCTTCACTTCAGGTTTACTGTATCCCTGGGACCTTCTTATTGACGAAGAAACACAGAAATTGCATCGGAATTAAATAGAAAAGGCACAATGCCGACTTAAGTACAAGAAGACTGACTCTTCTTACTGACAATGTTTTGAACCATTCCTGCGACGCTAGTTACAGATTCCGATGCTTCACTTCAGGTTTACTGTATCCCTTGGACCTTCTTATTGACAATGAAACACAGATATTGCATCGAAATTAAATACAAAAGGCACAAGGCCGACTTAAGTACAAGAAGGTTGACTCTTCTTACTGACGATGATTTGAACCATTCCTGTGACAGTAGTTAGAGCTTCCGATGCTTCACTTCAGGTTTACTGTATCTCTCTGACCTTCTTATTAACGATGAAACACAGATATTGCATCGGAATTAAATACAAAAGGCACAATGCCGACTTAAGTACAAGAAGACTGACTCTTCATACTGACTATGTTTTGAACCATTCCTGTGACGATAGTTACAGATTCCGATGCTTCACTTCAGGTTTACTGTATCCCTTGGACCTTCTTATTGACGATGAAACACAGAAATTGCATAGGAATTAAATCCAAAAAAAGCACAATGCCGACTTAAGTACAAGAAGACTGACTCTTCTTACTGACTATGTTTTGAACCATTCCTGTAACACTAGTTATAGATTCCGATGCTTCACTTCAGTGTTACTGTATCCCTTAGACCTTCTTTTTGACGATGAAACACAGATATTGCATCGGAATTAAACACAAAGGGCACAATGCCGACGTAAGTACTAGAAGACTGACTCTTCTTTTTGACTATGTTTGAACCATTCCTGTGACACTAGTTAGAGATTCCGATGCCTCACTTCAGGTTTACTATATTCCTCTAACCTTATTATTGACGATGAAACACAGTGATTTCATCGGAATTAAATTGAAAAGGGCACAATGCTGACTTAAGTACAAGAAGACTGACTCTTCTTACTGTCTTTGTTTTGAACCATTCCTGTGACACTAGTTACAGATTCCGATGCTTCACTTCAGGTTTACTGTATCCCTTGGACCTTCTTATTGACGATGAAAAACAGAAATTGCATCGGAATTAAATACAAAAGCCACAAAGCCGACTTAAGCTCAAGAAGACTGACTCTTCTTACTGACTATGCTTTGAACCATTCCTGTGACACTAGTTATAGATTTCGATGCTTCACTTCTGGATTACTGTATCACTCTGACCTTCTATGTGACGATGAAACACAGAAATTGGATCGGAATTAAATACAAAAGGCACAATGCCGACTTAAGTACAAGAAGACTGACTCTTCCTACTGTCTATGTTTTGAACCATTTCTGTGACACTAGTTACAGATTCCGATGCTTCACTTCAGTTTTACTGTATCCATTTGACCTTCTTATTGACGATGAAACACAGAAATTGCATCGAAATTTAATACAAAAGACACAATGCCGACTTAAGTACAAGTAGACTGACTCTTCCTACTGTCTATGTTTTGAAACATTCCTGTGACACTAGTTATAGATTCCGATGCTTCACTTCAGGTTTACTGTATCTCTCTGACCTTCTTATTAACGATGAAACACAGATTTTGCATCTGAATTAAATACAAAAGGCACAATGCCGACTTAAGTACAAGAAGACTGACTCTTCATACTGACTATGCTTTGAACCATTCTTGTGACGATAGTTACAGATTCCGATGCTTCACTTCAGGTTTACTGTATCCCTTGGACTTTCTTATTGACGATGAAACACAGAAATTGCATCGGAATTAAATCCAAAAAAAGCACAATGCCGACTTACGTACAAGAAGACTGACTCTTCTTACGGACTATGTTTTGAACCATTCCTGTGACACTAGTTAGAGATTCCGATGCTTCAATTCAGGTTTACTATATTCCTTGGACCTTCTTATTGACGATGAAAAACAGAAATTGCATCGGAATTAAATACAAAAGCCACAAAGCCGACTTAAGCACAAGAAGACTGACTCTTCTTACTGACTATGCTTTGAACCATTCCTGTGACACTAGTTAAAGATTCCGATGCTTCACTTCAGGTTTACTGTATCCCTCTGACCTTCTTATTGACGATGAAACACAGTAATTGCATCGGAATTTAATTGAAAAGGGCACAATGCCGACTTAAGTACTAGAAGACTGACTCTTCTTACTGTCTATGTTTTGAACCATTCCTGTGACACTAGTTATAGATTCCGACGCTTCACTTCAGGTTTAATGAATCCCTTGGACCCTCTTATTGACGATGAAACACAGAAATTGCATCGGAATTAGATACAAAAGCCACAATGCCGACTTAAGTACAAGAAGACTTACTCTTCTTACTGACTATGTTTTGAACCATTCCTGTGACACTAGTTATAGATTCCGATGCTTCACTTCAGGTTTACTGTATCCCTCTGATCTTCGTATTGACGATGAAACACAGAAAGTGCATTGGAATTAAATAGAAAAGGCACAATGGAAACTTAAGTACAAGAAGACTTACTCTTCCTACTGTCAATGTTTTGAACCATTCCTGTGACACTAGTTATAGATTCCGATGCCTCACTTCAGGTTTACTGTATCCCTCTGACCTTCTTATTGACGATGAAACACAGAAATTGCATCGGAATTAAATACAAAAGCCACAATGCCGACTTTAGTACAAGAAGACTGACTCTTCGTACTGACTATGTTTTGAACCATTCCTGTGACACTAGTTATAGATTCCGATGCTTCACTTCAGATTTACTGTATCCCTTGGACCTTATTATTGACGATGAAACACAAATATTGCATCGCAATTAAATACAAAAGGCACAATGATGACGTAAGTACTAGAAGACTGACTCTTCTTACTAACTATGTTTTGAACCTTTCCTGTGACACTAGTTAGAGATTCCGATGCTTCACTTCAGATTTACTATATTCCTCTGACCCTATTATTGACGATGAAACACAGTAATTGCTTCGGAATTAAATTGAAAAGGGCAAAATGCCGACTTAAGTACAAGAAGACTGACTCTTCTTACTGTCTATGTTTTGAACCAGTCCTGTGACACTAGTTATAGATTCCGATGCTTCACTTCAGGTTTACTGTATCCCTTGGACCTTCTTATTGACGATGAAACACAGAAACTGCGTCGGAAGTAAATAGAAAAGACACAATGCCGACTTAAGTACAAGCAGACTGACCCATATTACTGTCTATGATTTGAACCATTCCTGTGACACTAGTTATAGATTCCGATGCTTCACTTCAGGTTTACTGTATCCCTGGGACCTTCTTATTGACGAAGAAACACAGAAATTGCATCGGAATTAAGTAGAAAAGGCACAATGCCAAATTAAGTACAAGAAGACTGACTCTTCTTACTGACAATGTTTTGAACCATTCCTGCGACGCTAGTTACAGATTCCGATGCTTCACTTCAGGTTTACTATATCCCTTGGACCTTCTTATTGACAATGAAAGACAGATAGTGCATCGAAATTAAATACAAAAGGCACAATGCCGACTTAAGTACAAGAAGACTGACTCTTCTTACTGACGATGATTTGAACCATTCCTGTGACACTAGTTAGAGCTTCCGATGCTTCAGTTCAGGTTTACTGTATCCCTCTGTCCTTCTTATTGACGACGATTCAGAGTAATTGCTTTGGAATTAAATTGAAAACGGCATAATGCCGACTTAAGTACAAGAAGTCTGACTCTTCTTACTGTCTATGTTTTGAACCATTCCTGTGACACTAGTTATAGATTCCGATGCTTCACTTCAGGTTTACTGTATCCCTCTGTCCTTCTTATTGAAGATGAAACACAGATAGTGCATCGGAGTTAAATACAAGAGGCACAATGCCGACTTAAGTACAAGAAGACTGACTCTTCCTACTGTCTATGTTTTGAACCATTCCTGTGACACTAGTTATAGATTTCGAAGCTTCACTTCTGGATTACTGTATCCCTCTGACCTTCTTTTTGACGATGACACACAGAAATTGGATCGGTATTAAATACAAAACGCACAATGCCGACTTAAGTACAAGAAGACTGACTCTTCTTACTGTCTATGTTTTGAACCATTCCTGTGACACTAGTTATAGATTCCGATGCTTCACTTCAGATTTACTGTATCCCTTACTTTCTTATTGACGATGAAACACAGAAATTGCATCGGAATGAAATACAAAATGCACAATGCCGACATAAGTAAAAGAAGACTGACTCTTCTTACTGACTGTTTTGAACCATTCCTGTGACACTAGTTACAGATTCCGATGCTTCACTTCAGGTTTACTGTATCCATCTGACCTTCTTATAGACGATGAAACACAGAAATTGCATCGGAAGTAAATAGAAAAGTCACAATGCCGAATTAAGTACAAGAAGACTGACCCTTCTTACTGTCTATGATTTGAACCATTCCTGTGACACTAGTTATAGATTCCGATTCTTCACTTCAGGTTTACTTTGTAACTCTGACCTTCTTATTGACGATGAAACACAGAGATTGCATCGCAATTAAGTACAAAAGGCACAATGCCGACTTAAGTACAAGAAGACTAACATTTCTTACTGTCTATGCTTTGAACCATTCCTGTGACACTAGTTATCGATTCCGATGCTTCACTTCAGGTTTACGGTATCCCTTGGACCTTCTTAATGACGATGAAACACAGAAATGGAATCGTAATTAAATACAAAAGGCACAATGTCGACTTAAGTACAGGATGACTGACTCTTCCTACTTTCTATGCTTTGAACCATTCCTGTGACACTAGTTATAGATTCTGATGCTTCACTTCAGGTTTACTGTATCCCTCATAACCTCTTATATGCGATGGAACACAGAAATTGCATCGGAATTAAATAGAAAAGGCACAATGCCGACTTAAGTACAAGAAGACTGACTCTTCTTACTGACTATGTTTTGAACTATTCCTGTGACGATAGTTACAGATTCCAATGCTTCACTTCAGGTTTACTGTATCCCTCTGACCTTCTTATTGACGATGAAACACAGATATTGCATCGGAATAAATACAAATAGCCCAATGCCGACTTAAGTACAAGAAGACTGTCTCTTCTTACTGTCTATGATTTGAACCTTTCCTGTGACACTAGTTATAGATTCCGATGCTTCACTTCAGGTTTACTGTATCTCTCTGACCTTCTTATTGACGATGAAACACAGATATAGCATCGGAATTTAATACAAAAGGCACAATGCCGACTTAAGTACAAGAAGACTGACTCTTCTTACTGACTATGTTTTGAACTATTCCTGTGACGATAGTTACAGATTCCAATGCTTCACTTCAGGTTTACTGTATCCCTCTGACCTTCTTATTGACGATGAAACACAGTAATTGCATCGGAATTTATTGAAAAGGGCACAATGCCGACTTAAGTACTAGAAGACTGACTCTTCTTACTGTCTATGTTTTAAACCATTCCTGTGACACTAGTTATAGATTCCGATGCTTCACTTCAGGTTTACTGTATCCCTTGGACCTTATTATTGACGATGAAACACAGAAATTGCATCGGAATTAAATATAAAAGCCACAATGCCGACTTTAGTACAAGAAGACTGACTCTTCTTACTGACTATGTTTTGAACCATTCCTGTGACTCTAGTTATAGATTCCGATGCTTCACTTCAGGTTTACTGTATCCCTTGGACCTTATTATTGACGATGAAACACAAATATTGCATCGGAATTAAATACAAAGGCACAATGCCGACGTAAGTACTAGAAGACTGACTCTTCTTACTAACTATGTTTTGAACCATTCCTGTGACACTAGTTAGAGATTCCGATGCTTCACTTCAGGTTTACTATATTCCTCTGACCCTATTATTGACGATGAAACACAGTAATTGCATCGGAATTAAATTGAGAAGGGCAAAATGCCGACTTAAGTACAAGAAGACTGACTCTTCTTACTGTCTATGTTTTGAACCATTCCTGTGACACTAGTTATAGATTCCGATGCTTCACTTCAGGTTTACTGTATCCCTTGGACCTTCTTATTGACGATGAAACACAGAAACTGCATCGGAAGTAAATAGAAAAGGCACAATGCCGACTTAAGTACAAGAAGACTGACTCTTCTTACTGACAATGTTTTGAACCATTCCTGCGACGCTAGTTACAGATTCCGATGCTTCACTTCAGGTTTACTGTATCCCTTGGACCTTCTTATTGACAATGAAACACAGATATTGCATCGAAATTAAATACAAAAGGCACAATGCCGACTTAAGTACAAGAAGGTTGACTCTTCTTACTGACGATGATTTGAACCATTCCTGTGACAGTAGTTAGAGCTTCCGATGCTTCACTTCAGGTTTACTGTATCCCTCTGTCCTTCTTATTGACGACGAATCAGAGTAATTGCTTTGGAATTAAATTGAAAACGGCATAATGCCGACTTAAGTACAAGAAGTCTGACCCTTTTTACTGTCTATGTTTTGAACCATTCCTGTGACACTAGTTATAGACTCCGATGCTTCACTTCAGGTTTACTGTATCCCTCTGACCTTCTTATTGAAGATGAAACACAGATAGTGCATCGGAGTTAAATACAAGAGGCACAATGCCGACTTAAGTACAAGAAGACTGACTCTTCCTACTGTCTATGTTTTGAACCATTCCTGTGACACTAGTTATAGATTCCGATGCTTCACTTCAGATTTACTGTATCCCTTGGACCTTCTTATTGACGATGAAACACAGAAATTGCATCGCAATGTAATACAAAAGGCATAATGCCGACTTAAGTACAAGAAGACTGACTCTTTTTACGGACAATGTTTGAAAAATGCCTGTGACGCAAGTTACAGATTCTGATGATTCACTTCAGGTTTACTGTATCCCTTGGACCTTCTTATTGACGATGAAACACAGATTTTGCATCAGAATTAAATACAAAAGGCACAATGCCGACTTAAGTACAAGAAGACTGACTCTTCTTACCGTCTATGATTTGAACCATTCCTGTGACACTAGTTATAGATTCCGACGCTTCACTTCAGGTTTACTGTATCTCTCTGACCTTCTTATTAACGATGAAACACAGATATTGCATCGGAATTAAATACAAAAGGCACAATGCCGACTTAAGTACAAGAAGACTGACTCTTCATACTGACTATGTTTTGAACCATTCCTGTGACGATAGTTACAGATTCCGATGCTTCACTTCAGGTTTACTGTATCCCTTGGACCTTCTTATTGACGATGAAACACAGAAATTGCATAGGAATTAAATCCAAAAAAAGCACAATGCCGACTTAAGTACAAGAAGACTGACTCTTCTTTTTGACTATGTTTGAACCATTCCTGTGACACTAGTTAGAGATTCCGATGCCTCACTTCAGGTTTACTATATTCCTCTAACCTTATTATTGACGATGAAACACAGTAATTTCATCGGAATTAAATTGAAAAGGGCACAATGCTGACTTAAGTACAAGAAGACTGACTCTTCTTACTGTCTTTGTTTTGAACCATTCCTGTGACACTAGTTACAGATTCCGATGCTTCACTTCAGGTTTACTGTATCCCTTGGACCTTCTTATTGACGATGAAAAACAGAAATTGCATCGGAATTAAATTCAAAAGCCACAAAGCCGACTTAAGCTCAAGAAGACTGACTCTTCTTACTGACTATGCTTTGAACCATTCCTGTGACACTAGTTATAGATTTCGATGCTTCACTTCTGGATTACTGTATCACTCTGACCTTCTATGTGACGATGAAACACAGAAATTGGATCGGAATTAAATACAAAAGGCACAATGCCGACTTAAGTACAAGAAGACTGACTCTTCCTACTGTCTATGTTTTGAACCATTTCTGTGACACTAGTTACAGATTCCGATGCTTCACTTCAGTTTTACTGTATCCATTTGACCTTCTTATTGACGATGAAACACAGAAATTGCATCGAAATTTAATACAAAAGACACAATGCCGACTTAAGTACAAGTAGACTGACTCTTCCTACTGTCTATGTTTTGAAACATTCCTGTGACACTAGTTATAGATTCCGATGCTTCACTTCAGGTTTACTGTATCTCTCTGACCTTCTTATTAACGATGAAACACAGATTTTGCATCTGAATTAAATACAAAAGGCACAATGCCGACTTAAGTACAAGAAGACTGACTCTTCATACTGACTATGCTTTGAACCATTCTTGTGACGATAGTTACAGATTCCGATGCTTCACTTCAGGTTTACTGTATCCCTTGGACTTTCTTATTGACGATGAAACACAGAAATTGCATCGGAATTAAATCCAAAAAAAGCACAATGCCGACTTACGTACAAGAAGACTGACTCTTCTTACGGACTATGTTTTGAACCATTCCTGTGACACTAGTTAGAGATTCCGATGCTTCAATTCAGGTTTACTATATTACTTGGACCTTCTTATTGACGATGAAAAACAGAAACTGCATCGGAATTAAATACAAAAGCCACAAAGCCGACTTAAGCACAAGAAGACTGACTCTTCTTACTGACTATGCTTTGAACCATTCCTGTGACACTAGTTAAAGATTCCGATGCTTCACTTCAGGTTTACTGTATCCCTCTGACCTTCTTATTGAAGATGAAACACAGATAGTGCATCGGAGTTAAATACAAAAGGCACAATGCCGACTTAAGTACAAGAAGACTGACTCTTCCTACTGTCTATGTTTTGAACCATTCCTGTGACACTAGTTATAGATTTCGATGCTTCACTTCTGGATTACTGTATCCCTCGGACCTTCGTATTGACGACGAAACACAGAAATTGCATCGGAATTAAATACAAAAGGCAAAATGCTGACTTAAGTACAAGAAGACAGACTCTTCTTACTGTCTATGTTTTGAACCATTCCTGTGACACTAGATATAGATTCCGATGCTTCACTTCATATTTACTGTATCCCTTGGACCTTCCTATTGACGATGAAAAACAGAAATTGCATCGGATTTAAATACAAAAGCCACAAAGCCGACTTAAGCACAAGAAGACTGACTCTTCTTACTGAGTATGCTTTGAACCATTCCTGTGACACTAGTTAAAGATTCCGATGCTTCACTTCAGGTTTACTGTATCCCTCTGACCTTCTTATTGAAGATGAAACACAGATAGTGCATCGGAGTTAAATACAAAAGGCACAATGCCGACTTAAGTACAAGAAGACTGACTCTTCCTACTGTCTATGTTTTGAACCATTCCTGTGACACTAGTCATAGATTTCGATGCTTCACTTCTGGATTACTGTATCCCCCTGACCTGCTTATTGACGATGCAACACAGAAATTGCATCGGAATTAAATAGAAATGGCACAATGCCGATTTAGGTACAAGAAGACTGACTCTTCCTACTGTCTATGTTTTGAACCATTCCTGTGACGCTAGTTAGAGATTCCGATGCCTCACTTCAGGTTTACTGTATCTCTCTGACCTTCTTATTAACGATGAAACACAGATATTACATCGGAATTAAATACAAAAGGCACAATGCCGACTTAAGTACAAGAAGACTGACTCTTCTTACTGACAATGTTTGAAAAATGCCTGTGACGCAAGTTACAGATTCTGATGATTCACTTCAGGTTTACTGTATCCCCTGGACCTTCTAATTGACGATGAAACGCAGATATTGAATCGGAATTAAACACAAAGGGCACAATGCCGACGTAAGTACTAGAAGACTGACTCTTCTTACTGACTATGTTTGAACCATTCCTGTGACACTAGTTAGAGATTCCGATGCCTCACTTCAGGTTTACTATATTCCTCTTACCTAATTATTGACGATGAAACACAGTAATTTCATTGGAATTAAATTGAAAAGGGCACAATGCTGACTTAAGTACAAGAAGACTGAGTCTTCTTACTGTCTTTGTTTTGAACCATTCCTGTGACACTTGTTACAGATTCCGATGCTTCACTTCAGGTTTACTATATCCCTTGGACCTTCTTATTGACGATGAAAAACAGAAATTGCATCGGAATTAAATACAAAAGGGACAATGCCGACTTAAGTACAAGAAGACTGACTCTTCCTACTGTCTATGTTTTGAACCATTTCTGTGACACTGGTTATAGATTTCGATGCTTCATTTCTCGATTACTGTATCACTCTGACCTTCTTTGTGACGATGAAACACAGAAATTGGATCGGAATTAAATACAAAAGGGACAATGCCGACTTAAGTACAAGAAGACTGACTCTTCTTACTGTCTATGTTTTGAACCATTCCTGTGACACTAGTTATAGATTCCGATGCTTCACTTCAGATTTACTGTATCCATCTGACCTTCTTATTGACGATGAAACACAGAAATTGCATTGAAATTTAATACAAAAGACACAATGCCGACTTAGGTATAAGTAGACTGACTCTTCCTACTGTCTATGTTTTGAAACATTCCTGTGACACTAGTTATAGATTCCGATGTCTCACTTCAGGTTTGCTGTATAACTTGGACGTTCTTATTGACGATGAAACACAGAGATTGCATCGGAATGAAATAGAAAAGGCACAACGCCGACTTAAGTACAAGAAGACTGACTCTTCTTACTGACAATGTTTAAACCATTCCTGTGACGCAAGTTACAGATTCCGATGATTCACTTCAGGTTTACTGTATCCCTTGAACCTTCTTATTGGCGAAGAAACACAGATATTGTATCGGAAAAAGGCACAATGCCGATTTAACTTTAAGAAGACTGACTCTTCTTACTGTCAATGATTTGAACCATTCCTGTGACACTAGTTATAGATTCCGATGCTTGACTTCAGGTTTACTGTATCTCTCTGACCTTCTTATTAACGATGAAACTCAGATATCGCATCTGAATTAAGTACAAAAGGCACAATGCCGACTTAAGTACAAGAAGACTGACTTTTCATACTGACTATGCTTTGAACCATTCTTGTGACGATAGTTACAGATTCCGATGCTTCACTTCAGGTTTACTGTATCCCTTGGACCTTCTTATTGACGATGAAACACAGAAATTGCATCGGAATTAAATCCAAAAGAAGCACAATGCCGACTTACGTACAAGAAGACTGACTCTTCTTACTGACTATGTTTTGAACCATTCCTGTGACACTAGTTATAGATTCCGATGCTTCACTTCAGGTTTACTGTATCCCTTGGACCTTCTTATTGACGATGAAACACAGATATTGCACCGGAATTAAACACAAAATGCACAATGCAGAAGACAGTACTAGAAGACTGACTCTTCTTACGGACTATGTTTTGAACCATTCCTGTGACACTAGTTAGAGATTCCGATGCTTCATTTCAGGTTTTCTATATTCCTCTGACCTTATTATTGACGATGAAACACAGTAACTTCATCGGAATTAAATTGAGAACTGCACAATGCCGACATAGGTACAAGAAGACTGACTCTTCTAACTGCCTTTGTTTTGAACCGTTCCTGTGACACTAGTTATAGTTTCCGATGCTCCACTTCAGGTTTACTGTATCCCTTGGAGCTTCTTATTGACGATGAAAAACAGAAATTGCATTTGAATTAAATACAAAAGCCACAAAGCCGACTTAAGCACAAGATGACTGACTCTTCCTACTGACTATGCTTTAAACCATTCCTGTGACACTAGTTACAGATTCCGATGCTTCACTTCAGGTTTACTGTATCCCTCTGACCTTCTTATTGACGATGAAACACAGATAGTGCATCGGAGTTAAATACAAAAGGCACAATGCCGACTTAAGTACAAGAAGACTGACTCTTCCTACTGTCTATGTTTTGAACCATTCCTGTGACACTAGTTATAGATTTCGATGCTTCACTTCTGGATTACTGTATCCCTCTGACCTTCGTTTTGACGATGAAACACAGAAATTGGATCGGAATATAATACAAAAGGCACAATGCCGACTTAAGTACCAGAAGACTGACTCTTCCTACTGTCTATGTTTTGAACCATTCCTGTGACACTAGTTATAGATTACGATGCTTCACTTCAGATTTACTGTATCCCTTGGACCTTCCTATTGACGATGAAAGACAGAAATTGCATCGGAATTAAATACAAAATGCACTTGCCGACATAAGTACAAGAAGACTGACTCTTCTTACTGACTGTTTTCAACCATTCCTGTGACACTAGTTATAGATTCCGATGCTTCACTTCAGGTTTACTGTATCCATCTGACCTTCTTATTGACGATGAATCACAGAAATTGCATCGGAATTAAATAGAAAAGGCACAATGCCGACTTAAGTACAAGAAGAATGACCCTTCTTACTGTCTATGATTTGAACCATTCCTGTGACACTAGTTATAGATTCCGATGCTTCACTTCAAGTGAACTGTATCCCTTCGACCTTCTTATTGACGAAGAAACACAGAAATTGCATCGGAATTAAATACAAAAGGCACAATGCCGACTTAAGTACAAGAAGAATGACTCTTCTTACTAACGATGTTTTGAACCATTCCTGTGACACTAGTTAGAGCTTCCGATGCTTCACTTCAGGTTTACTGTATCCCTCTGACCTTCTTATTGACGATGAAACACAGTAATTGCGTCGGAAATAAATTGAAAAGGGCATAATGCCGACTTAGGTACAAGAAGTCTGACTTTTCTTGCTGTCTATGTTTTGAACCATTCCTGTGACACTAGTTATAGACTCCGATGCTTCACTTCAGGTTTACTGTATCCATTGGACCTTCTTATTGATGATGAAACACAGAAATTGCATCGGAATTAAATACAAAAGGCACAATGCCGACTTAAGTACAAGAAGACTGAGTCTTCTTACTGACTATGTTTTGAACCATTCCTGTGACACTAGTTATAGATTGCGATGCCTCACTACAGGTATACTGTATCCCTCTGACTTTCTTATTGACGATGAAACACAGAAATTGCATCGGAATTAAATACAAAAGCCACAAAGCCGACTTAAGCAAAAGAAGACTGACTCTTCTTACTGACTATGCTTTGAACCATTCCTGTGACACTAGTTAAAGATTCCGATGCTTCACTTCAGGTTTACTGTATCCCTCTGACCTTCTAATTGAAGATGAAACACAGATAGTGCATCGGAGTTAAATACCAAAGGCACAATGCCGACTTAAGTACAAGAAGACTGACTCTTCCTACGGTCTATGTTTTGAACCATTCCTGTGACACTAGTTATAGATGTCGATGCTTCACTTCTCGATTACTGTATCCCTCTGACCTTCTTTTTGACGATGAAACACAGAAATTGGATCGGAATTAAATACAAAAGGCACAATGCCGACTTAAGTACAAGAAGACTGACTCTTCTTACTATCTATGTTTTGAACCATTCCTGTGACACTAGTTACGGATTCCGATGCTTCACTTCAGATTTACTGTATCCCTTGGACCTTCCTATTGACGATGAAAAACAGAAATTGCATCGGATTTAAATACAAAAGCCAACAAGCCGACTTAAGCACAAGAAGACTGACTCTTCTTACTGAGTATGCTTTGAACCATTCCTGTGACACTAGTTAAAGATTCCGATGCTTCACTTCAGGTTTACTGTTTCCCTCTGACCTTCTTATTGAAGATGAAACACAGAAATTGCATCGGAATTAAATAGAAAAGGCACAATGCCGACTTAAGTACAAGAAGACTGACCCTTCTTACTGTCTATGATTTAAACCATTCCTGTGACACTAGTTATAGATTCCGATGCTTCACTTCAGGTGAACTGTATCCCTTGGACCTTCTTATTGACGATGAAACACAGAAATTGCATCGGAATTAAGTACAAAAGGCACAATGCCGACGTAAGTACAAGAAGACGGACTCTTCTTACTGACAATGTTTTGAACCATTCCTGCGACGCTAGTTACAGATTCTGATGCTTCGCATCAGGTTTACTGTATCCCTTGGACCTTCCTATTGACGATGAAACACAGATATTGAATCGGAATTAAATACAAAAGGCACAATGCCGACTTAAGTACAAGAAGACTGACTCTTCTTACTAACGATGCTTTGAACCATTCCTGTGACACTTGTTAGAGCTTCCGATGCTTCACTTCAGGTTTACTGTATCCCTCTGACCTTCTTATTGACGATGAAACACAGTAATTGCGTCGGAAATAAATTGAAAATGGCATAATGCCGACTTAGGTACAAGAAGTCTGACATTTCTTACTGTCTATGTTTTGAACCATTAATGTGACACTAGTTATAGATTCCGATGCTTTACTTCAGGTTTACTGTATCCCTTTGACCTTCTTATTGATGATGAAACACAGAAATTGCATCGGAATTAAATACAAAAGGCACAATGCCGACTTAACTACAAGAACACTGACTCTTCTTACTGACTATGTTTTGAACCATTCCTGTGACACTAGTTATAGATTGCGATGCCTCTCTTCAGGTATACTGTATCCCTCTGACTTTCTTATTGACGATGAAACACAGAAATTGCATCGGAGTTAAATACAAAATGCACAATGCCGACTTAAGTACATGTAGACTAACTCTTCCTACTGTCTATGTTTAGAACCATTCCTGTGACACTAGTTAGGGCTTCCAATGCTTCACTTCAGGTTTACTGTATCCCTCGGACCTTCTTATTGACGATGAAAAACAGTATTTGCGTCGGAAATCAATTGAAAAGGGCATAATGCCGACTTAGGTACAAGAAGTCAGACTATTCTTACTGTCTATGTTTTGAACCATTAATGTGACACTAGTTATAGATTCCGATGCTTTACTTCAGGTTTACTGTATCCCTTGGACCTTCTTATTGATGATGAAACACAGAAATTGCATCGGAATTAAATACAAAAGGCACAATGCCGACTTAACTACAAGAAGACTGACTCTTCTTACTGACTATGCTTTGAACCATTCCTGTGACACTTGTTAAATATTCCGATGCTTCACTTCAGGTTTACTGTATCCCTCTGACCTTCTAATTGAAGATGAAACACAGAAATTGCATCGGAATTAAATACAAAAGCCACAAAGCCGACTTAAGCAAAAGAAGACTGACTCTTCTTACTGACTATGCTTTGAACCATTCCTGTGACACTAGTTAAAGATTCCGATGCTTCACTTCAGGTTTACTGTATCCCTCTGACCTTCTAATTGAAGATGAAACACAGATAGTGCATCAGAGTTAAATACCAAAAGCACAATGCCGACTTAAGTACGAGAAGACTGACTCTTCCTACGGTCTATGTTTTGAACCATTCCTGTGACACTAGTTATAGATTTCGATGCTTCACTTCTCGATTACTGTATCCCTCTGACCTTCTTTTTGACGATGAAACACAGAAATTGGATCGGAATTAAATACAAAAGGCACAATGCCGACTTAAGTACAAGAAGACTGACTCTTCTTACTGTCTATGTTTTGAACCATTCCTGTGACACTAGTTATGGATTCCGATGCTTCACTTCAGATTTACTGTATCCCTTGGACCTTCCTATTGACGATGAAAAACAGAAATTGCATCGGATTTAAATACAATAGCCAACAAGCCGACTTAAGCACAAGAAGACTGACTCTTCTTACTGAGTATGCTTTGAACCATTCCTGTGACCCTAGTTACAGATTCTGATGCTTCACATCAGGTTTACTGTATCCCTTGGACCTTCCTATTGACGATGAAACAACGATATTGCATCGGAATTAAATACAAAAGGCACAATGCCGACTTAAGTACAAGAAGACTGATTCTTCTTACTAACGATGCTTTGAACCATTCCTGTGACACTTGTTAGAGCTTCCGATGCTTCACTTCAGGTTTACTGTATCCCTCTGACCTTATTATTGACGATGAAACACAGTAATTGCGTCGGAAATAAATTGAAAATGGCATAATGCCGACTTAGGTACAAGAAGTCTGACTTTTCTTACTGTCTATGTTTTAAACCATTAATGTGACACTAGTTATAGATTCCGATGCTTCACTTCAGGTTTACTGTATCCCTTGGACCTTCTTATTGATGATGAAACACAGAAATTGCATCGGAATTAAATACAAAAGGCACAATGCCGACTTAACTACAAGAAGACTGACTCTTCTTACTGACTATGTTTTGAACCATTCCTGTGACACTAGTTATAGATTGCGATGCCTGTCTTAGGGTATACTGTATCCCTCTGACTTTCTTATTGACGATGAAACACAGAAATTGCATCGGAGTTAAATACAAAATGCACAATGCCGACTTAAGTACATGTAGACTAACTCTTCCTACTGTCTATGTTTAGAACCATTCCTGTGACACTAGTTAGAGCTTCCGATGCTTCACTTCAGGTTTACTGTATCCCTCGGACCTTCTTATTGACGATGAAAAACAGTATTTGCGTCGGAAATCAATTGAAAAGGGCATAATGCCGACTTAGGTACAAGAAGTCAGACTTTTCTTACTGTCTATGTTTTGAACCATTCCTGTGACACTGGTTATAGATTCCGATGCTTCACTTCAGGTTTACTGTATCCCTTGGACCTTCTTATTGATGATGAAACACAGAAATTGCATCGGAATTAAATACAAAAGGCACAATGCCGACTTAAGTACAAGAAGACTGACCCTTCTTACTGTCTATGATTTAAACCATTCCTGTGACACTAGTTATGGATTCCGATGCTTCACTTCAGGTGAACTGTATCCCTTGGACCTTCTTATTGACGATGAAACACAGAAATTGCATCGGAAGTAAGTACAAAAGGCACAATGCCGACGTAAGTACAAGAAGACTGACTCTTCTTACTGACAATGTTTAAACCATTCCTGTGACGCAAGTTACAGATTCCGATGATTCACTTCAGGTTTACTGTATCCCTTGAACCTTCTTATTGGCGAAGAAACACAGATATTGTATCGGAAAAAGGCACAATGCCGACTTAACTTTAAGAAGACTGACTCTTCTTACTGTCAATGATTTGAAACATTCCTGTGACACTAGTTATAGATTCCGATGCTTCACTTCAGGTTTACTGTATCTCTCTGACCTTCTTATTAACGATGAAACTCAGATATTGCATCTGAATTAAGTACAAAAGGCACAATGCCGACTTAAGTACAAGAAGACTGACTTTTCATACTGACTATGCTTTGAACCATTCTTGTGACGATAGTTACAGATTCCGATGCTTCACTTCAGGTTTACTGTATCCCTTGGACCTTCTTATTGACGATGAAACACAGAAATTGCATCGGAATTAAATCCAAAAGAAGCACAATGCCGACTTACGTACAAGAAGACTGACTCTTCTTACTGACTATGTTTTGAACCATTCCTGTGACACTAGTTAGAGATTCCGATGCTTCAATTCAGGTTTACTATATTCCTCTGACTTATTATTGACGATGAAACATAGTAACTTCATCGGAATTAAATTGAGAACTGCACAATGCCGACTTAGGTACAAGAAGACTGACTCTTCTAACTGCCTTTGTTTTGAACCATTCCTGTGACACTAGTTATAGATTCCGATGCTTCACTTCAGGTTTACTGTATCCCTTGGACCTTCTTATTGACGATGAAAAACAGAAATTGCATCGGAATTAAATACAAAAGCCACAAAGCCGACTTAAGCACAAGAAGACTGACTCTTCCTACTGACTATGCTTTGAACCATTCCTGTGACACTAGTTAAAGATTCCGATGCTTCACTTCAGGTTTACTGTATCCCTCTGACCTTCTTATTGACGATGAAACACAGATAGTGCATCGGAGTTAAATACAAAAGGCACAATGCCGACTTAAGTACAAGAAGACTGACTCTTCCTACTGTCTATGTTTTGAACCATTCCTGTGACACTAGTTATAGATTTCGATGCTTCACTTCTGGATTACTGTATCCCTCTGACCTTCTTTTTGACGATGAAACACAGAATTTGGATCGGAATATAATACAAAAGGCACAATGCCGACTTAAGTACAAGAAGACTGACTCTTCCTACTGTCTATGTTTTGAAACATTCCTGTGACACTAGTTATAGATTCCGATGCTTCACTTCAGATTTACTGTATCCCTTGGACCTTCCTATTGACGATGAAAGACAGAAATTGCATCGGAATTAAATACAAAATGCACTTACCGACATAAGTACAAGAAGACTGACTCTTCTTACTGACTGTTTTCAACCATTCCTGTGACACTAGTTATAGATTCCGATGCTTCACTTCAGGTTTACTGTATCCATCTGACCTTCTTATTGACGATGAATCACAGAAATTGCATCGGAATTAAATAGAAAAGGCACAATGCCGACTTAAGTAAAAGAAGAATGACCCTTCTTACTGTCTATGATTTGAACCATTCCTGTGACACTAGTTATAGATTCCGATGCTTCACTTCAAGTGAACTGTATCCCTTCGACCTTCTTATTGACGAAGAAACACAGAAATTGCATCGGAATTAAATACAAAAGGCACAATGCCGACTTAAAGACAAGAAGACTGACTCTTCTTACTAACGATGCTTTGAACCATTCCTGTGACACTTGTTAGAGCTTCCGATGCTTCACTTCAGGTTTACTGCATCCCTCTGACCTTCTTATTGACGATGAAACACAGTAATTGCGTCGGAAATAAATTGAAAATGGCATAATGCCGACTTAGGTACAAGAAGTCTGACTTTTCTTACTGTCTATGTTTTGAACCATTACTGTGACACTAGTTATAGACTCCGATGCTTTACTTCAGGTTTACTGTATCCCTTGGACCTTCTTATTGATGATGAAACACAGAAATTGCATCGGAATTAAATACAAAAGGCACAATGCCGACTTAACTACAAGAAGACTGACTCTTCTTACTGACTATGTTTTGAACCATTCCTGTGACACTAGTTATAGATTGCGATGCCTCTCTTCAGGTATAGTGTATCCCTCTGACTTTCTTATTGACGATGAAACACAGAAATTGCATCGGAGTTAAATACAAAATGCACAATGCCGACTTAAGTACATGTAGACTAACTCTTCCTACTGTCTATGTTTAGAACCATTCCTGTGACACTAGTTAGAGCTTCCGATGCTTCACTTCAGGTTTACTGTATCCCTCGGACCTTCTTATTGACGATGAAAAACAGTATTTGCGTCGGAAATCAATTGAAAAGGGCATAATGCCGACTTAGGTACAAGAAGTCAGACTTTTCCTACTGTCTATGTTTTGAACCATTCCTGTGACACTAGTTATAGATTCCGATGCTTCACTTCAGGTTTACTGTATCCCTTGGACCTTCTTATTGATGATGAAACACAGAAATTGCATCGGAATTAAATACAAAAGGCACAATGCCGACTTAACTACAAGAAGACTGACTCTTCTTACTGACTATGTTTTTAACCAGCCCTGTGACACTAGTTATAGATTGCGATGCCTCACTTCAGGTATACTGTACCCCTCTGACTTTCTTATTGACGATGATACACAGACATTGCATCGGAATTAAATACATAAGCCACAAAGCCGACTTAAGCACAACAAGACTGACTCTTCTTACTGACTATGCTTTGAACCATTCCTGTGACACTTGTTAAATATTCCGATACTTCACTTCAGGTTTACTGTATCCCTCTGACCTTCTAATTGAAGATGAAACACAGAAATTGCATCGGAATTAAATACAAAAGCCACAAAGCCGATTTAAGCAAAAGAAGACTGACTCTTCTTACTGACTATGCTTTGAACCATTCCTGTGACACTAGTTAAAGATTCCGATGCTTCACTTCAGGTTTACTGTATCCCTCTGACCTTCCAATTGAAGATGAAACACAGATAGTGCATCGGAGTTAAATACCAAAGGCACAATGCCGACTTAAGTACAAGAAGTCTGACTCTTCCTACGGTCTATGTTTTGAACCATTCCTGTGACACTAGTTATAGATTTCGATGCTTCACTTCTCGATTACTGTATCCCTCTGACCTTCTTTTTGACGATGAAACACAGAAATTGGATCGGAATTAAATACAAAAGGCACAATGCCGACTTAAGTACAAGAAGACTGACTCTTCTTACTGTCTATGTTTTGAACCATTCCTGTGACACTAGTTATGGATTCCGATGCTTCACTTCAGATTTACTGTATCCCTTGGACCTTCCTATTGACGATGAAAAACAGAAATTGCATCGGATTTAAATACAAAAGCAAACAAGCCGACTTAAGCACAAGAAGACTGACTCTTCTTACTGAGTATGCTTTGAACCATTCCTGTGACACTTGTTAGAGCTTCCGATGCTTCACTTCAGGTTTACTGTATCCCTCTGACCTTCTTATTGACGATGAAACACAGTAATTGCGTCGGAAATAAATTGAAAATGGCATAATGCCGACTTAGGTACAAGAAGTCTGACTTTTCTTACTGTCTATGTTTTGAACCATTAATGTGACACTAGTTATAGATTCCGATGCTTCACTTCAGGTTTACTGTATCCCTTGGACCTTCTTATTGATGATGAAACACAGAAATTGCATCGGAATTAAATACAAAAGGCACAATGCCGACTTAACTACAAGAAGACTGACTCTTCTTACTGACTATGTTTTGAACCATTCCTGTGACACTAGTTATAGATTGCGATGCCTCTCTTCAGGTATACTGTATCCCTCTGACTTTCTTATTGACGATGAAACACAGAAATTGCATCGGAGTTAAATACAAAATGCACAATGCCGACTTAAGTACATGTAGACTAACTCTTCCTACTGTCTATGTTTAGAACCATTCCTGTGACACTAGTTAGAGCTTCCGATGCTTCACTTCAGGTTTACTGTATCCCTCGGACCTTCTTATTGACGATGAAAAACAGTCTTTGCGTCGGAAATCAATTGACTAGGGCATAATGCCGACTTAGGTACAAGAAGTCAGACTTTTCTTACTGTGTATGTTTTGAACCATTCCTGTGACACTAGTTATAGATTCCGATGCTTCACTTCAGGTTTACTGTATCCCTTGGACCTTCTTATTGATGATGAAACACAGAAATTGCATCGGAATTAAATACAAAAGGCACAATGCCGACTTAACTACAAGAAGACTGACTCTTCTTACTGACTATGTTTTGAACCATTCCTGTGACACTAGTTATAGATTGCGATGCCTCACTTCAGGTATACTGTACCCCTCTGACTTTCTTATTGACGATGAAACACAGACATTGCATCGGAATTAAATACATAAGCCACAAAGCCGACTTAAGCACTAGAAGACTGACTCTTCTTACTGACTATGCTTTGAACCATTCCTGTGACACTTGTTAAAGATTCCGATGCTTCGCTTCAGGTTTACTGTATCCCTCTGACCTTCTAATTGAAGATGAAACACAGAAAGTGCATCGGAGTTAAATACAAAAGGCACAATGCCGACTTAAGGGGATACGGAATCACCTATCCCCGCAATGTTAATATATGCCTACTATAGGGAACATTTTCTCACAAACTACTGGAGACAGAGAGGTAAAAATTTTACTGTATGTGCATTCATATGTTACAACAATACTGAAACAACAGTTTATTGTCAAAGTATTTTCTTACAGAGATATTGTACATTTATTTTTAAGTAAATTTTTTCCATCGCTTTTTACTAGACTATCACCCCTAAGTCTTTTGTAAATCACGTAATTAAAAAATCGTTGTTTCAGTATGTAATAGGGACCTATGTCACTACGTCATAAAAATTTCAGACTTCTAGGTTTACCAGTACCTGAGATAATGTTCCTAGATGAAGTAAAAAGTAAACTTACGGGAAACGGAGAAAGAAGATTAAAACATTCCTGATCCGTAGCTAATACCCCCTTCACAGTCTTCATAATCATCTTCAAGTCTTCTTTTGGCACCCCTCTGCACCTGTCTTGCTTTTTTCACTAATGTCTTGATTATATTATCAGCATGCCTTAGTCTGTGCTGATCTAAAAAGAACATAGCACGTACCGTACGGGAACCAACACACATACCCAACTTTTGAAGGACCTGGCATTTAGTTATATTTCCAAGATTGAAGGTTGCCACAGCATCATACACACCAAAATGTAGTGTATTAATTCCGACAAACACTGTTTTTGGGAGACGATGCCATATCACACTATTCAAGCACTCGTTGGGGTTCTGCGTTTTTCCGTGAAGACATTTCATCAGAAGACTTCTGTCAGCCAGATCTCTGAAAATGGGCTTTATTTCTGCCATGATGGCTGATGGTCGACTGTGGTGGTGAATGTATTTCTCTCCTGTTGTTAGTCCTCTATTGTATTTACACCAGCTGTTTTCACCTTTGGGGCACAAACCATGTTGTGGATGCTCATCTGTGGATGCGGTGTGGAAATATAAAGCCCATATAGCTCTCCTCATTTCTTCAAGATTGCCTGTATTTTGCCTCATTGCAAGGCCATAGCAGTTCTGAATGTGGTCTATTATGGAATCAGTCAATCTTCCTCTGCCATCCAAGGTTTTCCCATCATCTAGTTTTTTTCCCTTTCATAACTGATTTTAACCTTCTCAGCCTGGCACCCATTCTCTTCTGCACATGTCCTATACATTCAAGTTTGCTTATATTTACACTGTTCCCATATGGTTTGCTTTCCAAAACTTCTTTGAATGCTTTAGAGTCACCATCTCCCAGATATTTGACATAGCGAACATTATACCACTGTGAAGAGCGATGAAAAATTTTCTTCACCCCAGCAACCTCCATGCCACCACTACTACCATAATAATTAGCAATACAGTCGTCACTGTGTTCATTTTTCAGCCTGCCTGTGCACCTACAGTATTTAGACATTATTGCAACATCAATAACCTTGCCAGTATCAACACTAGTTGCTGTTACAACACCATTGTTGGAGGTGTGCCCCCTTTGCTGCCACGTGCCATCAAACGCCACTGTGAGGTCACGACTGCCGTCATTTTCTTCCACTGCTTCTTCCACAGCAACCTGCATTGACTTCTGTGCTACATCTTCAACTGCAGATCCTAGTACATAATTGTAAGCTTCAAACTTTGAAGGTGCACTTGGAAGATTTAGAACACCACATAGCATATCACCAGCTGCTTTGCCCTTACCAATTGCTCGCAATCCATAAACTAACCTAATATTTACACTATAAAGTTCAGTTTTCTTGTATCCATTATTTACAGTTACTGAAACCGAACTTGGAAACTTACAGCTGTATTTACAAACACTGCATATTAAATTAAACTGGGCAGCCAGGCCAACATGGGATTCTACTTTCAGAGAAACGTTTCCATGACATTTTTTGCAGCACAAACTGTTTTCAAGAGCTTCACACAATATATTCGTATCAATGAGTTCAAAAACTTCATTCCCTCTATCAAGTAAATTATATTTCTCTTCCAAATCTCTTAGTTTTTTATGAGAAGCACTGTTTTCATTTGGTGTAAGTTCGTTCGGCAAATCAGTAATAAGTGGATTCACATTTTCCAACAGTGATGATGATGAACTGCTTTGCTTTGCTAATGAATCATTATTTCTTTTCTTTTGCCAGTTCACACGCTTTTTAAATACTTTTGCTTTAGCTCTAGGCATTTTCACTGCGAAAAATGAAGCACTAAATACGAAATAACTCAACAACAACTACTTTCTTATATCACACTGTTTACAAAACAGTCCCGCCACAAAGTCAAAGAGTAACTTGAGGAAACCAGAGAGAAACATTTTCGGGCAACTAGTGTATAAATAGTCGCTGGAAACCGGGATATTTGAATTCATGTCACTTTAAAGGTACTGCCAAAAGGTTCATGGTCAGCCACGAGAGACGTGTATAACTAAAGCGCGATACCCGATCTCACAAATATATAAAAATAAAATAGTTATAATTGTAGTAGAGCTATGTATGATACGTCATTTTAAAGAGGAAACATGGCAGAATATAATACGCCAATAAAAAAAATTCGATTTTTTAACCCAAAATCCGATTCCGTATCCCCTTAAGTACAAGAAGACTGACTCTTCCTACTGTCTATGTTTTGAACCATTCCTGTGACACTAGTTATAGATTTCGATGCTTCACTTCTGGATTACTGTATCCCTCTGACCTTCTTTTTGACGATGAAACACAGAATTTGGATCGGAATTAAATACAAAAGGCACAATGCCGACATAAGTACAAGAAGACTGTCTCTTCTTACTGTCTATGTTTTGAACCATTCCTGTGACACTAGTTATAGATTCCGATGCTTCACTTCAGATTTACTGTATCCCTTGGTCCTTCCTATTGACGATGAAAAACAGAAATTGCATCGGATATAAATACGAAAGCCACAAAGCCGACGTAAGCAGAAGAAGACTGACTCTTCTTACTGAGTATGCTTTGAACCATTCCTGTGACCCTAGTTAAAGATTCCGATGCTTCACTTCAGGTTTACTGTTTCCCTCTGACCTTCTTATTGAAGATGAAACACAGAAATTGCATCGGAATTAAGTACAAAAGGCACAATGCCGACGTAAGTACAAGAAGACTGACTCTTCTTACTGACAATGTTTTGAACCATTCCTGCGACGCTAGTTACAGATTCTGATGCTTCACATCAGGTTTACTGTATCCCTTGGACCTTCCTATTGACGATGAAACAACGATATTGCATCGGAATTAAATACAAAAGGCACAATGCCGACTTAAGTACAAGAAGACTGACTCTTCTTACTAACGATGCTTTGAACCATTCCTGTGACACTTGTTAGAGCTTCCGATGCTTCACTTCAGGTTTACTGTATCCCTCTGACCTTCTTATTGACGATGAAACACAGTAATTGCGTCGGAAATAAATTGAAAATGGCATAATGCCGACTTAGGTACAAGAAGTCTGACTTTTCTTACTGTCTATGTTTTGAACCATTAATGTGACACTAGTTATAGATTCCGATGCTTCACTTCAGGTTTACTGTATCCCTTGGACCTTCTTATTGATGATGAAACACAGAAATTGCATCGGAATTAAATACAAAAGGCACAATGCCGACTTAACTACAAGAAGACTGACTCTTCTTACTGACTATGTTTTGAACCATTCCTGTGACACTAGTTATAGATTGCGATGCCTCTCTTCAGGTATACTGTATCCCTCTGACTTTCTTATTGACGATGAAACACAGAAATTGCATCGGAGTTAAATACAAAATGCACAATGCCGACTTAAGTACATGTAGACTAACTCTTCCTACTGTCTATGTTTAGAACCATTCCTGTGACACTAGTTATAGATTCCGATGCTTCACTTCAGGTTTACTGTATCCCTTGGACCTTCTTATTGATGATGAAACACAGAAATTGCATCGGAATTAAATACAAAAGGCACAATGCCGACTTAACTACAAGAAGACTGACTCTTCTTACTGACTATGTTTTGAACCATTCCTGTGACACTAGTTATAGATTGCGATGCCTCACTTCAGGTATACTGTACCCCTCTGACTTTCTTATTGACGATGAAACACAGACATTGCATCGGAATTAAATACATAAGCCACAAAGCCGACTTAAGCACAAGAAGACTGACTCTTCTTACTGACTATGCTTTGAACCACTCCTGTGACACTTGTTAAAGATTCCGATGCTTCGCTTCAGGTTTACTGTATCCCTCTGACCTTCTAATTGAAGATGAAACACAGAAAGTGCATCGGAGTTAAATACAAAAGGCACAATGCCGACTTAAGTACAAGAAGACTGACTCTTCCTACTGTCTATGTTTTGAACCATTCCTGTGACACTAGTTATAGATTTCGATGCTTCACTTCTGGATTACTGTATCCCTCTGACCTTCTTTTTGACGATGAAACACAGAATTTGGATCGGAATTAAATACAAAAGGCACAATGCCGACATAAGTACAAGAAGACTGTCTCTTCTTACTGTCTATGTTTTGAACCATTCCTGTGACACTAGTTATAGATTCCGATGCTTCACTTCAGATTTACTGTATCCCTTGGTCCTTCCTATTGACGATGAAAAACAGAAATTGCATCGGATATAAATACGAAAGCCACAAAGCCGACGTAAGCAGAAGAAGACTGACTCTTCTTACTGAGTATGCTTTGAACCATTCCTGTGACACTAGTTAAAGATTCCGATGCTCCACTTCAGGTTTACTGTATCCCTCTGACCTTCTTATTGAAGATGAAACACAGATACTGCATCGGAGTTAAATACAAAAGGCACGATGCCGACTTATGTACAAGAAGACTGACTCTTCCTACTGTCTATGTTTTGAACCATTCCTGTGACACTAGTTATAGATTTCGAAGCTTCACTTCTGGATTGCTGTATCCCTCTGACCTTCTTTTTGACGATGAAACACAGAAATTGGATCAGAGTTAAATACAAAAGGCACAATGCCGACTTAAGTACAAGAAGACTGACTCTTCTTACTGTCTATGATTTGAACCATTCCTGTGACACTAGTTATAGATTCCGATGCTTCACTTCAGATTTACTGTATCCCTTGGACCTTCCTATTGACGATGAAACACAGAAATTGCATCGGAATTAAATACAAAATGCACATTGCCGACATAAGTACAAGAAGACTGACTCTTCTTACTGACTGTTTTGAACCATTCCTGTGACACTAGTTATAGATTCCGATGCTTCAATTCAGGTTTACTGTATCCATCTGACTTTCTTATTGACGATGAATCACAGAAATTGCATCGGAATTAAATAGAAAAGGCACAATGCCGACTTAAGTACAAGAAGACTGACCCTTCTTACTGTCCATTATTTGAACCATTCCTGTGACACTAGTTATAGATTCCGATGCTTCACTTCAGGTGAACTGTATCCCTTGGACCTTCTTATTGACGATGAAACACAGAATTTGGATCGGAATTAAATACAAAAGGCACAATGCCGACATAAGTACAAGAAGACTGTCTCTTCTTACTGTCTATGTTTTGAACCATTCCTGTGACACTAGTTATAGATTCCGATGCTTCACTTCAGATTTACTGTATCCCTTGGTCCTTCCTATTGACGATGAAAAACAGAAATTGCATCGGATATAAATACGAAAGCCACAAAGCCGACGTAAGCAGAAGAAGACTGACTCTTCTTACTGAGTATGCTTTGAACCATTCCTGTGACACTAGTTAAAGATTCCGATGCTCCACTTCAGGTTTACTGTATCCCTCTGACCTTCTTATTGAAGATGAAACACAGATACTGCATCGGAGTTAAATACAAAAGGCACGATGCCGACTTATGTACAAGAAGACTGACTCTTCCTACTGTCTATGTTTTGAACCATTCCTGTGACACTAGTTATAGATTTCGAAGCTTCACTTCTGGATTGCTGTATCCCTCTGACCTTCTTTTTGACGATGAAACACAGAAATTGGATCAGAGTTAAATACAAAAGGCACAATGCCGACTTAAGTACAAGAAGACTGACTCTTCTTACTGTCTATGATTTGAACCATTCCTGTGACACTAGTTATAGATTCCGATGCTTCACTTCAGATTTACTGTATCCCTTGGACCTTCCTATTGACGATGAAACACAGAAATTGCATCGGAATTAAATACAAAATGCACATTGCCGACATAAGTACAAGAAGACTGACTCTTCTTACTGACTGTTTTGAACCATTCCTGTGACACTAGTTATAGATTCCGATGCTTCAATTCAGGTTTACTGTATCCATCTGACTTTCTTATTGACGATGAATCACAGAAATTGCATCGGAATTAAATAGAAAAGGCACAATGCCGACTTAAGTACAAGAAGACTGACCCTTCTTACTGTCCATTATTTGAACCATTCCTGTGACACTAGTTATAGATTCCGATGCTTCACTTCAGGTGAACTGTATCCCTTGGACCTTCTTATTGACGATGAAACACAGAAATTGCATCGGAATTAAATACAAAAGGCACAATGCCGACTTAACTACAAGAAGACTGACTCTTCTTACTGACTATGCTTTTAACCATTCCTGTGACACTAGTTATAGATTGCGATGCCTCACTTCAGGTATACTGTATCCCTCTGACTTTCTTATTGACGATGAAACACAGAAATTGCATCGGAGTTAAATACAAAATGCACAATGCCGACTTAAGTACATGTAGACTAACTCTTCCTACTGTCTATGTTTAGAACCATTCCTGTGACACTAGTTAGAGCTTCCGATGCTTCACTTCAGGTTTACTGTATCCCTCTGACCTTCTTATTGACGATGAAACACAGTATTTGCGTCGGAAATAAATTGAAAAGACCATAATGCCGACTTAGGTACAAGAAGTCTGACTTTCTTACTGTCTATGTTTTGACCCATTCCTGTGACACTAGTTATAGATTCCGATGCTTCACTTCAGGTTTACTGTATCCCTTGAACCTTCTTATTGATGATGAAACACAGAAATTGCATCGGAATTAAATACAAAAGGCACAATGCCGACCTAACTACAAGAAGACTGACTCTTCTTACTGACTATGTTTTGAACCATTCCTGTGACACTAGTTATAGATTGCGATGCCTCACTTCAGGTATGCTGTATCCCTCTGACTTTCTTATTGACGATGAAACACAGAAATTGCATCGGAATTAAATAGAAAAGCCACAAAGCCGACTTAAGCACAAGAAGACTGACTCTTCTTACTGACTATGTTTTGAACCGTTCCTGTGACACTAGTTAAAGATTCCGATGCTTCATTTCAGGTTTACTGTATCCCTGTGACTTCTAATTGAAGATGAAACACAGACAGTGCATCGGAGTTAAATACAAAAGGCACAATGCCGACTTAAGTACAAGAATACTGACTCTTCCTACTGTCTATGATTTGAAAGATTCCTGTGACACTAGTTATAGATTCCGATGCTTCACTTCAGGTTTACTGTATCCCTCTGACCTTCTTATTGACGATGAAACACAGTATTTGCGTCGGAAATAAATTGAAAAGACCATAATGCCGACTTAGGTACAAGTAGTCTGACTTTCTTACTGTCTATGATTTGGCCCATTCCTGTGACACTAGTTATAGATTCCGATGCTTCACTACAGATTTACTGTATCCCTTGGACCTTCCTATTGACGATGAAACACAGAAATTGCATCGGAATTAAATACAAAATGCACATTGCCGACAAAAGTACAAGAAGACTGACTCTTTTTACTGACTGTTTTGAACCATTCCAGTGGCACTAGTTATAGATTCCGATGCTTCACTTAAGGTTTACTGTATACATCTGACCTTCTTATTGACGATGAATCACAGAAATTGCATCGGAATTAAATAGAAAAGGCACAATGCCGACTTAAGTACAAGAAGACTCACCCTTCTTACTGTCTATGATTTGAAAGATTCCTGTGACACTTGTTATAGATTCCGATGCTTCACTTCAAGTGAACTGTATCCCTTGGACCTTCTTATTGACGATGAAAAACAGAAATTGCATCGGAATTAAATACAAAAGGCACACTACCGACTTAAGTAGAAGAAGACTGACTCTTCCTACTGACAATGTTTTGAACCATTCCTGCGACGCTAGTTACAGATTCCGATGCTCCACATCAGGTTTACTGTATCCCTTGGACCTTCCTATTGACGATGAAACACAGATATTGCATCGGAATTAAATACAAAAGGCACAATGCCGACTTAAGTACAAGAAGACTGACTCTTCTTACTAACGATGTTTTGAACCATTCCTGTGACACTAGTTAGAGCTTCCGACGCTTCACTTCAGGTTTACTGTATCCCTCTGACCTTCTTATTGACGATGAAACACAGTAATTGCGTCGGAAATAAATTGAAAAGGGCATAATGCCGACGAAGGTACAAGAAGTCTGACTTTTCTTACTGTCTATGTTTTGAACCATTCCTGTGACACTAGTTATAGATTCCGATGCTTCACTTCAGGTTTACTGTATCCCTTGGACCTTCTTATTGATGATGAAACACAGAAATTGCATCGGAATTAAATACAAAAGGCACAATGCCAACTTAACTACAAGAAGACTGACTCTTCTTACTGACTATGTTTTGAACCATTCCTGTGACACTAGTTATAGATTGCGATGCCTCACTTCAGGTTTACTGTATCCCTCTGACCTTCTTATTGACGATGAAACACAGAAATTGCATCGGAATTAAATCCAAAAAAAGCACAATGCCGACTTAAGTACAAGAAGACTGACTCGTCTTACTGACTATACTTTGAACCATTCCTGTGACACTAGGTAAAGATTCCGATGCTTCACTTCAGGTTTACTGTATCCCTCTGACTTCTAATTGAAGATGAAACACAGACAGTGCATCGGAGTTAAATACAAAAGGCACAATGCCGACATAAGTACAAGAATACTGACTCTTCCTACTGTCTATGTTTTGAACCATTCCTGTGACACTAGTTATAGATTTCGATGCTTCACTTCTGGATTACTGTATCCCTCTGACCTTCCTTTTGACGATGAAACACAGATATTGGATCGGAATTAAATACAAAAGGCACAATGCCGACTTAAGTACAAGAAGACTGACTCTTCTTACTGTCTATGTTTTGAACCATTCCTGTGCCACTAGTTATAGATTCCGATGCTTCACTTCAGATTTACTGTATCCCTTGGACCTTCCTATTGACGATGAAAAACAGAAATTGCATCGGATTTAAATACAAAAGCCACAAAGCCGACTTAAGCACAAGAAGACTGACTCTTCTTACTGAGTATGCTTTGAACCATTCCTGTGACACTAGTTAAAGATTCCGATGCTTCACTTCAGGTTTACTGTATCCCTCTGACTTCTAATTGAAGATGAAACACAGACAGTGCATCGGAGTTAAATACAAAAGGCACAATGCCGACTTAAGTACAAGAATACTGACTCTTCCTACTGTCTATGTTTTGAACCATTCCTGTGTCACTAGTTATAGATTCCGATGCTTCACTTCAGATTTACTGTATCCCTTGGACCTTCCTATTGACGATGAAACACAGAAATTGCATCGGAATTAAATACAAAATGCACATTGCCGACAAAAGTACAAGAAGACTGACTCTTTTTACCGACTGTATTGAACCATTCCTGTGACACAAGTTATAGATTCCGATGCTTCACTTCAGGTTTACTGTATACATCTGACTTTCTTAGTGACGATGAATCACAGAAATTGCATCGGAATTAAATAGAAAAGGCACAATGCCGACTTAAGTACAAGCAGACTGACCATTCTTACTGTCTATGATTTGAACCATTCCTGTGACACTAGTTACAGATTCCGATGCTTCACTTCAAGTGAACTGTATAACTTGGACCTTCTTATTGACGATGAAACACAGAAATTGCATCGGAATTAAATACAAAAGGCACAATACCGACTTAAGTACAAGAAGACTGACTCTTCCTATTGACAATGTTTTGTACCATTCCTGCGACGCTAGTTACAGATTCCGATGCTTCACATCAGGTTTACTGTATCCCTTGGACCTTCCTATTGACGATGAAACACAGATATTGCATCGGAATTAAATACAAAAGGCACAATGCCGACTTAAGTACAAGAAGACTGACTCTTCTTACTAACGATGTTTTGAACCATTCCTGTGACACTAGTTAGAGCTTCCGACGCTTCACTTCACGTTTACTGTATCCCTCTGACCATCTTATTGTCGATGAAACACAGTAATTGCGTCGGAAATAAATTGAAAAGGGCATAATGCCGACTAAGGTACAAGAAGTCTGACTTTTCTTACCGTCTATTTTTTGAACCATTCCTGTGACACTAGTTATAGATTCCGATGCTTCACTTCAGGTTTACTGTATCCCTTGGACCTTCTTATTGATGATGAAACACAGATATTGCATCGGAATTAAATACAAAAGGCACAATGCCGACTTAACTACAAGAAGACTGACTCTTCTTACTGACTATGTTTTGAACCATTCCTGTGACACTAGTTATAGATTGCGATCCCTCACTTCAGGTATACTGTATCCCTCTGACTTTCTTATTGACGATGAAACACAGAAATTGCATCGGAGTTAAATACAAAATACACAATGCCGACTAAAGTACATGTAGACTAACTCTTCCTACTGTCTATGTTTAAGAAACATTCCTGTGACACTAGTTATAGATTCCGATGCTTCATTTCAGGTTTTCTGTATCCCTTATACCTTCTTATTGACGATGAAACACAGAAATTGCATCGGAATTAAATACAAAAGGCACAACGCCGACTTAAGTACAAGAAGACTGACCTTTCTTACTGTCTATGCTTAGAACCATTCCTGTGAAACTAGTTATAGGTTACGATGCTTCACTTCAGGTTTGCTGTATCCCTTGGACCTTCTTATTGACGATGAACCACAGAAATTGCATCGGAATTAAATACAAAAGGCACAATGCCGACTTATGTACAAGAAGACTGACACTTCCTACTGTCTTTGTTTTGAACCATTCCTGTGACACTAGTTATTGATTCCGATGCTACACTTCAGGTTTACTGTATCCCTCTGACCTTCTTATTGACGATGAAACACAGAAATTGCATCGGAATTAAATACAAAAGGCACAATGCAGACTTAAGTACTAGAAGACTGACTCCTCACACTGACTGTTTTGAACCATTCCTGTGACACTAGTTATGGATTCCGATGCTTCACTTCATTTTTACTGTATCCCTTGGAACTTCTTATTGGCGAATAAACACAGATATTGCATCGGAATTAAATACAAAAGGCACAATGCCGACTTAAGTACAAGAAGACTGACTCTTCTTACTGTCTATGTTTTGAACCATTCCTGTGACACTAGTTATAGATTCCGATGCTTCACTTCAGGTTTACTGTATCTCCCTGACCATCTTATTAACGATGAAACACAGATATTGCATCTGAATTAAATACAAAAGGCACCATGCTGACTTAAGTACAAGAAGACTGACTCTTCATACTGACTATATTTTGAACCATTCCTGTGACGATAGTTACAGATTCCGATGCTTCACTTCAGGTTTACTGTATCCCTTGGACCTCCTTATTGACAATGAAACACAGAAATTGCATCGGAATTAAATCCAAAAAAAGCACAATGCCGACTTAAGTACAAGAAGACTGACTCTTCTTACTGAATATGTTTTGAACCATTCCTGTGACACTGGTTATGGATTCCGATGCTTCACTTCAGGTTTACTGTATCCCTTGGACCTTCTTATTGACGATGAAACACAGATATTGCATCGGAATTAAACACAAAAGGCACAATGCCGACGTAAGTACTACAAGACTGACTCTTCTTACTAACGATGTTTTGAACCATTCCTGTGACACTAGTTATGGATTCCGATGCTTCACATCATTTTTACTGTATCCCTTGGACCTTCTTATTGACGATGAAACACAGATATTGCATCGGAATTAAACACAAAAGGCACAATGCCGACGTAAGTACTACAAGACTGACTCTTCTTACTAACGATGTTTTGAACCATTCCTGTGACACTAGTTATGGATTCCGATGCTTCACATCATTTTTACTGTATCCCTTGGACCTTCTTATTGGCGATGAAACACAGATATTGCATCGGAATTAAATACAAAAGGCACAATGCAGACTTAAGTACTAGAAGACTGACTCCTCACACTGACTGTTTTGAACCATTCCTGTGACACTAGTTATGGATTCCGATGCTTCACTTCATTTTTACTGTATCCCTTGGACCTTCTTATTGGCGATGAAACACAGATAATGCATCTGAATGAAATACAAAAGGCACAAAGCCGACTTAAGTACAAGAAGACTGTCTCTTCATACTGACCATGCTTTGAACCATTCCTGTGACGATAGTTACAGATTCCGATGCTTCACGTCAGGTTTACTGTATCCCTTGGACCTTCTTATTGACGATGAAACACAGAAATTGCATCGGAATTAAATCCAAAAAAAGCACAATGCCGACTTAAGTACAAGAAGACTGACACTTCCTACTGTCTTTGTTTTGAACCATTCCTGTGACACTAGTTATTGATTCCGATGCTACACTTCAGGTTTACTGTATCCCTCTGACCTTCTTATTGACGACGAAACACAGAAATTGCATCAGAATTAAATACAAAAGGCACAATGCTGACTTAAGTACTAGAAGACTGACTCTTCTTACTGACTGTTTTGAACCATTCCTGTGACACTAGTTATGGATTCCGATGCTTCACTTCATTTTTACTGTATCCCTTGGACCTTCTTATTGGCGATGAAACACAGATATTGCATCGGAATTAAATACCAAAGGCACAATGCCGACTTAAGTACAAGAAGATTGACTCTTCTTACTGTCTATGATTTGAACCATTCCTGTGACACTAGTTATAGATTCCGATGCTTCACTTCAGGTTTACTGTATTCCTCTGACCTTCTTATTGACGATGATACACAGACATTAAATCGGAATTAAATAGAAAAGGCACAATGCCGACTTAAGTACAAGAAGACTGCCTCTTCTTACTGTCTATGCTTTGAACCATTTCTGTGACACTAGTTATAGATTCCGATGCTTCACTTCACGTTTACTGTATCTCTTGGACCTTCTTATAGACAATGAAACACAGATATTGCATCGGAATTAAATTGAAAAGGCACAATTCCGACTTAAGTACAAGAAGACTGACTCTTCTTACTGTCTATGCTTTGAACCATTCCTGTGAAACTAGTTATAGATTCCGATGCTTCACTTCAGGTTTGCTGTTTCCCTTGGACCTTCTTATTGACGATGAACAACAGAAATTGCATCGGAATTAAATACAAAAGGCACAATGCCGACTTATGTACAAGAAGACTGACACTTCCTACTGTCTCTGTTTTGAACCATTCCTGTGACACTAGTTATTGATTCCGATGCTACACTTCAGGTACACTGTATCCCTCTGACCTTCTTATTGACGATGAAACACAGAAATTGCATCGGAATTAAATACAAAAGGCTCAATGCTGACTTAAGTACTAGAAGACTGACTCTTTTTACTGACTGTTTTGAACCATTCCTGTGACACTAGTTATGGATTCCGATGCTTCACTTCATTTTTACTGTATCCCTTGGACCTTCTTATTGGCGATGAAACACAGATATTGCATCGGAATTAAATACAAAAGGCACAATGCCGACTTAAGTACAAGAAGACTGACTCTTCTTACTGTCTATGATTTGAACCATTCCTGTGACACTAGTTATAGATTCCGATGCTTCACTTCAGGTTTTCTGTATCTCCCTGACCTTCTTATTAACGATGAAACACAGATAATGCATCTGAATTAAATACAAAAGGCACAATGCCGACTTAAGTACAAGAAGACTGACTCTTCATACTGACTATGCTTTGAACCATTCCTGTGACGATAGTTACAGATTCCGATGCTTCACTTCAGGTTTACTGTATCCCTTGGTCCTTCTTATTGACGATGAAACACAGAAATTGCATCGGAATTAAATCCAAAAAAAGCACAATGCCGACTTAAGTACAAGAAGACTGACTCTTTTTACTGACTATGTTTTGAACCATTCCTGTGACACTGGTTATAGATTCCGATGCTTCACTTCAGGTTCACTGTATCCCTTGGACCATCTTATTGACGATGAACCACAGAAATTGCATCGGAATTAAATACAAAAGGCACAATGCCGACTTATGTACAAGAAGACTGACACTTCCTACTGTCTTTGTTTTGAACCATTCCTGTGACACTAGTTATTGATTCCGATGCTACACTTCAGGTTTACTGTATCCCTCTGACCTTCTTATTGACGATGAAACACAGAAATTGCATCGGAATTAAATACAAAAGGCACAATGCTGACTTAAGTACTAGAAGACTGACTCTTCTTACTGACTGTTTTGAACCATTCCTGTGACACTAGTTATGGATTCCGATGCTTCACTTCATTTTTACTGTGTCCCTTGGACCTTCTTATTGGCGATGAAACACAGATATTGCATCGGAATTAAATACAAATGGCACAATGCCGACTTAAGTACAAGAAGACTGACTCTTCTTACTGTCTATGATTTGAACCATTCCTGTGACACTAGTTATAGATTCCGATGCTTCACTTCAGGTTTACTGTATCTCCCTGACCTTCTTATTAACGATGAAACACAGATATTGCATCTGAATTAAATACAAAAGGCACAATGCCGACTTAAGTACAAGAAGACTGACTCTTCATACTGACTATGCTTTGAACCATTCCTGTGATGATAGTTACAGATTCCGATGCTTCACTTCAGGTTTACTGTATCCCTTGGACCTTCTTATTGACGATGAAACACAGAAATTGCATCGGAATTAAATCCAAAAAAAGCACAATGCCGACTTAAGTACAAGAAGACTGACTCTTCTTACTGACTATGTTTTGAACTATTCCTGTGACACTGGTTATAGATTCCGATGCTTCACTTCAGGTTTACTGTATCCCTTGGACCGTCTTATTGACGATGAAACACAGATATTGCATCGGAATTAAACACAAAAGGCACAATGCCGACGTAAGTACTAGAAGACTGACTCTTCTTACTAACGATGTTTTGAACCATTCCTGTGACACTAGTTAGAGCTTCCGACACTGAACTTCAGGTTTACTGTATCCCTCTGACCTTCTTATTGACGATGAAACACAGTAATTGCGTCGGAAATAAATTGAAAAGGGCATAATGCCGACGAAGTTACAAGAAGTCTGACTTTTCTTACTGTATATGTTTTGAACCATTCCTGGGACACTAGTTATAGATTCCGATGCTTCACTTCAGGTTTACTGTATCCCTTGGACCTTCTTATTGATGATGAAACACAGAAATTGCATCGGAATTAAATACAAAAGGCACAATGCCGACTTAACTACAAGAAGACTGACTCATCTTACTGACTATGTTTTGAACCATTCCTGTGACACTAGTTATAGATTGCGATGCCCCACTTCAGTTATACTGTATCCCTCTGACTTTCTTATTGACGATGAAACACAGAAATTGCATCGGAATTAAATACAAACGGCACAACGCCGACTTAAGTACAAGAAGACTGACCTTTCTTACTGTCTATGCTTAGAACCATTCCTGTGAAACTAGTTATAGATTCCGATGCTTCACTTCAGGTTTGCTGTATCCCTTGGACCTTCTTATTGACGATGAACCACAGAAATTGCATCGGAATTAAATACAAAAGGCACAATGCCGACTTATGTACAAGAAGACTGACACTTCCTACTGTCTTTGTTTTGAACCATTCCTGTGACACTAGTTATTGATTCCGATGCTACACTTCATGTATACTGTATCCCTCTGACCTTCTTATTGACGATGAAGCACAGAAATTGCATTGGAATTAAATACAAAAGGCACAATGCTGACTTAAGTACTAGAAGACTGACTCTTCTTACTGACTGTTTTGAACCATTCCTGTGACACTAGTTATGGATTCCGATGTTTCACTTCATTTTTACTGTATCCCTTGGACCTTCTTATTGGCGATGAAACACAGATATTGCATCGGTATTAAATACAAAAGGCACAATGCCGACTTAAGTACAAGAAGACTGACTCTTCTTACTGTCTATGATTTGAACCATTCCTGTGACGCTAGTTACAGATTCCGATGCTTCACATCAGGTTTACTGTATCCCTTGGACCTTCCTATTGACGATGAAACACAGATATTGCATCGGAATTAAATACAAAAGGCACAATGCCGACTTAAATACAAGAAGACTGACGCTTCTTACTAACGATGTTTTGAACCATTCCTGTGACACTAGTTAGAGCTTCCGATGGATCACTTCAGGTTTACTGTATCCCTCTGACCTCCTTATTGACGATGAAACACAGTAATTGCGTCGGAAATAAATTGAAAAGGGCATAATGCCGACTTAGGTACAAGAAGTCTGACTTTTCTTACTGTCTATGTTTTGAACCATTCCTGTGACACTAGTTATAGATTCCGATGCTTCACTTCAGGTTTACTGTATCCCTCTGACCTTCTTATTGACGATGAAACACAGAAATTGCATCGGAATTAAATACAAAAGGCACAATGCTGACTTAAGGACTAGAAGACTGACTCTTCCTACTGTCTAAGTTTTGAACCATTCCTGTGACACTAGTTATAGATTCCATTGCTTCACTTCATGTTTACTGTATCCCTCTGACCTTCTTATTGACGATGAAACACAGTAATTGCGTCGGAATTAAATTGAAAAGGGTATAATGCCGACTTAAGTACAAGAAGTCTGACTCTTCTTACTGTCTATGTTTTGAACCATTCCTGTGACACTAGTTATAGATTCCGATGCTTCACTTCAGGTTTACTGTATCCCTTGGACCACCTTATTGATGATGAAACACAGAAATTGCATCGGAATTAAATACAAAAGGCACAATGCCGACTTAACTTCAAGAAGACTGACTCTTCTTACTGACTATGTTTTGAACCATTCCTGTTACACTAGTTATAGATTCCGATGCTTCACTTCAGGTTTACTGTATCACTTGGACCTTCTTATTGACAATGAAGCACAGATATTGCATCGGAATTAAATACAAAAGGCACAATGCCGACGTAAGTACTAGAAGACTGACTCTTCTTACTGTCTATGTTTTGAACCATTCCTGTGACACTAGTTATAGATTTCGATCCTTCACTTCTGTATTACTGTATCACTCTGACCTTCTTTTTGACAATGAAACACAGAAATTGGATCGGAATTAAATTTAAAAGGCACAATGCCGACTTAAGTACAAGAAGACTGACTCTTCTTACTGTCTATGTTTTGAACCATTCCTGAGACACTAGTTATAGATTCCGATGCTTCACTTCAGGTTTACTGTATCCACGTGACCTTCTTATTGACGATGAAACACAGAAATTGCATCGGAATTAAATAGAAAAGGCACAATGCCCACTTAAGTACAAGAAGACTTACCCTTCTTACTGTCTATGATTTGAACCATTCCTAAGACACTAGTTATAGATTCCGATGCTTCACTTCAGGTTAACTGTATCCCTTGGACCTTCTTATTGACTATGAAACACAGAAATTGCATCGGAATTATATAGAAAAGGCACAATGCCGACTTAAGTACAAGAAGACTGACTCTTCTTACTGACAATGCTTTGAACCATTCCTGCGACGCTAGTTACAGATTCCGATGCTTCACATCAGGTTTACTGTATCCCTTGGACCTTCTTATTGACGATGAAACACAGATATTGCATCGGAATTAAATACAAACGGCACAATGCCGACTTAACAACAAGAAGACTGACTCTTCTTACTAACGATAATTTGAACCATTCCTGTGGCACTAGTTAGAGCTTCCGATGCTTCACTTCAGGTTTACTGTATCCCTCTGACCTTCTTATTGACGATGAAACACAGTAATTGCGTCGGAATTAAATTGAAAAGGGCATAATGCCGATTTAAGTACAAGAAGTCTGACTCTTCTTACTGTCAATGTTTTGAACCATTCCTGTGACACTAGTTATAGATTCCGATGCTTCACTTCAGGTTTACTTTATCCCTTGGACCTTCTTATTGATGATGAAACGCAGAAATTGCATCGGAATTAAATACAAAAGGCAGAATGCCGACTTAACTACAAGAAGACTGACTCTTGTTACTGACTATGTTTTGAACCATTTCTGTGACACTAGTTATTGAATACGATGCCTCACTTCAGGTATACTGTATACTTCTGACTTTCTTATTGACGATGAAACACAGAAATTGCATCGGAGTTAAAAACAAAATGCACAATGCCGACTTAAGTACATGTAGACTAACTCTTCCCACTGTCTATGTTTTGAAACATTCCTGTGACACTAGTTATAGATTCCGATGCTTCATTTCAGGTTTACTGTATCCCTTGGACCTTCGTATTGACGATGAAACACAGAAATTGCATCGGAATTAAATACCAAAGGCACAATGCCGACTTAAGTACAAGAAGACTGACCTTTCTTACTGTCTATGCTTAGAACCATTCCTGTGACAGTAGTTATAGATTCCGATGCTTCACTTCAAGTTTGCTGTATCCCTTGGTCCTTCTTATTGACGATGAAACACAGAAATTGTATCGGAATTAAATTTAAAAGGCACAATGCCGACTTATGTACAAGAAGACTGACACTTCCTACTGTCTATGTTTTGAACCATTCCTGTGACACTAGTTATTGATTCCGAAGCTATACTTCAGGTTTACTGTATCCCTTGGACCCTCTTGTTGACGAACAAACACAGATATTGCATCGGAATAAAATAGAAAACGCACAATGCCGACTTAAGTACAAGAAGACTGACACTTCTTACTGTCTATGTTTTGAACCATTCCTGTGACGGTCGTTACAGATTCCGTTGCTTCACTTCAGGTTTATTGTATCCCTCTGACCTTCTTATTGACGATGAAACACAGAAACCGCATAGGAATTAAATAGAAAAGGCAAAATGCAGACTTAAGTACAAGAAGACTGACTCTTCTTCCTGTCTATGATTTGAACTATTACTGTGACACTAGTTATAGATTCCGATGCTTCACTTCAGGTTTACTGTATCTCCCTGACCTTCTTATTAACGATGAAACACAGATATTGCATCTGAATTAAATACAAAAGGCACAATGCCGACTTAAGTACAAGAAGACTGACTCTTCATACTGACTATGCTTTGAACCATTCCTGTGATGATAGTTATAGATTCCGATGCTTCATTTCAGGTTTACTGTATCCCTTTGACCTTCTTATTGACGATGAAACACAGAAATTGCATCGGAATTAAATACAAAAGGCACAATGCCGACTTAAGTACAAGAAGACTGACCTTTCTTACTGTCTATGCTTAGAACCATTCCTGTGACACTAGTTAGAGATTCCGATGTTTCACTTCAGGTTTGCTGTATCCCTTGGACCTTCTTATTGACGATGAAACACAGAAATTGCATCGGAATTAAATACAAAAGGCACAATGCCGACTTAAGTACTAGAAGACTGACTCTTCTTACTGACTGTTTTGAACCATTCCTGTGACACTAGTTATTGATTCCGATGGTTCACTTCAGGTTTACTGTATCCCTCTGAACTTCTTATTGACGATGAAGCACAGAAATTCCATCGGAATTAAATACAAATGGCACAATGCCGACTTAAGTACAAGAAGACTGACTCTCCTCACTGACTATGTTTTGAACCATTCCTGTGACACTAGATATAGATTCCGATGCTTCACTTCAGGTTTACTGCATCCCTTGGACGTTCTTGATGTCGATGAAACACAGGAATTGCATCGGAATAAAATAGAAAACGCACAATGCTGACTTAAGTACAAGAAGACTGACTCCTCTTACTGTCTATGTTTTGAACCATTCCAGTGACAGTCGTTACAGATTCCGATGCTTCACATCAGGTTTATTGTATCCCTCTGACCTTCTTATTGACGATGAAACACAGAAATTGCATCGGAATTAAATAGAAAAGCCTCAATGCCGACTTAAGTACAAGAAGACTGACTCTTCTTACTGTCTATGTTTTGAAACATTCCTGTGACGCTAGTTACAGATTCCGATGCTTCTCTTCAGGTTTACTGTTTCCCATGGACCTTCTTCTTGACGATGAAACACAGAAATTGCATCGGAATTAAATACAAAAGGCACAATGCCGACTTAAGTACAAGAAGACTGACCTTTCTTACTGTCTATGCTTAGAACCATTCCTGTGACACTAGTTATAGATTCCGATGCTTCACTTCAGGATTGCTGTATCCCTTGGACCTTCTTATTGACGATGAAACTCAGAAATTGCATCGGAATTAAATCCAAAAGGCACAATGCCGACTTATGTACAAGAAGACTGACACTTCCTACTGTCTATGTTTTGAACCATTCCTGTGACACTAGTTATTGATTCCGATGGTATACTTCAGGTATACTGTATCCCTCTGACCTTCTTATTGACGATGAAACACAGAAATTGCATCGGAATTAAATACAAAAGGCACAATGCCGACTTAAGTACTAGAAGACTGACTCTTCTTACTGACTGTTTTGAACCATTCCTGTGACACTAGTTATTGATTCCGATGGTTCACTTCAGGTTTACTGTATCCCTCTGAACTTCTTATTGACGATGAAGCACAGAAATTGCATCGGAATTAAATACAAATGGCACAATGCCGACTTAAGTACAAGAAGACTGACTCTCCTCACTGTCTATGTTTTGAACCATTCCTGTGACACTAGATATAGATTCCGATGCTTCAATTCAGGTTTACTGCATCCCTTGGACGTTCTTGATGTCGATGAAACACAGGAATTGCATCGGAATAAAACAGAAAACGCACAATGCCGACTTAAGTACAAGATGACTGACTCCTCTTACTGTCTATGTTTTCAACCATTCCAGTGACAGTCGTTACAGATTCCGATGCTTCACATCAGGTTTATTGTATCCCTCTGACCTTCTTATTGACGATGAAACACAGAAATTGCATCGGAAATAAATAGAAAAGCCTCAATGCCGACTTAAGTACAAGAAGACTGACTCTTCTTACTGTCTATGTTTTGAAACATTCCTGTGACGCTAGTTACAGATTCCGATGCTTCTCTTCAGGTTTACTGTTTCCCATGGACCTTCTTCTTGACGATGAAACACAGAAATTGCATCGGAATTAAATACAAAAGGCACAATGCCGACTTAAGTACAAGAAGACTGACCTTTCTTACTGTCTATGCTTAGAACCATTCCTGTGACACTAGTTATAGATTCCGATGCTTCACTTCAGGATTGCTGTATCCCTTGGACCTTCTTATTGACGATGAAACTCAGAAATTGCATCGGAATTAAATACAAAAGGCACAATGCCGACTTATGTACAAGAAGACTGACACTTCCTACTGTCTATGTTTTGAACCATTCCTGTGCCACTAGTTATTGATTCCGATGGTATACTTCAGGTTTACTGTATCCCTCTGACCTTCTTATTGACGATGAAACACAGAAATTGCATCGGAATTAAATACAAAAGGCACAATGCCGACTTAAGTACTAGAAGACTGACTCTTCTTACTGACTGTTTTGAACCATTCCTGTGACACTAGTTATAGATTCCGATGCTTCACTTCAGGTTTACTGTATCCCTCTGACCTTCTTATTGACGATGAAACGCAGAAATTGCATAGGAATTAAATAGAAAAGGCACAATGCCGACTTAAGTACAAGAAGACTGACTCTTCCTACAGTCTATGTTTTGAACCATTCCTGTGACACCAGTTATAGATTCCGATGCTTCACTTCAGGTTTACTGTATCCCTTGGACGTTCTTATTGGCGATGAAACACTGAAATTGCATCGGAATTAAATAGAAAAAGCACATTGCCGACTTAATTACAAGAAGACTGACTCTTCTTACTGACTATGATTTGAACCATTCCTGTGACACTAGTAATAGATTCCGATGCTTCACTTCAGGTTTACTGTATCCCTCTGACCTTCTTATTGACGATGAAACACAGTAATTGCGTCGGAATTAAATAGAAAAGGCACAATGCCGACTTAAGTACAAGAAGACTGACTCTTCTTTCTGACTATGTTTTGAACCATTCCTGTGACACTAGTTATAGATTCCGATGCTTCACTTCAGGTTTACTGTATCCCTCTGACCTTCGTATTGATGATGAAACATAGAAATTGCATCGGAATTAAATAGAAAAGCCTCAATGCCGACTTAAGTAAAAGAAGACTGACTCTTCTTACTGTCTATGCTTTGAAACATTCCTGTGACGCTAGTTACAGATTCCGATGCTTCTCTTCAGGTTTACTGTATCCCTTGGACCTTCCTCTTGACGAGAAACACAGATATTGCATCGGAATTAAATACAAAAGGCACAAAGCCGACGTAAGTACAAGAAGCCTGACTCGTCTCACTGAGTATGTTTTAAACCATTCCTGTGACACTAGTTACAGATTCCGATGCTTCACTTCAGGTTTACTGTATACCTTGGACGTTCTTATTGACGATGAAACACAGAAATTGCATCGGAATTAAATATAAAAGGCACAATGCCGACTGAAGTACAAGTAGACTGACTCTTCCTACTGTCTATGTTTTGAAACATTCCTGTGACCTTAGTTATTGATTCCGATGTTTCATTTCAGGGTTACTGTAAAACTTGGACTTTCTCATTGACGATGAAACACATAAAGGGCATCGGAATTAAATAGAAAAGGCACAATGCCGACTTAAGTACAAGAAGACTGACCTTTCTTACTGTCTATGCTTAGAACCATTCCTGTGACACTAGTTATAGATTTCGATGCTTCACTTCAGGTTTGCTGTATCCCTTGGACCTTCTTGATGACGATGAAACACAGAAATTGCATCGGAATAAAATAGAAAACGCGACAATGCCGACTTAAGTACAAGAAGACTGACTCCTCTTACTGTCTATGTTTTGAACCATTCCTGTGACGGTCGTTACAGATTCCGATGCTTCAATTCAGGTTTATTGTATCCCTCTGACCTTCTTTTTGACGATGAAACACTGAAATTGCATCGAAATTGAATAGAAAAAGCACAATGCCGACTTAAGTACAAGAAGACTGACTCTCCTTACTGACTATGATTTGAACCATTCCTGTGACACTAGTTATAGATTCCGATGCTTCACTTCAGGTTTACTGTATCCCTCTGACCTTCTTATTGACGATGAGACACAAAAATTGCGTCGGAATTAAATAGAAAAGGCACAATGCCGACTTAAGTACAAGAAGACTGACTCTTCTTTCTGACTATGTTTTGAACCATTCCTGTGACATTAGTTAAAGATTCCGATGCTTCACTTCAGGTTTACTGCATCCCTCTGACCTTCTAATTGAAGATGAAACACAGATAGTGCATCGGAGTTAAATACAAAAGGCACAATGCCTACTTAAGTACAAGAAGACTGACTCTTCCTACTGTCTATGTTTTGAACCATTCCTGTGACACTAGTTATAGATTTCGATGCTTCACTTCAGATTTACTGTATCCCTTGGACCTTCTTATTGACGATGAAACACAGAAATTGCATCGGAATTAAATAGAAAAGGCACATTGCCGACTTAAGTACAAGAAGACTGACTCTTCTTACTGACAATGCTTTGAACCATTCCTGCGACGCTAGTTACAGATTCCGATGCTTCACATCAGGTTTATTGTATCCCTTGGACCTTGTTATTGACGATGAAACACAGATATTGCATCGGAATTAATTACAAAAGGCACAATGCCGACTTAAGTACAAGAAGACTGACTCTTGTTACTAACGATAATTTGAACCATTCCTGTGACACAAGTTAGAGCTTCCGATGCTTCACTTCAGGTTTACTGTATCCCTCTGACCTTCTTATTGACGATGAAACACAGAAATTGCATCGGAATTTAATTCAAATGGCAGAATGCCGACTTAAGTACAAGAAGACTGACTCTTCTTACTGTCTATATTTTGAACCATTCCTGTGACGGTCGTTACAGATTCCGATGCTTCACTCCAGGTTTATTGTATCCCTCTGACCTCCTTATTCACGATGAAACACAGAAATTGCATCGGAATTAAATAGAAAAGGCACAATGCCGACTTAAGTACAAGAAGACTGACTCTTCCTACTGTCTATGTTTTGAACCATTCCTGTGACACTAGTTATAGATTCCGATGCTTCATTTCAGGGTTACTGTATCCCTTGGATCTTCTTATTGACGATGAAACACAGAAATTGCGTCGGAATTAAATACAAAAGGCACAATGCCGACTTAAGTACAAGAAGTCTGACCTTTCTTACTGTCTATGCTTAGAACCATTCCTGTGACACTAGTTATAGATTCCGATGCTTCACTTCAGGATTGCTGTATACCTTGGACCTTCTTATTGGCGATGAAACACAGAAATTGCATCGGAATTAAATACAAAAGGCACAATGCCGACTTATGTACAAGAAGACTGACACTTCCTACTGTCTATGTTTTGAACCATTCCTGTGACACTAGTTATTGATTCCGATGCTATACTTCAGGTTTACTGTATCCCTCTGACCTTCTTATTGACGATGAAACACAGAAATTGCATCGGAATTAAATACAAAAGGCACAATGCCGACTTAAGTACAAGAAGACTGACTCTTCTTACTGACTGTTTTGAACCATTCCTGTGACACTAGTTATAGATTCCGATGCTTCACTTCTGGTTTACTGTATCCCTCTGACCTTATTGACGATGAAACACAGTAATTGCGTCGGAATTAAATAGTAAAGGCACAATGCCGACTTAAGTACAAGAAGACTGACTCTTCTTTCTGACTATGTTTTGAACCATTCCTGTGACACTAGTTATAGATTCCGATGCTTCACTTCAGGTTTACTGTATCCCTTGGACCCTCTTGCTGACGATGAAACACTGAAATTGCATCTGAATAAAATAGAAAACGAACAATGCCGACTTAAGTACAAGAAGACTGACTCTTCTTACTGTCTATGTTTTGAACCATTCCTGTGACGGTCTTTACAGATTCCGATGCTTCACTTCAGGTTTATTGTATCCCTCTGACCTTCTTATTGACGATGAAGCACAGAAATTGCATCGGAATTAAATTGAAATGGCACAATGCCGACTTAAGTACAAGAAGACTGACTCTCCTCACTGGCTATGTTTTGAACCATTCCTGTGACACTAGATATAGATTCCGATGCTTCACTTCAGGTTTACTGCATCCCTTTCACCTTCTTGATGACGATGAAACACAGAAATTGCATCGGAATAAAATAGAAAACGCACAATGCCGACTTAAGTACAAGAAGACTGACTCCTCTTACTGTCTATGTTTTGAACCATTCCTGTGACAGTCGTTACAGATTCCGATGCTTCACTTCAGGTTTATTGTATCCCTCTGAAATTCTTATTGACGATGAAACACAGAAATTGCATTGGAATTAAATAGAAAAGGCACAATGCCGACTTAAGTACAGGAAGACTGACTCTTCCTACTGTCTATGTTTTGAACCATTCCTGTGACACTAGTTATAGATTCCGATGCTTCACTTCAGGTTTACTGTATCCCTTGGACGCTCTTATTGACGATGAAACTCTGACATTGCATCGAAATTGAATAGAAAAAGCACAATGCCGACTTAAGTACAAGAAGACTGACTCTTCTTACTGACTATGATTTGAACCATTCCTGTGACACTAGTTATAGATTCCGATGCTTCACTTCAGGTTTACTGTATCGCTCTGACCTTCTTATTGACGATGAAACACAGTAATAGCGTCGGAATTAAATTGAAAACAGCATAATGCCGACTTAAGTACAAGAAGACTGACTCTTCTTACTGACTGTTTTTAGCCATTCCAGTGACACTAGCTATAGATTCCGATGCTTCACTTCTGGTTTACTGTATCCCTCAGACCTTCTTATTGACGATGAAGCACAGAAATTGCATCGGAATTAAATTCAAATGGCACAATGCCGACTTAAGTACAAGAAGACTGACTCTCCTCACTGTCTATGTTTTGAACCATTCCTGTGACACTAGATATAGATTCCGATGCTTTATTCAGGTTTACTGCATCCCTTGGACCTTCTTGGTGACGATGAAACACAGAAATTGCATCGGAGTAAAATAGAAAACGCACAATGCCGACTTAAGTACAAGAAGACTGATTCCTCTTACTGTCTATGTTTTGAACCATTCCTGCGACGGTCGTTACAGATTCCGATGCTTCACTTAAGGTTTATTGTATCCCTCTGACCTTCTTATTGATGATGAAGCACAGAAATTGCATCGGAATTAAATTCAAATGGCACAATGCCGACTTAAGTACATGTAGACTGACTCTTCCTACTGTCTATGTTTTGAAACATTCCTGTGACCTTAGTTATAGGTTCCGATGCTTCATTTCAGGGTTACTGTATCCCTTGGACCTTCTTATTGACGATGAAACACATAAAGGGCATCGGAATTAAATACAAAAGGCACAATGCCGACTTAAGTACAAGACGACTGACCTTTCTTACTGTCTATGCTTAGAATTATTCCTGTGACACTAGTTATAGATTCCGATGCTTCACTTTAGGTTTGCTGTATCCCTTGGACCTTCTTATTGACGATGAAACACAGAAATTGCATCGGAATTAAATACAAAAGGCACAATGCCGACTTATGTACAAGAAGACTGACACTTCCTACTGTCTATGTTTTGAACCATTCCTGTGACACTAGTTATTGATTCCGATGCTACACTTCAGGTTGACTGTATCCCACTGACCTTATTAATGACGATGAAACACAGAAATTGCATCGGAATTAAATACAAAAGGCACAATGCCGACTTAAGTACTAGAAGACTGACTCTTCTTACTGACTGTTTTGAACCATTCCTGTGACACTAGTTATAGATTCCGATGCTTCACTTCAGGTTTACTGTATCCCTCTGACCTTCTTATTGATGATGAAGCACAGAAATTGCATCGGAATTAAATTCAAATGGCACAATGCCGACTTAAGTACAAGAAGACTGACTCTCCTCACTGTCTATGTTATGAACCATTCCTGTGACACTAGATATAGATTCCGATGCTTCACTTCAGGTTTATTGCATCCCTTGGACCTTCTTGATGACGATGAAAGACAGAAATTGCATCGTAATAAAATAGAAAACGCACAATGCCGACTTAAGTACAAGAAGACTGACTCCTCTTACTGTCTATGTTTTCAACCATTCCTGTGACGGTCGTTACAGATTCCGATGCTTCACTTCAGGTTTATTGTATCCCTCTGACCTTCTTATTGACGATGAAACACAGAAATTGCATTGGAATTAAATAGAAAAGGCACAATGCCGACTTAAGTACAAGAAGACTGACTCTTCCTACTGTCTATGTTTTGAACCATTCCTGTGACACTACTTACAGATTCCGATGCTTCACTTCAGGTTTACTGTATCTCTTGGACGTTCTTACTGACGATGAAACACTGAAATTGCATCGAAATTAAATAGAAAAAGCACAATGCCGACTTAAGTACAAGAAGACTGACTCTTCTTACTGACTATGGTTTGAACCATTCCTGTGACGGTCGTTACAGATTCCGATGCTTCACTTAAGGTTTATTGTATCCCTCTGACCCTCTTATTGATGATGAAGCACAGAAATTGCATCGGAATTAAATTCAAATGGCACAATGCAGACTTAAGTACATGTAGACTGACTCTTCCTACTGTCTATGTTTTGAAACATTCCTGTGACCTTAGTTATAGGTTCCGATGCTTCATTTCAGGGTTACTGTATCCCTTGGACCTTCTTATTGACGATGAAACACATAAAGGGCATCGGAATTAAATACAAAAGGCACAATGCCGACTTAAGTACAAGACGACTGACCTTTCTTACTGTCTATGCTTAGAATTATTCCTGTGACACCAGTTATAGATTCCGATGCTTCACTTTGGGTTTGCTGTATCCCTTGGACCTTCTTATTGACGATGAAACACAGAAATTGCATCGGAATTAAATACAAAAGGCACAATGCCGACTTATGTACAAGAAGACTGACACTTCCTACTGTCTATGTTTTGAACCATTCCTGTGACACTAGTTATTGATTCCGATGCTACACTTCAGGTTTACTGTATCCCTCTGACCTTCTTATTGATGATGAAGCACAGAAATTGCATCGGAATTAAATTCAAATGGCGCAATGCCGACTTAAGTACAAGAAGACTGACTGTCCTCACTGTCTATGTTATGAACCATTCCTGTGACACTAGATATAGATTCCGATGCTTCACTTCAGGTTTATTGCATCCCTTGGACCCTTTTGATGACGATGAAAGACAGAAATTGCATCGGAATAAAATAGAAAACGCACAATGCCGACTTAAGTACAAGAAGACTGACTCCTCTTACTGTCTATGTTTTGAACCATTCCTGTGACGGTCGTTACAGATTCCGATGCTTCACTTCAGGTTTATTGTATCCCTCTGACCTTCTTATTGACGATGAAACACAGAAATTGCATTGGAATTAAATAGAAAAGGCACAATGCCGACTTAAGTACAAGAAGACTGACTCTTCCAACTGTCTATGTTTTGAACCATTCCTGTGACACTAGTTACAGATTCCGATGCTTCACTTCAGGTTTACTGTATCTCTTGGACGTTCTTACTGACGATGAAACACTGAAATTGCATCGAAATTAAATAGAAAAAGCACAATGCCGACTTAAGTACAAGAAGACTGACTCTTCTTACTGACTATGGTTTGAACCATTCCTGTGACACTAGTTATAGATTCCGATGCTTCACTTCAGGTTTACTGTATCCCTCTGACCTTCTTATTGACGATGAAACACAGAAATTGCGTCGGAATTAAATAGAAAAGGCACAATGCCGACTTAAGTACAAGAAGACTGACTCTTCTTTCTGACTATGTTTTGAACCATTCCTGTGACACTAGTTAAAAGTTCCGATGCTTCACTTCAGGTTTACTGTATCCCTCTGACCTTCGAATTGAAGATGAAACACAGATAGTGCATCGGAGTTAAATACAAAAGGCACAATGCCGACTTAAGTACAAGAAGACTGACTCTTCTTACTGACAATGCTTTGTACCATTCCTGCGACGCTAGTTACAGATTCCGATGCTTCACATCAGGTTTACTGTATCGCTCTGACCTTCTTATTGACGATGAAACACAGTAATTGCGTCGGAATTAAATTGAAAAGAGCATAATGACGACTTAAGTACAAGAAGTCTGACTCTTCTTACTGTCTATGCTTAGAACCATTCCTGTGACACTAGTTATAGCTTCCGATGCTTCACTTCAGGTTTGCTGTATCCCTTGGACCTTCTTATTGACGATGAAACACAGAAATTGCATCGGAGTTAAAAACAAAATGCACAATGCCGACTTAAGTACATGTAGATTAACTCTTCCTACTGTCTATGTTTTGAAACATTCCTGTGACACTAGTTGTAGATTCCGATGCTTCATTTCAGGTTTACTGTATCCCTTGGACCTTCTTATTGACGATGAAACACAGAAATTGCATCGGAATTAAATACAAAAGGCACAATGGCGACTTAAGTACAAGAAGACTGACCTTTCTTACTGTCTATGCTTAGAACCATTTCTGTGACACTAGTTATAGATTCCGATGCTTCACTTCAGGTTTGCTGTATCCCTTGGACCTTCTTATTGACGATGAAACACAGAAATTGCATCGGAATTAAATACAAAAGGCACAATGCCGACTTATGTACAAGAAGACTGACACTTCCTACTGTCTATGTTTTGAACCATTCCTGTGACACTAGTTATTGATTCCGATGCTATACTTCAGGTTTACTGTATCCCTCTGACCATCTTGTTGACGGTGAAACACAGAAATTGCATCGGAATTAAATACAAAAGGCACAATGCCGACTTAAGTACTAGAAGACTGACTCTTCTTACTGACTGTTTTGAACCATACCTGTGACACTAGTTATAGATTCCGATGCTTCACTTCAGGTTTACTGTATCCCTCTGACTTTCTTATTGACGTGAAGCACAGAAATTGCATCGGAATTAAATTCAAATGGCACAATGCCGACTTAAGTAGAAGAAGACTGACCCTCCTCACTGTCTATGTTTTGAACCATTCCTATGACACTAGATATAGATTCCGTTGCTTCACTTCAGGTTTACTGTATCCCTTGGACCCTCCTGTTGACGAAGAAGCACAGAAATTGCATCGGAATAAATTAGAAAACGCACAATGCCGACTTAAGTACAAGAAGACTGACACTTCTTACTGACCACGTTTTGAACCATTCCTGTGACGGTCGTTACAGATTCCGATGCTTAACTTCAGGTTTATTGTATCGCTCTGACCTTCTTATTGACGATGAAACACAGAAAATGCATAGGAATTAAATAGAAAAGGCACAATGCCGACTTAAGTACAAGAAGACTGACTCTTCCTACTGTCTATGTTTTGAACCATTCCTGTGACACCAGTTATGGATTCCGATGCTTCACTTCAGGTTTACTGTATCCCTTGGACGTTCTTATTGACGATGAAACACTGAAATTGCATCGGAATTAAATAGAAAAAGCACAATGCCGACTTAAGTACAAGAAGACTGAATCTTCTTACTGACTATGATTTCAAAGATTCCTGCGACACTAGTTATAGATTCCGATGTTTCACTTCAGGTTTACTGTATCCCTCTGACCTTCGTATTGACGATGAAACACAGAAATTGCGTCGGAATTAAATAGAAACGGCACAATGCCGACTTAAGTACAAGATGACTGACTCTTCTTTCTGACTATGTTTTGAACCATTCCTGTGACACTAGTTATAGATTCCGATGCTTCACTTCAGATTTACTGTATCCCTCTGACCTTCTTATTGACGATGAAACACAGAAATTGCATCAGAATTAAATGGAAAAGCCTCAATGCCGACTTAAGTACAAGAAGACTGACTCTTCTTACTGTCTATGCTTTGAAACATTCCTGTGACGCTAGTTACAGATTCCGATGCTTCTCTTCAGGTATACTGTTTCCCTTGGACCTTCTTCTTGACGAGAAACACAGATATCGCATCGGAATTAAATACAAAAGGCACAAAGCCGACGTAAGTACAAGAAGACTGACTCTTATTACTGAGTATGTTTTAAACCATTCCTGTGACACTAGTTAAAAAATTCCGATGCTTCACTTCAGGTTTACGGTATCCCAGTGACCTTCTTATTAACGATGAAACACAGTAATAGCATCGGAATTTAATTGAAGAGGGAACAATGCCGACTTAAGTACAAGAAGACTGACTCTTCTTACTGTCTATGTTTTGAACGATTCCTGTGACACTAGTTATAGATTCCGATGCTTCACTTCAGGTTTACTGTATTCCTTGCACCTTCGTATTGACGATGCAACACAGAAATGGCATCGGAATTAAATACAAAAGGCACAATGCCGACTTAAGTACAAGAAGACTGACTCTTCGTACTGTCTATGTTTTGAACCATTCCTGTGAGGGTCGTTACAGATTCCGATGCTTCACTTCAGGTTTATTGTTTCCCTCTGACCTACTTATTGACGATGAAACACGGAAATTGCATAGGAATTAAATAGAAAAGGCACAATGCCGACTTAAGTACAAGAAGACTGACTCTTCCTACTGTCTATGTTTTGAACCATTCCTGTGACACTAGTTATAGATTCCGATGCTTCACTCAGGTTTACAGTATCCCTTGGACGTTCCTATTGACGATGAAACACAGAAATTGCATCGGAATTAAATACAAAAGGCACAACGCCGACTGAAGTACATGTAGACTGACTCTTCCTACTGTCTATGTTTTGAAACATTCCTGTGACCTTAGTTATTGATTCCGATGCTTCATTTCAAGGTTACTGTATCCCTTGGACCTTCTTATTGACGATGAAACACATAAAGGGCATCGGAATTAAATAGAAAAGGCACAATGCCGACTTAAGTACAAGACGACTGAACTTTCTTACTGTCTATGCTTAGAACCCTTCCTGTGACACTAGTTATAGATTCCGATGCTTCACTTCAGGTTTGCTGTATCCCTTGGACCTTCTTATTGACGATGAAACACTGAAATTGCATCGGAATTAAATACAAAAGGCACACTGCCGACTTATGTACAAGAAGACTGACACTTCCTACTGTCAATGTTTTTAACCATTCCTGTGACACTAGTTATTGATTCCGATGCTACACTTCAGGTTTACTGTATCCCACTGACCTTCTTATTGACGATGAAACACAGAAATTGCATCGGAATTATATACAAAAGGCACAATGCCGACTTAAGTACTAGAAGACTGACTCTTCTTACTGACTGTTTTGAACCATTTCTGTGACACTAGTTATAGATTCCGATGCTTCACTTCAGGTTTACTGTATCCCTCTGACCTTCTTATTGACGATGAAGCACAGAAATTGCATCGGAATTAAATTCAAATGGCACAATGCCGACTTAAGTACAAGAAGACTGACTCTCCTCACTGTCTATGTTATGAACCATTCCTGTGACAGTAGATATAGATTCCGATGCTTCACTTCAGGTTTACTGCATCCCTTGGACCTTCTTGATGACGATGAAACACAGAAATTGCATCGGAATAAAATAGAAAACGCAAAATGCCGACTTAAGTACAAGAAGACTGACTCCTCTCACTGTCTATGTTTGAACCATTCCTGTGACGGTCGTTACAGATTCCGATGCTTCACTTCAGGTTTATTGTATCCCTCTGACCTTCTTATTGACGATGAAACACAGAAATTGCATTGGAATTAAATAGAAAAGGCACAATGCCGACTTAAGTAAAAGAAGACTGACTCTTCCTACTGTCTATGTTTTGAACCATTCCTGTGACACTAGTTATAGATTCCGAGGCTTCACTTCAGGTTTACTGTATCACTTGCAATTTCGTATTGACGATGCAACACAGAAATGGCATCGGAATTAAATACAAAAGGCACAATGCCGACTTAAGTACTAGAAGACTGACTCTTCTTACTGACTGTTTTGAACCGTTCCTGTGACACTAGTTATAGATTCCGATGCTTCACTTCAGGTTTACTGTATCCCTCTGACCTTGTTATTGACGGTGAAGCACAGAAATTGCATCGGAATTAAATTCAAGTGGCACAATGCCGACTTAAGTACAAGAAGACTGACTATCCTCACTGTCTATGTTTTGAAGCATTCCTGTGACACTAGATATAGATTCCGATGCTTCACTTCAGGTTTACTGTATCCCTTGGAACTTCTTGTTGACGATGAAACACAGAAATTGCATCGGAATAAAATAGAAAACGCACAATGCCGACTTAAGTACAAGAAGACTGACTCTTCTTACTGTCTATGTTTTGAACCATTCCTGTGAGGGTCGTTACAGAATCCGATGCTTCACTTCAGGTTTATTGTATCCCTCTGACCTACTTATTGACGATGAAACACGGAAATTGCATAGGAATTAAATAGAAAAGGCACAATGCCGACTTAAGTACATGAAGACTGACTCTTCCTACTGTCTATGTTTTGAACCATTCCTGTGACACTAGTTATAGATTCCGATGCTTCACTTCAGGTTTACTGTATCCCTTGGACGTTCTTATTGACGATGAAACACAGAAAAAGCATCGGAATTAAATACAAAAGGCACAATGCCGACTGAAGTACATGTAGACTGACTCTTCCTACTGTCTATGTTTTGAAACATTCCTGTGACCTTAGTTATAGATTCCGATGATTCATTTCAGGTTTACTGTATCCCTTGGACCTTCTTATTGACGATGAAACACATAAAGGGCATCGGAATTAAATAGAAAAAGCACAATGCCGACATAAGTACAAGAAGACTGACCTTTCTTACTGTCTATGCTTAGAACCATTCCTGTGACACTAGTTATAGTTTTCCGATGCTTCACTTCAGGTGTGCTGTATCCCTTGGACCTTCTTATTGACGATGAAACACAGAAATTGCATCGGAATTAAATACAAAAGGCACAATACCGACTTATGTACAAGAAGACTGACACTTCCTACTGTCTATGTTTTGAACCATTCCTGTGACACTAGTTATTGATTCCGACGCCACGCTTCAGGTTTACTGTATCCCACTGACCTTCTTACTGACGATGAAACACAGAAATTGCATCGGATTAAATACAAAATGCACAATGCCGACTTAAGTACTAGAAGACTGACTCTTCTTACTGACTGTTTTGAACCATTCCTGTGACACAAGTTATAGATTCCGATGCTTCACTTCAGGTTTACTGTATGCCTCTGACCTTTTTATTGACGATGAAGCACAGAATTTGCATCGGAATTAAATTCAAATGGCACAATGCCGACTTAAGTACAAGAAGACTGACTCTTCTTACTGACTGCTTTGAACCATTCCTGTGACGGTCGTTACAGATTCCGATGCTTCACTTCAGGTTTATTGTATCCCTCTGACCTTCTTATTGACGATGAAACACAGAAATTGCATTGGAATTAAATAGAAAAGGCACAATGCCGACTTAAGTACAAGAAGACTGACTCTTCTTACTGACTGCTTTGAACCATTCCTGTGGCACTTGTTATAGATTCCGATGCTTCACTTCAGGTTTACTGTGTCCCTCTGACCTTCTTATTGACGATGAAACACAGATAGTGCATCGGAATTATATACAAATGGCACAGTGCCACTTAAGTACAAGAAGACTGACTCTAATTACTGTCTATGTTTTGAACCATTCCTGTGACACTAGTTATAGATTCCGATGCATCACTTCAGGTTTACTGTATCACTTGGTCCTTGTTATTGACGATGAAACATAGAAATTGCATCGGTATTAAATACAAAAGGCACAGTGCCGACTTAAGTACAAGAAGACTGACCCATCTTACTGTCTATCTTTTGAACCATTCCTGTGACACTAGTTATAGATTCCGATGCTTCACTTCAGGTTTACTGTATCCCTCTGACCTTCTTATTGACGATGAAACACAGATATTGCATCGGAAATAAATACAAAAATCAAAATGCCGACTTAAGTACAAGAAGACTGACTCAACTTACTGTCTATGATTTGAACAATTCCTGTGACACTAGTTATAGTTTCCGATGATTCACTTCATGTTTACTGTTTTCCTTGGAGTTCCGTATTGACGATGAAACACAGAAATTGCATCGGAATTAAATAGAAAAGGCACAATGCCGACTTAAGTACAAGAAGACTGACTCTTCCTACTGTCTATAGCTTGAACCACTCCTGTGACACTAGTTATAGATTCCGATGCTTCACTTCAGGTTTACTGTATCCCTCTGACCATCTTATTGACGATGAAACACAGAAATTGCATCGGAATTAAATAAAAAAGGCACAATGCCGACTTAAGTACAAGAAGACTGACTCTTCATACTGTCTATGATTTGCACCATTCCTGTGACGCTACTTACAGATTCCGATGCTTCACTTCAGGTTTACTGTAACCCTCTGACCATCTTATTGCCGATGAAACACAGAAATTGCATCGGAATTATATAGAAAAGGCACAATGCCGACTTATGTACAAGAAGACTGACTCTTCCTACTGTCTATGCTTTCAACCATTCCTGTGACACTAGTTATAGATTCCGATGCTTCACTTCAGGTTTACTGTATCCCTCTGACCTTCTTATTGACGATGAAACACAGAAATTGCATCCGAATTAAATACAAAATGCAAAATGCCGACTTAAGTGCAGGAAGACTGACTCTTCTTACTGTCTATGTTTTGAACCATTCCTGTGACGCTTGTTAGAGATTCCGATGCTTCACTTCAGGTTTACTGCATCCCTCTGACCTTCTTATTGACGATGGAACACAGAAATTGCATCGGAATTAAATACAAAAGGCACAATGCCGACTTAAGTACAAGAAGACTGACTCTTCTTACTGACTACGTTTTGAACCATTCCTGTGACACTAGTTATAGATTCCGATGCTTCACTTCAGATTTACTGTAACCCTCTGACCTTCTTATTGGCGATGAAACACAGAAATTGCATCTGAATTAAATACAAAATGCACAATGCCGCCTTAAGTACCAGAAGACTGACTCTACTTAGTGACTGTTTTGAACCATTCCTGTGGCACTAGTTATAGATTCCGATGTTTTACTTCAGATTAACTGTATCCCTCTAATCTTCTTATTGACGATGAAACACAGAAATTGCATTGGAATTTTATACAAATGGTACAATGCCACTTAAGTACAAGAAGACTGACTCTCCTTACTGTCAATGTTTTGAACCATTCCAGTGCCACTAGTTATAGATTCCGATGCATCACTTTAGGTTTACTGTATCCCTTGGACCTTCCTATTGACGATGAAACACAGAAATTGCATCGGTATTAAGTACCAAAGGCACAATGCCGACTTAAGTACAAGAAGACTGACACTTCTTACTGTCTATGTTTTGAACCATTCCTGTGGCACTAGTTACAGATTCCGATACTTTACTTCAGGTTTACTGTATCCCTCTGCACTTCTTATTGACGATGAAACACAGAAATTGCATCGGAATAAAATACAAAAATCAAAATGCCGACTGAAGTACAAGAAGACTGACTCAACTTACTGTCTATGATTTGTACCATTCCTGTGACACTAGTTATAGATTCCGATGATTCACTTAAGGTTTACTGTATTCCTTGGACCTCCGTATTGATGATGAAACACAGAAATTGCATCGGAATTAAATAGAAAATTCACAATGCCGACTTAAGTACAAGAAGACTGACTCTTCTTTCTGACTATGTTTTGAAGCATTCCTGTGACACTAGTTATAGATTCCGATGCTTCACTTCAGGTTTATAGTATCCCTCTGACCTTCTTATTGACGATGAAACACAGATATTGCGTCGGAAATTAAATAGAAAAGGCACAATGCCGACTTAAGTACAAGAGGACTGATTCCTCTTACTGAATATGTTTTGAACCATTCCTGTGACACTAGTTATAGATTCCGATGCTTCACTTCAGGTTTACTGTATCCCTCTGAACTTCTTACTGACGTTGAAACGCAGAAATTGCATCGAAATTAAATAGAAATGGCACAATGCCGACTTATGTACAAGATGACTGACTCTTCTTACTGTCTATAGTTTGAATCATTCCTGTGACACTAGTTATAGATTCCGATGCTTCACCTCGGGTTTACTGTATCCCTTGGACCTTCTTATTTACGATGAAACACAGAAATTGCGTCGGAATTAAATAGAAAAGGCACAATGCCGACTTAAGTACAAGAAGACTGACTCCTCTTACTGTCTATGATTTGAACGGTTCCTGTGACGCTAGTTACTGATTTCGATGCTTCACTTCAGGTATACTGTATCTCTCTGACCATCTTATTGACGATGAAACACAGAAATTGCATCGGAATTAAATAGAAAAGGCACAATGCCGACTTAAGTACAAGAAGACTAACCATTCTTACTGTCTATGCTTTGAACCATTCCTGTGACACTAGATATAGATTCCGATGCTTCACTTCAGGTTTATTGTATCCCTCTGACCTTCTTATTGACGATGAAACACAGCTATTGCATCGGAATTAAATAGAAAAGGCACAATGCCGACTTAAGTATAAGAAGACTGACTCTTCCTACTGTCTATGTTTTGAACCATTCCTGTAACACTAGTTATAGTTTCCGATGCTTCACTTCAGGTTTACTGTATCCCTTGGACGTTCTTATTGACGATGAAACACAGAAATTGCATCGGAATTAAATACAAAAGGCACAATGCCGACTGAAGTACATGTAGACTGACTCTTCCTACTGTCTATGTTTTGAAACATTCCTTTGACCTTAGTTATAGATTCCGATGCTTCATTTCAGGTTTACTGTATCCCTTGGACCTTCTTATTGACGATGAAACACATAAAGGGCATCGGAATTAAATAGAAAAGGCACAATGCCGACTTAAGTACAAGAAGACTGACCTTTCTTACTGTCTATGCTTAGAACCATTCCTGTGACACCAGTTATAGATTCCGATGCTTCACTTCAGGTTTGCTGTATCCCTTGGACCTTCTTATTGACGATGAAACACAGAAATTGCATCGGAATTAAATACAAAAGGCACAATACCGACTTATGTACAAGAAGACTGACACTTCCTACTGTCTATGTTTTGAACCATTCCTGTGACACTGGTTATTGATTCCGACGCTACACTTCAGGTTTACTGTATCCCACTGACCTTCTTATTGACTATGAAACACAGAAATTACATCGGAATTAAATACAAAAGGCACAATGCCGACTTAAGTACTAGAAGACTGACTCTTCTTACTGACTGTTTTGAACCATTCCTGTGTCACTAGTTAAGGATTCCGATGCTTCACTTCAGGTTTACTGTATCCCTCTGACCTTCTCATTGACGATGAAGCACAGAAATTGCATCGGAATTAAATTCGAATGGCACAATGCCGACTTAAGTACAAGAAGACTGACTCTCCTCACTGTCTATGTTTTAAACCATTCCTGTGACACTAGATATTGATTCCGATGCTTCACTTCAGGTGTACTGCATCCCTTGGACCTTCTTGATGACGATGAAACACAGAAATTGAATCGGAATAAAATAGAAAACGCACAATGCCGACTTAAGTACAAGAAGACTGACTCCTCTTACTGTCTATGATTTGAACCATTCCTGTGACGGTCGTTACAGATTCCGATGCTTCACTTCAGGTTTATTGTATCCCTCTGACCTTCTTATTGACGATGAAATACAGAAATTGCATTGGAATTAAATAGAAAAGGCACAATGCCGACTTAAGTACAAGAAGACTGACTCTTCCTACTGTCTATGTTTTGAACCATTCCTGTGACACTAGTTATAGATTCCGATGCTTCACTTCAGGTTTACTGTATCCCTTGTACGTTCTTATTGACGATGAAACACTGAAATTGCATCGAAATTAAATAGAAAAAGCACAATGCCGACTTAAGTACAAGAAGACTGACTCTTCTTACTGACTATGATTTGAACCATTCCTGTGACACTAGTTACTGATTCCGATGCTTCACATCAGGTTTACTGTATCCCTCTGACCTTCTTATTGACGATGAAACACAGAAATTGCGTCGGAATTAAATAGAAGAGGCACAATGCCGACTTAAGTACAAGAAGACTGACTCTTCTTTCTGACTATGTTTTGAACCATTCCTGTGACACTAGTTATAGATTCCGATGCTTCACTGCAGGTTTACTGTATCCCTCTGACCTTCTTATTGACGATGAAACACAGAAATTGCATCGGAATAAAATAGAAAAGCCTCAATGCCGACTTAAGTACAAGAAGACTGACTCTACTTACTGTCTATGTTTGAAACATTCCTGTGACGCTAGTTACAGATTCCGATACTTCTCTTCAGGTTTACTGTTTCCCTTGGACCTTCTTATAATGATAAAACACAGATATTGCATCGGAATTAAATACAAAAGGGACAAAGCCGACGTAAGTACAAGAAGACTGACTCTTCTTACTGAGTATGCTTTAAACCATTCCTTTGACACTAGTTAGAAATTCCGATGCTTCACTTCAGGTTTACGGTATCCCTCTGACCTTCTTATTGACGTTGAAACACAGTAATAGCATCGGAATTAAATTGAAGAGGGAACAATGCCGACTTAAGTACAAGAAGACTGACTCTTTTCACTGTCTATGTTTTGAACAATTCCTATGACACTAGTTATAGATTCCGATGCTTCACTTCAGGTTTACTGTATCCCTTGGACCTTCGTATTGATGATGCAACACAGATATTGCATCGGAAATAAATACAAAAATCAAAATGCCGACTTAAGTACAAGAAGACTGACTCAACTTACTGTCTATGATTCGAACAATTCCTGTGACACTAGTTATAGATTCCGATGATTCACTTCATGTTTACTGTATCCCTTGGACTTTCTTATTGACAATGAAACACAGAAATTGAATCGGAATTAAATACAAAAGGCACAATGCCGACTTAAGTACAAGAAGACTAACCTTTCTTACAGTCTATGTTTTGAACCATTCCTGTAACACTAGTTATAGATTCCGATGCTTCACTTCAGGTTTACTGTATCTCTCTGTCCCTCTTATATACGATGAAATACAGAAATTGCATCGGAATTAAATAGAAAAGGCACAATGCCGACTTAAGTACAAGAAGACTGACTCTTCTTACTGACTGCTTTGAACCATTCCTGTGGCACTAGTTATAGATTCCGATGCTTCACTTCAGATTTACTGTGTCCCTCTGACCTTGTTGACGATGAAACTCAGAAATTGCAACGGAATTATATACAAATGGCACAGTGACACTTAAGTACAAGAAGACTGACTCTCCTTACTGTCTATGTTTTGAACCATTCCTGTGACACTAGTTATAGATTCCGATGCATCACTTCAGGTTTACTGTATCACTTGGTCCTTGTTATTGACGACGAAACATAGAAATAGCATCGGTAATAAATACAAAAGGCACAGTGCCGACTTAAGTACGAGAAGACTGACCCATCTTACTGTCCATGTTTTGAACCATTCCTGTGACACTAGTTATAGATTCCGATGCTTCACTTCAGGTTTACTGTATCCCTCTGACCTTCTTATTGACGATGAAACACAGATATTGCATCGGAAATAAATACAAAAATCAAAATGCCGACTTAAGTACAAGAAGACTGACTCATCTTACTGTCTATGATTCGAACAATTCCTGTGACACTAGTTATAGATTCCGATGATTCACTTCATGTTTACTGTATTCCTTGGACTTCCGTATTGACGATGAAACACAGAAATTGCATCGGAATTAAATAGAAAAGGCACAATGCCGACATAAGTACAAGAAGAATGACTCTTCTCTCTGACTATGTTTGGAAGCATTCCTGTGGCACTAGTTATAGATTCCGATGCTTCACTTCAGGTTTATTGTATCACTCTGACCTTCTTATTGACGATGAAACACAGATATTGCATCGGAATTAAATAGAAAAGGCACAATGCCGACTTAAGTACAAGTGGACTGATTCTTCTTACTGAATATGTTTTGAACCATTCCTGTGACACTAGTTATGGATTCCGATGCTTCACTTCAGGTTTACTGTATCCCTCTGAACGTCTTACTGACGATGAAACACAGAAATTGCATCGGAATTAAATAGAAAAGGCACAATGCCGACTTAAGTACAAGAAGACTGACTCTTCTTACTGTCTATGGCTTGAACCACTCCTGTGACACTAGTTATAGATTCCGATGCTTCACTTCAGGTTTACTGTATCCCTCTGACCATCTTATTGACGATGAAAAACAGAAATGGAATCGGAATTAAATAAAAAAGGCACAATGCCGACTTAAGTACAAGAAGACTGACTCTTCTTACTGTCTATGATTTGCACCATTCCTGTGACGCTAGTTACAGATTCCGATGCTTCACTTCAGGTTTACTGTATCCCTCTGACCATCTTATTGACGATGAAACACAGAAATTGCATCGGAATTAAATAGAAAAGGCACAATGCGGACTTAAGTACAAGAAGACTGACTCTTCTTACTGACTATGTTTTGAACCATTCCTGTGACACTAGTTATAGATTCCGATGCTTCTCTTCAGATTTACTGTAACCCTCTGACCTTCTTATTGGCGATGAAACACAGAAATTGCATCGGAATTAAATACAAAATGCACAATGCCGCCTTAAGTACAAGAAGACTGACTCTTCTTACTGACTGTTTTGAACCATTCCTATGGCACTAGTTATAGATTCCGATGTTTTACTTCAGATTTACTGTATCCCTCTAACCTTCTTATTGACGATGAAACACAGAAATTGCATTGGAATTTTATACAAATGGTACAATGCCACTTAAGTACAAGAAGACTGATTATCCTTACTGTCAATGTTTTGAACCATTCCAGTGCCCCTAGTTATAGATTCCGATGCATCACTTTAGGTTTACTGTATCCCTTGGACCTTCCTATTGACGATGAAACACAGAAATTGCATCGGTATTAGGTACCAAAGGCACAATGCCGACTTAAGTACAAGAAGACTGACACTTATTACTGTCTATGTTTTGAACCATTCCTGTGACACTAGTTATAGATTCCGATGCTTCACTTCAGGTTTACTGTATCCCTCTGACCTTCTTATTGACGATGAAACACAGATATTGCATCGGAAATAAATACAAAAATCAAAATGCCGACTTAAGTACAAGAAGACTGACTCAACTTACTGTCTATGATTTGAACAATTCCTGTGACACTAGTTATAGTTTCCGATGATTCACTTCATGTTTACTGTTTTCCTTGGAGTTCCGTATTGACGATGAAACACAGAAATTGCATCGGAATTAAATAGAAAAGGCACAATGCCGACTTAAGTACAAGAAGACTGACTCTTCCTACTGTCTATAGCTTGAACCACTCCTGTGACACTAGTTATAGATTCCGATGCTTCACTTCAGGTTTACTGTATCCCTCTGACCATCTTATTGACGATGAAACACAGAAATTGCATCGGAATTAAATAAAAAAGGCACAATGCCGACTTAAGTACAAGAAGACTGACTCTTCATACTGTCTATGATTTGCACCATTCCTGTGACGCTACTTACAGATTCCGATGCTTCACTTCAGGTTTACTGTATCCCTCTGACCATCTTATTGACGATGAAACACAGAAATTGCATCGGAATTATATAGAAAAGGCACAATGCCGACTTATGTACAAGAAGACTGACTCTTCCTACTGTCTATGCTTTGAACCATTCCTGTGACACTAGTTATAGATTCCGATGCTTCACTTCAGGTTTACTGTATCCCTCTGACCTTCTTATTGACGATGAAACACAGAAATTGCATCCGAACTAAATACAAAATGCAAAATGCCGACTTAAGTGCAGGAAGACTGACTCTTCTTACTGTCTATGTTTTGAACCATTCCTGTGACGCTTGTTACAGATTCCGATGCTTCACTTCAGGTTTACTGCATCCCTCTGACCTTCTTATTGACGATGGAACACAGAAATTGCATCGGAATTAAATACAAAAGGCACAATGCCGACTTAAGTACAAGAAGACTGACTCTTCTTACTGACTATGTTTTGAACCATTCCTGTGACACTAGTTATAGATTCCGATGCTTCACTTCAGATTTACTGTAACCCTCTGACCTTCTTATTGGCGATGAAACACAGAAATTGCATCGGAATTAAATACAAAATGCACAATGCCGCCTTAAGTACAAGAAGACTGACTCTACTTAGTGACTGTTTTGAACCACTCCTGTGGCACTAGTTATAGATTCCGATGTTTTACTTCAGATTAACTGTATCCCTCTAACCTTCTTATTGACGATGAAACACAGAAATTGCATTGGAATTTTATACAAATGGTACAATGCCACTTAACTACAAGAAGACTGACTCTCCTTACTGTCAATGTTTTGAACCATTCCAGTGCCACTAGTTATAGATTCCGATGCATCGCTTTAGGTTTACTGTATCCCTTGGACCTTCCTATTGACGATGAAACACAGAAATTGCATCGGTATTAAGTACCAAAGGCACAATGCCGACTTAAGTACAAGAAGACTGACACTTCTTACTGTCTATGTTTTGAACCATTCCTGTGGCACTAGTTACAGATTCCGATGCTTTACTTCAGGTTAACTGTATCCCTCTGCACTTCTTATTGACGATGAAACACAGAAATTGCATCGGAATAAAATACAAAAATCAAAATGCCGACTGAAGTACAAGAAGACTGACTCAACTTACTGTCTATGATTTGTACCATTCCTGTGACACTAGTTATAGATTCCGATGATTCACTTAAGGTTTACTGTATTCCTTGGACCTCCGTATTGATGATGAAACACAGAAATTGCATCGGAATTAAATAGAAAATTCACAATGCCGACTTAAGTACAAGAAGACTGACTCTTCTTTCTGACTATGTTTTGAAGCATTCCTGTGACACTAGTTATAGATTCCGATGCTTCACTTCAGGTTTATAGTATCCCTCTGACCTTCTTATTGACGATGAAACACAGATATTGCGTCGGAAATTAAATAGAAAAGGCACAATGCCGACTTAAGTACAAGAGGACTGATTCCTCTTACTGAATATGTTTTGAACCATTCCTGTGACACTAGTTATAGATTCCGATGCTTCACTTCAGGTTTACTGTCTCCCTCTGAACTTCTTACTGACGATGAAACGCAGAAATTGCATCGGAATTAAATAGAAATGGCACAATGCCGACATATGTACAAGATGACTGACTCTTCTTACTGTCTATAGTTTGAATCATTCCTGTGACACTAGTTATAGATTCCGATGCTTCACCTCGGGTTTACTGTATCCCTTGGACCTTCTTATTTACGATGAAACACAGAAATTGCGTCGGAATTAAATAGAAAAGGCACAATGCCGACTTAAGTACAAGAAGACTGACTCCTCTTACTGTCTATGATTTGAACGGTTCCTGTGACGCTAGTTACTGATTTCGATGCTTCACTTCAGGTTTACTGTATCTCTCTGACCATCGTATTGACGATGAAACACAGAAATTGCATCGGAATTAAATAGAAAAGGCACAATGCCGACTTAAGTACAAGAAGACTAACCATTCTTACTGTCTATGCTTTGAACCATTCCTGTGACACTAGTTATAGATTCCGATGCTTCACTTCAGGTTTATAGTATCCCTCTGACCTTCTTATTGACGATGAAACACAGATATTGCGTCGGAAATTAAATAGAAAAGGCACAATGCCGACTTAAGTACAAGAGGACTGATTCCTCTTACTGAATATGTTTTGAACAATTCCTGTGACACTAGTTATAGATTCCGATGATTCACTTCATGTTTACTGTATTCCTTGGACTTCCGTATTGACGATGAAACACAGAAATTGCATCGGAATTAAATAGAAAAGTAGCAATGCCGACATAAGTACAAGAAGAATGACTCTTCTCTCTGACTATGTTTGGAAGCATTCCTGTGGCACTAGTTATAGATTCCGATGCTTCACTTCAGGTTTATTGTATCACTCTGACCTTCTTATTGACGATGAAACACAGATATTGCATCGGAATTAAATAGAAAAGGCACAATGCCGACTTAAGTACAAGTGGACTGATTCTTCTTACTGAATATGTTTTGAACCATTCCTGTGACACTAGTTATGGATTCCGATGCTTCACTTCAGGTTTACTGTATCCCTCTGAACGTCTTACTGACGATGAAACACAGAAATTGCATCGGAATTAAATAGAAAAGGCACAATGCCGACTTAAGTACAAGAAGACTGACTCTTCTTACTGTCTATGGCTTGAACCACTCCTGTGACACTAGTTATAGATTCCGATGCTTCACTTCAGGTTTACTGTATCCCTCTGACCATCTTATTGACGATGAAAAACAAAAATGGAATCGGAATTAAATAAAAAAGGCACAATGCCGACTTAAGTACAAGAAGACTGACTCTTCTTACTGTCTATGATTTGCACCATTCCTGTGACGCTAGTTACAGATTCCGATGCTTCACTTCAGGTTTACTGTATCCCTCTGACCATCTTATTGACGATGAAACACAGAAATTGCATCGGAATTAAATAGAAAAGGCACAATGCGGACTTAAGTACAAGAAGACTGACTCTTCTTACTGACTATGTTTTGAACCATTCCTGTGACACTAGTTATAGATTCCGATGCTTCTCTTCAGATTTACTGTAACCCTCTGACCTTCTTATTGGCGATGAAACACAGAAATTGCATCGGAATTAAATACAAAATGCACAATGCCGCCTTAAGTACAAGAAGACTGACTCTTCATACTGTCTATGATTTGCACCATTCCTGTGACGCTACTTACAGATTCCGATGCTTCACTTCAGGTTTACTGTATCCCTCTGACCATCTTATTGACGATGAAACACAGAAATTGCATCGGAATTATATAGAAAAGGCACAATGCCGACTTATGTACAAGAAGACTGACTCTTCCTACTGTCTATGCTTTGAACCATTCCTGTGACACTAGTTATAGATTCCGATGCTTCACTTCAGGTTTACTGTATCCCTCTGACCTTCTTATTGACGATGAAACACAGAAATTGCATCCGAACTAAATACAAAATGCAAAATGCCGACTTAAGTGCAGGAAGACTGACTCTTCTTACTGTCTATGCTTTGAACCATTCCTGTGACGCTTGTTACAGATTCCGATGCTTCATTTCAGGTTTACTGCATCCCTCTGACCTTCTTATTGACGATGGAACACAGAAATTGCATCGGAATTAAATACAAAAAGCACAATGCCGACTTAAGTACAAGAAGACTGACTCTTCTTACTGACTATGTTTTGAACCATTCCTGTGACACTAGTTATAGATTCCGATGCTTCACTTCAGATTTACTGTAACCCTCTGACCTTCTTATTGGCGATGAAACACAGAAATTGCATCGGAATTAAATACAAAATGCACAATGCCGCCTTAAGTACAAGAAGACTGACTCTACTTAGTGACTGCTTTGAACCACTCCTGTGGCACTAGTTATAGATTCCGATGTTTTACTTCAGATTAACTGTATCCCTCTAACCTTCTTATTGACGATGAAACACAGAAATTGCATTGGAATTTTATACAAATGGTACAATGCCACTTAACTACAAGAAGACTGACTCTCCTTACTGTCAATGTTTTGAACCATTCCAGTGCCACTAGTTATAGATTCCGATGCATCGCTTTAGGTTTACTGTATCCCTTGGACCTTCCTATTGACGATGAAACACAGAAATTGCATCGGTATTAAGTACCAAAGGCACAATGCCGACTTAAGTACAAGAAGACTGACACTTCTTAATGTCTATGTTTTGAACCATTCCTGTGGCACTAGTTACAGATTCCGATGCTTTACTTCAGGTTAACTGTAACCCTCTGCACTTCTTATTGACGATGAAACACAGAAATTGCATCGGAATAAAATACAAAAATCAAAATGCCCACTGAAGTACAAGAAGACTGACTCAACTTACTGTCTATGATTTGTACCATTCCTGTGACACTAGTTATAGATTCCGATGATTTACTTAAGGTTTACTGTATTCCTTGGACCTCCGTATTGATGATGAAACACAGAAATTGCATCGGAATTAAATAGAAAATTCACAATGCCGACTTAAGTACAAGAAGACTGACTCTTCTTTCTGACTATGTTTTGAAGCATTCCTATGACACTAGTTATAGATTCCGATGCTTCACTTCAGGTTTATAGTATCCCTCTGACATTCTTATTGACGATGAAACACAGATATTGCGTCGGAAATTAAATAGAAAAGGCACAATGCCGACTTAAGTACAAGAGGACTGATTCCTCTTACTGAATATGTTTTGAACCATTCCTGTGACACTAGTTATAGATTCCGATGCTTCACTTCAGGTTTACTGTATCCCTCTGAACTTCTTACTGACGATGAAACGCAGAAATTGCATCGGAATTAAATAGAAATGGCACAATGCCGACTTATGTACAAGATGACTGACTCTTCTTACTGTCTATAGTTTGAATCATTCCTGTGACACTAGTTATAGATTCCGATGCTTCACCTCGGGTTTACTGTATCCCTTGGACCTTCTTATTTACGATGAAACACAGAAATTGCATCGGGATTAAATAGAAAAGGCACAATGCCGACTTAAGTACAAGAAGACTAACCATTCTTACTGTCTATGCTTTGAACCATTCCTGTGACACTAGTTATAGATTCCGATGCTTCACTTCAGGTTTATTGTATCCCTCTGACCTTCTTATTGACGATGAAACACAGCTATTGCATCGGAATTAAATAGAAAAGGCACAATGCCGACTTAAGTATAAGAAGACTGACTCTTCCTACTGTCTATGTTTTGAACCATTCCTGTAACACTAGTTATAGTTTCCGATGCTTCACTTCAGGTTTACTGTATCCCTTGGACGTTCTTATTGACGATGAAACACAGAAATTGCATCGGAATTAAATACAAAAGGCACAATGCCGACTGAAGTACATGTAGACTGACTCTTCCTACTGTCTACGTTTTGAAACATTCCTTTGACCTTAGTTATAGATTCCGATGCTTCATTTCAGGTTTACTGTATCCCTTGGACCTTCTTATTGACGATGAAACACATAAAGGGCATCGGAATTAAATAGAAAAGGCACAATGCCGACTTAAGTACAAGAAGACTGACCTTTCTTACTGTCTATGCTTAGATCCATTCCTGTGACACCAGTTATAGATTCCGATGCTTCACTTCAGGTTTGCTGTATCCCTTGGACCTTCTTATTGACGATGAAACACAGAAATTGCATCGGAATTAAATACAAAAGGCACAATACCGACTTAAGTATAAGAAGACTGACTCTTCTTACTGACTATGTTTTGAACCATTCCTGTGACACTAGTTATAGATTCCGATGCTTCACTTCAGATTTACTGTAACCCTCTGACCTTCTTATTGGCGATGAAACACAGAAATTGCATCGGAATTAAATACAAAATGCACAATGCCGCCTTAAGTACAAGAAGACTGACTCTGCTTAGTGACTGTTTTGAACCATTCCTGTGGCACTAGTTATAGATTCCGATGTTTTACTTCAGATTAACTGTATCCCTCTAACCTTCTTATTGACGATGAAACACAGAAATTGCATTGGAATTTTATACAAATGGTACAATGCCGACTTAAGTACTAGAAGACTGACTCTTCTTACTGACTGTTTTGAACCATTCCTGTGTCACTAGTTAAAGATTCCGATGCTTCACTTCAGGTTTACTGTATCCCTCTGACCTTCTCATTGACGATGAAGCACAGAAATTGCTTCGGAATTAAATTCGAATGGCACAATGCCGACTTAAGTACAAGAAGACTGACTCTTCTTACTGACTATGATTTGAACCATTCCTGTGACACTAGTTACTGATTCCGATGCTTCACTTCAGGTTTACTGTATCCCTCTGACCTTCTTATTGACGATGAAACACAGAAATTGCGTCGGAATTAAATAGAAAAGGCACAATGCCGACTTAAGTACAAGAAGACTGACTCTTCCTACTGTCTATGTTTTAAACCATTCCTGTGACACTAGATATTGATTCCGATGCTTCACTTCAGGTGTACTGCATCCCTTGGACCTTCTTGATGACGATGAAACACAGAAATTGAATCGGAATAAAATAGAAAACGCACAATGCCGACTTAAGTACAAGAAGACTGACTCCTCTTACTGTCTATGATTTGAACCATTCCTGTGACGGTCGTTACAGATTCCGATGCTTCACTTCAGGTTTATTGTATCCCTCTGACCTTCTTATTGACGATGAAATACAGAAATTGCATTGGAATTAAATAGAAAAGGCACAATGCCGACTTAAGTACAAGAAGACTGACTCTTCCTACTGTCTATGTTTTGAACCATTCCTGTGACACTAGTTATAGATTCCGATGCTTCACTTCAGGTTTACTGTATCCCTTGTACGTTCTTATTGACGATGAAACACTGAAATTGCATCGAAATTAAATAGAAAAAGCACAATGCCGACTTAAGTACAAGAAGACTGACTCTTCTTACTGACTATGATTTGAACCATTCCTGTGACACTAGTTACTGATTCCGATGCTTCACTTCAGGTTTACTGTATCCCTCTGACCTTCTTATTGACGATGAAACACAGAAATTGCGTCGGAATTAAATAGAAGAGGCACAATGCCGACTTAAGTACAAGAAGACTGACTCTTCTTTCTGACTATGTTTTGAACCATTCCTGTGACACTAGTTATAGATTCCGATGCTTCACTGCAGGTTTACTGTATCCCTCTGACCTTCTTATTGACGATGAAACACAGAAATTGCATCGGAATAAAATAGAAAAGCCTCAATGCCGACTTAAGTACAAGAAGACTGACTCTACTTACTGTCTATGTTTGAAACATTCCTGTGACGCTAGTTACAGATTCCGATACTTCTCTTCAGGTTTACTGTTTCCCTTGGACCTTCTTATAATGATAAAACACAGATATTACATCGGAATTAAATACAAAAGGGACAAAGCCGACGTAAGTACAAGAAGACTGACTCTTCTTACTGAGTATGCTTTAAACCATTCCTTTGACATTAGTTAGAAATTCCGATGCTTCACTTCAGGTTTACGGTATCCCTCTGACCTTCTTATTGACGTTGAAACACAGTAATAGCATCGGAATTAAATTGAAGAGGGAACAATGCCGACTTAAGTACAAGAAGACTGACTCTTTTTACTGTCTATGTTTTGAACCATTCCTGTGACACTAGTTATAGATTCCGATGCTTCACTTCAGGTTTACTGTATCCCTTGGACCTTCGTATTGATGATGCAACACAGAAATTGCAACGGAATTAAATGCCAAAGGCACAATGCCGATTAAGGTACAAGAAGACTGACTCTTCTTACTGACTATGTTTTGAACCATTCCTGTGACACTAATTATAGATTCTGATGCTTCACTTCAAGTTTGCGGTAGCCCTCTGACCTTCCTTTTGACGATGAAACACAGAAATTGCATCGCAATGAAATACAAAAGGCACAATGCCGACTTAAGTACAAGAGGACTAACCTTTCTTACTGTCTATGCTTGGACCATTCCTGTGACACTAGTTATAGATTCCGATGCTTCTCTTCAGGTTTACTGCATCCCTTGGACTTTCTTATTGACAATGAAACACAGAAATTGAATCGGAATTAAATACAAAAGGCACAATGCCGACTTAAGTACAAGAAGACTAACCTTTCTTACAGTCTATGTTTTGAACCATTCCTGTAACACTAGTTATAGATTCCGATGCTTCACTTCAGGTTTACTGTATCTCTCTGTCCCTCTTATATACGATGAAATATAGAAATTGCATCGGAATTAAATAGAAAAGGCACAATGCCGACTTAAGTACAAGAAGACTGACTCTTCTTACTGACTGCTTTGAACCATTCCTGTGGCACTAGTTATAGATTCCGATGCTTCACTTCAGGTTTACTGTGTCCCTCTGACCTTATTGACGATGAAACTCAGAAATTGCATCGGAATTATATACAAATGGCACAGTGACACTTAAGTACAAGAAGACTGACTCTCCTTACTGTCTATGTTTTGAACCATTCCTGTGACACTAGTTATAGATTCCGATGCATCACTTCAGGTTTACTGTATCACTTGGTCCTTGTTATTGACGATGAAACATAGAAATTGCATCGGTATTAAATACAAAAGGCACAGTGCCGGCTTAAGTACAAGAAGACTGACCCATCTTACTGTCCATGTTTTGAACCATTCCTGTGACACTAGTTATAGATTCCGATGCTTCACTTCAGGTTTACTGTATCCCTCTGACCTTCTTATTGACGATGAAACACAGATATTGCATCGGAAATAAATACAAAAATCAAAATGCCGACTTAAGTACAAGAAGACTGACTCAACTTACTGTCTATGATTCGAACAATTCCTGTGACACTAGTTATAGATTCCGATGATTCACTTCATGTTTACTGTATTCCTTGGACTTCCGTATTGACGATGAAACACAGAAATTGCATCGGAATTAAATAGAAAAGGCACAATGCCGACATAAGTACAAGAAGAATGACTCTTCTCTCTGACTATGTTTGGAAGCATTCCTGTGGCACTAGTTATAGATTCCGATGCTTCACTTCAGGTTTATTGTATCATTCTGACCTTCTTATTGCCGATGAAACACAGATATTGCATCGGAATTAAATAGAAAAGGCACAATGCCGACTTAAGTACAAGTGGACTGATTCTTCTTACTGAATATGTTTTGAACCATTCCTGTGACACTAGTTATGGATTCCGATGCTTCACTTCAGGTTTACTGTATCCCTCTGAACGTCTTACTGACGATGAAACACAGAAATTGCATCGGAATTAAATAGAAAAGGCACAATGCCGACTTAAGTACAAGAAGACTGACTCTTCTTACTGTCTATGGCTTGAACCACTCCTGTGACACTAGTTATAGATTCCGATGCTTCACTTCAGGTTTACTGTATCCCTCTGACCATCTTATTGACGATGAAAAACAGAAATGGAATCGGAATTAAATAAAAAAGGCACAATGCCGACTTAAGTACAAGAAGACTGACTCTTCTTACTGTCTATGATTTGCACCATTCCTGTGACGCTAGTTACAGATTCCGATGCTTCACTTCAGGTTTACTGTATCCCTCTGACCATCTTATTGACGATGAAACACAGAAATTGCATCGGAATTAAATAGAAAAGGCACAATGCGGACTTAAGTACAAGAAGACTGACTCTTCTTACTGACTATGTTTTGAACCATTCCTGTGACACTAGTTATAGATTCCGATGCTTCTCTTCAGATTTACTGTAACCCTCTGACCTTCTTATTGGCGATGAAACACAGAAATTGCATCGGAATTAAATACAAAATGCACAATGCCGCCTTAAGTACAAGAAGACTGACTCTTCTTACTGACTGTTTTGAACCATTCCTATGGCACTAGTTATAGATTCCGATGTTTTACTTCAGATTTACTGTATCCCTCTAACCTTCTTATTGACGATGAAACACAGAAATTGCATTGGAATTTTATACAAATGGTACAATGCCACTTAAGTACAAGAAGACTGATTATCCTTACTGTCAATGTTTTGAACCATTCCAGTGCCCCTAGTTATAGATTCCGATGCATCACTTTAGGTTTACTGTATCCCTTGGACCTTCCTATTGACGATGAAACACAGAAATTGCATCGGTATTAGGTACCAAAGGCACAATGCCGACTTAAGTACAAGAAGACTGACACTTATTACTGTCTATGTTTTGAACCATTCCTGTGACACTAGTTACAGATTCCGATGCTTCACTTCAGGTTTACTGTATCCCTTTGCACTTCTTATTGACGATGAAACACAGAAATTGCATCGGAATAAAATACAAAAATCAAAATGCCGACTGAAGTACAAGAAGACTGACTCAACTTACTGTCTATGATTTGTACCATTAATGTGACACAAGTTATAGATTCCGATGATTCACTTCAGGTTTACTGTACTCCTTGGACCTTCCGTATTGACGATGAAACACAGAATTTGCATCGGAATTAAATAGAAAATTCACAATGCCGACTTAAGTACAAGAAGACTGACTCTTCTTTCTGACTATGTTGGGAAGCATTCCTGTGACACTAGTTATAGATTCCGATGCTTCACTTCAGGTTTATAGTATCCCTCTGAACTTCTTACTGACGATGAAACGCAGAAATTGCATCGGAATTAAATGGAAATAGCACAATGCCGACTTATGTACAAGAAGACTTACTCTTCTTACTGTCTATGGTTTGAATCATTCCTGTGACACTAGTTATAGATTCCGATGCTTCACCTCGGGTTTACTGTATCCCTTGGACCTTCGTATTTACGATGAAACACAGAAATTGCGTCGGAATTAAATAGAAATGGCACAATGCCGACTTAAGTGCAAGAAGACTGACTCCTCTTACTGTCTATGATTTGAACGGTTCCTGTGACGCTAGTTACAGATTCCGATGCTTCACTTCAGGTTTACTGTATCCCTCTGACCATCTTGTTGACGATGAAACACAGAAATTGCATCGGAATTAAATAGAAAAGGCACAATGCCGACTTAAGTACAAGAAGACTAACCATTCTTACTGTCTATGCTTTGAACCATTCCTGTGACACTAGTTATAGATTCCGATGCTTCACTTCAGGTTTATTGTATCCCTCTGACCTTCTTATTGACGATGAAACACAGCTATTGCATCGGAATTAAATAGAAAAGGCACAATGCCGACTTAAGTACAAGAAGACTGATTCTTCTTACTGAATATGTTTTGAACCATTACTGTGACACTAGTTATAGATTCCGATGCTTCACTTCAAGTTTACTGTATCCCTCTAAACTTCTTACTGACGATGAAACGCAGAAATTGCATCGGAATTAAATAGAAAAGGCACAATGCCGAATTAAGTACTAGAAGACGGACCCTTCTTACTGTCTATGGTTTGAAGCATTCCTGTGACACTAGTTATGGATTCCGATGCTTCACTTCAGGTATACTGTATCCCTTGGACCTTCTTATTGACGATGAAACACAGAAATTGCATCGGAATTAAATAGAAAAAGCACAATGCCGACTTAAGTACAAGAAGACTGACTCTTCTTACTGTCTATGATTTGAACCATTCCTGTGACGCTAGTTACAGATTCCGATGCTTCACTTCACGTTTACTGTATCCCTCTGACCATCTTATTGACGATGAAACACAGAAATCGCAACGGAATTAAATAGAAAAGGCACAATGCCGACTTAAGTACAAGAAAACTGGCTCTTCCTACTGTCTATGTTTTGAACCATTCCTGTGACACTAGTTATAGATTCCGATGCTTCTCTTCAGATTTACTGTAACCCTCTGACCTTCTTATTGGCGATTAAACACAGAAATTGCATCGGAATTAAATACAAAATGCACAATGCCGCCTTAAGTACAAGAAGACTGACTCTTCTTACTGACTGCTTTGAACCATTCCTGTGGCACTAGTTATAGATTCCGATGTTTTACTTCAGATTTACTGTATCCCTCTAACCTACTTATTGACGATGAAACACAGAAATTGCATTGGAATTTTATACAAATGGTACAATGCCACTTAAGTACAAGAAGACTGATTATCCTTACTGTCAATGTTTTGAACCATTCCAGTGCCCCAAGTTATAGATTCCGATGCATCACTTTAGGTTTACTGTATCCCTTGGACCTTCCTATTGACGATGAAACACAGAAATTGCATCGGTATTAGGTACCAAAGGCACAATGCCGACTTAAGTACAAGAAGACTGACACTTCTTACTGTCTATGTTTTGAACCATTCCTGTGACACTAGTTACAGATTCCGATGCTTCACTTTAGGTTTACTGTATCCCTCTGCACTTCTTATTGACGATGAAACACAGAAATTGCATCGGAATAAAATACAAAAATCAAAATGCCGACTGAAGTACAAGAAGACTGACTCAACTTACTGTCTATGATTTGTACCATTAATGTGACACAAGTTATAGATTCCGATGATTCACTTCAGGTTTACTGTACTCCTTGGACCTTCCGTAGTGACGATGAAACACAGAAATTGCATCGGAATTAAATAGAAAATTCACAATGCCGACTTAAGTACAAGAAGACTGACTCTTCCTTCTGACTGTGTTTGGAAGCATTCCTGTGACACTAGTTATAGATTCCGATGCTTCACTTCAGGTTTATAGTATCTCTCTGACCTTCTTATTGACGATGAAACACAGATATTGCGTCGGAAATCAAATAGAATAGGCACAATGCCGACTTAAGTACAAGAAGACTGATTCCTCTTACTGAATATGTTTTGAACCATTCCTGTGACACTAGTTATAGATTCCGATGCTTCACTTCAGGTTTACTGTATCCCTCTGAACTTCTTACTGACGATGAAACGCAGAAATTGCATCGGAATTAAATAGAAATAGCACAATGCCGACTTATGTACAAGAAGACTGACTCTTCTTACTGTCTATGGTTTGAATCATTCCTGTGACACTAGTTATAGATTCCGATGCTTCACCTCGGGTTTACTGTATCCCTTGGACCTTCGTATTTACGATGAAACACAGAAATTGCGTCGGAATTAAATAGAAAAGGCACAATGCCGACTTAAGTGCAAGAAGACTGACTCCTCTTACTGTCTATGATTTGAACGGTTCCTGTGACGCTAGTTACAGATTCCGATGCTTCACTTCAGGTTTACTGTATCCCTCTGACCATCTTATTGACGATGAAACACAGAAATTGCATCGGAATTAAATAGAAAAGGCACAATGCCGACTTAAGTACAAGAAGACTAACCATTCTTACTGTCTATGCTTTGAACCATTCCTGTGACACTAGTTATAGATTCCGATGCTTCACTTCAGGTTTATTGTATCCCTCTGACCTTCTTATTGACGATGAAACACAGCTATTGCATCGGAATTAAATAGAAAAGGCACAATGCCGACTTAAGTACAAGAAGACTGATTCTTCTTACTGAATATGTTTTGAACCATTACTGTGACACTAGTTATAGATTCCGATGCTTCACTTCAAGTTTACTGTATCCGTCTAAACTTCTTACTGACGATGAAACGCAGAAATTGCATCGGAATTAAATAGAAAAGGCACAATGCCGAATTAAGTACTAGAAGACGGACCCTTCTTACTGTCTATGGTTTGAAGCATTCCTGTGACACTAGTTATGGATTCCGATGCTTCACTGCAGGTATACTGTATCCCTTGGACCTTCTTATTGACGATGAAACACAGAAATCGCAACGGAATTAAATAGAAAAGGCACAATGCCGACTTAAGTACAAGAAAACTGGGTCTTCCTACTGTCTATGTTTTGAACCATTCCTGTGACACTAGTTATAGATTCCGATGCTTCACTTCAGGTTTACTGTATCCCTCTGACCTTCTTATTGACGATGAAACACAGAAATTGCATCAGAATTAAATAGAAAAGGCACAATGCCGACTTAAGTACAAGCAGACTGACTCTTCTTTCTGACTATGTTTTGAACCATTCCTGTGACACTAGTTATAGATTCCGATGCTTCACTTCAGGTTTACTGTATCCCTCTGAGCTTCTTATTGACGATGAAACACAGAAATTGCATCGGAATTAAATAGAAAAGGCACAATGCCGACCTAAGTACAAGAAGACTGAGTCTTCCTACTGTCTATGTTTTAAACCATTCCTGTGACACTAGTTAGAAATTCCGATGCTTCACTTCAGATTTCCTGTATCCCACTGACCTTCTAATTGACGATGAAACTCAGTTATTGCATCGGAATTAAAATGAAAACGGCACAATGCCGACTTAAGTACAAGAAGACTGACCCTTCTTACTGACTATGTTTTGAACCATTTCTGTGACACTAGTTATAGATTCCGATGCTTCACATCAGGTTTACTGTATCTCTTGGACCTTCTTATTGACGATGAAACACAGAAATTGCATCGGAATTAAATACAAAATGCACAATGCCGCCTTAAGTACAAGAAGACTGACTCTTCTTACTAACTATGTTTTGAACCATTCCTGTGACACTAGTTATAGATTCCGTTGCTTCACTTCAGGTTTACTGTATCCCTCTGACCTCCTTTTTGACGATGAAACATAGAAATTGCATCGGAATTAAATAGAAAAGGCACAATTGCGACTCAAGTACAAGAAGACTGTCCCTTCTAACTGTCTATGTTTTGAACCATTCCTGTGACACTAGTTATAGATTCCGATGCTTCACTTCAGGTTTACAGTATCCCTCTGACCTTCTTATTGACGATGAAACATAGATATTGCATCGGAATTAAACAGAAAAGGCACAATGCCGACTTAAGTACAAGAAGACCGACTCTTCCTACTTTCTATGTTGTGAACCATTCCTGTGACACTAGTTATAGATTCCGATTCTTCACTTCAGGTATACTGTATACCTCTGACCTTCTTATTGACGATGAAACACAGATATTGCATCGTAATTAAATACAAAAGGCACAAAGCCGACGTAAGTACAAGAAGACTGACTCTTCTTACTGACTATGTTTTAAACCATTCCTGTGACACTAGTCAGAAATTCCGATGCTTCACTTCAGGTTTACGGTATCCCTCTGACCTTCTTATTGACGATGAAACGCAGTAATAGCATCGGTATGAAATTGAAAAGGGCACAATGCCGACTTAAGTACAAGAAGACTGACTCTTCTTACTGTCTATGTTTTGAACCATTCCTGTGACACTAGTTATAGATTCCGATGCTTCACTTCAGGTTTACTGTATCCCTTGGACCTTCTTATTGACGACGAAACACAGAAATTGCATCGGAATTAAATACAAAAGGCACAATGCCGACTTAAGTACAAGAAGACTGACTCTTCTTACTGACTATGTTATGAACCATTCCTGTGACACTAGTTATAGATTCCGATGCTTCACTTTAGGTTTACGGTATCCCTCTGACCTTCTTATTGACGATGAAACACAGAAATTGCATCGGAATTAAATACAAAAGGCACAATGCCGACTTAACTACATGTAGACTGACTTTTCCTACTGCCTATGTTTTGAAACATTCCTGTGACCTTAGTTATAGATTCCGATGCTTCATTTCAGGTTTACTGTATCCCTTGGACCTTCTTATTGACGATGAAACACAGAAATGGCATCGGAATTAAATAGAAGAGGCACAGTGCCGACTTAAGTACAGAAAGACCTACTCTTCCTACTGTCTATGTTTTGAACCATTCCTGTGACACTAGTTATAGATTACGATGCTTCACTTCTGGTTTACGGTATCCCTCTGAACTTCTAATTGACGATGAAACACAGAAATTGCATCGCAATAATATACAAACGGCACAATGCCGACTTAAGTACAAGAAGAGTGACTCAACTTACTGTCTATGATTTTAACCATTCCTGTGACACTAGTTATAGATTCCGATGATTCACTTCAGGTTTACTGTATTCGTTGGACCTCCGTATTGACGATGAAGCACAGAAATTGCATCGGAATTAAATAGAAAAGGCACAATTCCGACTTAAGTACAAGAAGACTGAATCTTCTTTCTGACTATGTTTGGAAGCATTCCTGTGACACTAGTTATAGATTCCGATGCTTCACTTCAGGTTTATAGTATCCCTCTGACCTTCTTATTGACGATGAAACACAGATGTTGCGTCGGAATTAAATAGAAAAAGCACAATACCGGCTTAAGTACAAGAAGACTGATTCTTCTTACTGAATATGCTTTTGAACCATTCCTGTGACACTAGTTGTAGATTCCGATGCTTCACTTCAGGTTTACTGTATCCCTCTGACCTTCTTACTGACGATGAAACGCAGAAATTGCATCGGAACTAAATAGAAATGGCACAATGCCTATTTAAGTACAAGAAGACTGACTCTTCTTACTGTCTATGGTTTGAACCATTCCTGTGACACTAGTTATTTATTCCGATGCTTCACTTCGGGTTTACTGTATCCCTTGGACCTTCTTATTGACGATGAAACACAGAAATTGCATCGGAATTAAATAGAAAAGGCACAATTCCGACTTAAGTACAAGAAGACTGACTCCTCTTACTGTCTATGTTTTGAACCATTCCTGTGACACTAGTTATAGATTCCGATGCTTCACTTCAGGTTTATTGTGTCCCTCTGACCTTCTTATTGACGATGAAAGACAGCTATTGCATCGGAATTAAATAGAAAAAGCACAATGCCGACTTAAGTAGAAGAAGACAGATTCTTCTTACTGAATATGTCTTGAACCATTCCTGTGACACTAGTTATAGATTCCAATGCTTCACTTCAGGTTTACTGTATCCCTCTGAACTTCTTACTGACGATGAAACGCAGAAATTGCATCGGAATTAAATAGAAAAGGCACCATGCCGACTTAAGTACAAGAAGACTGACTCTTCTTACTGTCTATGGTTTGAATCATTCCTGTGACACTAGTTATAGATTCCGATGCTTCACCTCAGGTTTATAGTATCCCTCTGACCTTCTTATTGACGATGAAACACAGATGTTGCGTCGGAATTAAATAGAAAAGGCACAATGCCGGCTTAAGTACAAGAAGACTGATTCTTCTTACTGAATATGTTTTGAACCATTCCTGTGAAACTAGTTATAGATTCCGATGCTTCACTTCAGGTTTACTGTATCCCTCTGAACTTCTTACTGACGATGGAACGCAGAAATTGCATCGGAATTAAATAGAAATGGCACAATGCCGACTTAAGTACAAGAAGACTGACTCTTCTTAATGTCTATGGTTTGAACCATTCCTGTGACACTAGTTATAGATTCCGATGCTTCACTTCGGGTTTACTGTATCCCTTGGACCTTCTTATTGACGATGATACACAGAAATTGCATCGGAATTAAATAGAAAAGGCACAATGCCGACTTAACTACAAGAATACTGACTCCTCTTACTGTCTATGCTTTGAACCATTCCTGTGACACTAGTTGTAGATTCCGATGCTTCACTTCAGGTTTATTGTGTCCCTCTGACCCTCTTATTGACGATGAAAGACAGCTATTGCATCGGAATTAAATAGAAAAGGCACAATGCCGACTTAAGTACAAGAAGACAGATTCTTCTTACTGAATATGATTTGAACCATTCCTGTGACACTAGTAATAGATTCCAATGCTTCACTTCAGGTTTACTGCATCCCTCTGAACTTCTTACTGACGATGAAACGCAGAAATTGCAACGGAATTAAATAGAAAGGGCACAATGCCGACTTAAGTACAAGAAGACTGACTCTTCTTACTGTCTATGGTTTGAAGCATTCCTGTGACACTAGTTATAGATTCCGATGCCACACTTCAGGTTTACTGTATCCCTTGGACCTTCTTATTGACGATGAAACACAGAAATTGCATCGGAATTAAATAGAAAAGGCACAATGCCGACTTAAGTACAAGAAGACTGACTCTTCTTACTGTCTATGATTTGAACCATTCCTGTGACGCTAGTTACAGATTCCGATGCTTCACTTCACGTTTACTGTATCCCTCTGACCATCTTATTGACGATGAAACACAGAAATTGCATCGGAATTAAATAGAAAAGGCACAATACCGACTTAAGTACAAGAAGACTGACTCTTCCTACTGTCTATGTTTGAACCAGTCCTGTGACACTAGTTATAGATTCCGATGCTTCACTTCAGGTTTAATGTATCCCTCTGACCTTCTTATTGACGACGAAACACAGAAATTGCATCGGAATTAAATACAAAAGGCACAATGCCGATTTAAGTGCAAGAAGACTGACTCTTCTTACTGTCTATGTTTTGAACCATTCCTGTGGCGCTAGTTACAGATTCCGATGCATCACTTCAGGTTTTACCGCATCCCTCTGACGTTCTTGTTGACGATGAAACAAAGAAATTGCATCGGAATTAAATACAAAAGGCACAGTGCTGACTTAAGTACAAGAAGACTGACTCTTCTTTCTGACTATGTTTGGAAGCATTCCTGTGACACTAGTTATAGATTCCGATCCTTCACTTCAGGTTTATTGTATCCCTCTGAGCTTCTTATTGACGATGAAACACAGAAATTGCATCGGAATTAAATACAAAAGGCACAATGCCGACTTAAGTACAAGAGGACTGACTCTTCTTACTGACTATGTTTGGATCCATTGCTGTGACACTAGTTATAGATTCCGATGCTTCACTTCAGGTTTACTGTATCCCTCTGACCTTCTTATTGACAATGAAACACAGAAATTGCATCAGAATTAAATAGAAAAGGCACAATGCCGACTTAAGTACATGCAGACTGACTCTTCTTTCTGACTATGTTTTGCACCATTCCTGTGACACTAGTTATAGATTCCGATGCTTCACTTCAGGTTTACTGTATCCCTCTGACCTTCTTATTGACAATGAAACACAGAAATTGCATCGGAATTAAATAGAAAAGGCACAATGCCGACCTAAGTACAAGAAGAGTGAGTCTTCCTACTGTCTATGTTTTAAACCATTCCTGTGACACTAGTTAGAGATTCCGATGCTTCACTTCAGATTTCCTGTATCCCACTGACCTTCTAATTGACGATGAAACACAGTTATTGCATCGGAATTCAATTGAAAAGGGCACAATGCCGACTTAAGTACAAGAAGACTGACTCCTCTTACTGACTATGTTTTGAACCATTCCTGTGACACTAGTTATAGATTCCGATGCTTCACTTCAGGTTTACTGTATCCCTCTGACCTTCTTTTTGACGATGAAACATAGAAATTGCATCGGAATTAAATAGAAAAGGCACAATTCCGACTCAAGTACAAGAAGACTGGCCCTTCTAACTGTCTATATTTTGAACCATTCCTGTGACACTAGTTGTAGATTCCGATGCTTCACTTCAGGTTTACAGTATCCCTCTGACCGTCTTATTAACGATGAAACATAGATAATGCATCGGAATTAAATAGAAAAGGCACAATGCCGACTTAAGTACAAGAAGAGCGACTATTCCTACTTTCTATGTTTTGAACCATTCCTGTGACACTAGTCATAGATTCCGATTCTTCACTTCAGCTTTACTGTATCCCTCTGACCTTCTTATTGACGATGAAACACAGATATTGCATCGGAATTAAATACAAAAGGCACAAAGCCTACGTAAGTACAAGAGGACTGACACTTCTTACTGACTATGTTTTAAACCCTTCCTGTGACACTAGTTAGAAATTCCGATGCTTCACTTCAGGTTTACGGTATCCCTCTGACCTTCTTGTTGACGATGAAACACAGTAATTGCATCGGAATTAAATTGAAAAGGGCACAATGCAGACTTAAGTACAAGAAGACTGACTCTTCTTACTGACTATGTTTTGAACCATTCCTGTGACACTAGTTATAGATTCCGATGCTTCACTTCAGGTTTACGGTATCCCTCTGACCTTCTTATTGACGATGAAGCACAGAAATTGCATCGGAATTAAATTCAAAAGGCACAATGCCGACTTAACTACATGTAGACTGACTCTTCCTACTGTCTATGTTTTGAAACATGCCTGTGACCTTAGTTATAGATTCCGATGCCTCATTTCAGGTATACTGTATCCCTTGGACCTTCTTATTGACGATGAAACACAGAAAGGGCATGGGAATTAAAAAGGAGAGGCACAGTGCCGACTTAAGTACAAGAAGACCTACTCTTCCTACTGTCTATGTTTTGAACCATTCCTGTGACACTAGTTATAGATTACGATGCTTCACTTCTGGTTTCCTGTATCTCTCTGACCTTCTTATTGACGATGAAACACAGATATTGCGTCGGAATTAAATGGAAAAGGCACAATGCCGACTTAAGTACAAGAAGACTGATTCTTCTTACTGAATATGTTTTGAACCATTCCTGTGACACTAATTATAGATTCCGATGCTTCACTTCAGGTTTACTGTATCCCTCTGAACTTCTTACTGACGATGAAACGCAGAAATTGCATCGGAATTAAATAGAAAAGGCACAATGCCGACTTAAGTACAAGAAGAGTGACTCTTCTTACTGTCTATGGTTTGAAGCATTCCTGTGACTCTAGTTATAGATTCCGATGCTTCACTTCAGGTTTACTGTATCCCTTGGACCTTCTTATTGACGATGAAACACAGAAATTGCATCGGAACTAAATAGAAAAGGCACAATGCCGACTTAAGTACAAGAAGACTGACTCTTCTTACTGCCTATGATTTGAACCATTCCTGTGACGCTAGTTACAGATTAAGATGCTTCACTTCACGTTTACTGTATCCCTCTGACCATCTTATTGACGATGAAACACAGTAGTTGCATCGGAATTAAATACAAAAGGCACAATGCTGACTTAAGTACAAGAAGACTGACTCTACTTTCTGACTATGTTTGGAAGCATTCCTGTGACACTAGTTATAGATTCCGATGCTTCACTTCAGGATTATTGTATCCCTCTGACCTTCTTATTGACGATGAAACACAGAAATTGCATCGGAATTAAATACAAAAGGCACAATGCCGACTTAAGTACAAGAAGACTGACTCTTCTTACTGACTATGTTTGGATCCATTGCTGTGACACTAATTATAGATTCCGATGCTCATCTTCAGGTTTACTGTATCCCTCTGACCTTCTTATTGACGATGATACACAGAAATTGCATCAGAATTAAATTGAAAAGGCACAATGCCGACTTAAGTACAAGCAGACTGACTCTTCTTTCTGACTATGTTTTGAACCATTCCTGTGACACTAGTTATAGATTCCGATGCTTCACTTCAGGTTTACTGTATCCCTCTGACCTTCTTATTGACGATGAAACACAGAAATTGCATCGGAATTAAATAGCAAAGGCACAATGCCGACCTAAGTACAAGAAGACTGAGTCTTCCTACTGTCTATGTTTTAAACCATTCCTGTGACACTAGTTAGAGATTCCGATGCTTCACTTCAGATTTACTGTATCCCACTGACCTTCTAATTGACGATGAAACACAGTTATTGCATCGGAATTAAATTGAAAAAGGCACAATGCCGACTTAAGTACAAGAAGATTGACTCTTCTTACTGACTAAGTTTTGAACCATTCCTGTGACACTAGTTATAGATTCCGATGCTTTACTTCAGGTTTACTGTAACTCATGGACCTTCTTATTGACGATGAAACACAGAAATTGCATCGGAATTAAATACAAAATGCACAATGCCGCCTCAAGTACAAGAAGACTGACTCTTCTTACTAACTATGTTTTGAACCATTCCTGTGACACCAGTTATAGATTCCGATGCTTCACTTCAGGTTTACTGTATCCCTCTGACCTTCTTTTAGACGATGAAACATAGAAATTGCATCGGAATTAAATAGAAAAGGCACAATTCCGACTCAAGTACAAGAAGACTGGCCCTTCTTACTGTCTATGTTTTGAACCATTCCTGTGACACTAGTTATAGATTCCGATGCTTCACTTCAGGTTTACAGTATCCCTCTGACCTTATTAATTACGATGAAACATAGATATTGCATCGGAATTAAATAGAAAAGGCACAATGCCGACTTAAGTACAAGAAGACCGACTATTCCTTCTTTCTATGTTTTGAACCAATCCTGTGACACTTGTTATAGATTCCGATTCTTCACTTCATGTTCACTGTATCCCTCTGACCTTCTTATTGACGATGAAACACAGATATTGCATCGGAATTAAATACAAAAGGCACAAAGCCGACGTAAGTACAAGAAGACTGACTCTTCTTACTGACTATGTTTTAAACCATTCCTGTGACACTAGTTAGAAATTCCGATGCTTCACTTCAGGTTTACGGTATCCGTCTGACCTTCTTATTGACGATGAAACACAGTAATTGCATCGGAATTAAATTGAAAAGGGCACAATGCCGACTTAAGTACAAGAAGACTGACTCTTCTTACTGTCTATGTTTTGAACCATTCCTGTGACACTAGTTATAGATTCCGATGCTTCACTTCAGGTTTACTGTATCCCTTGGACCTTCTTATTGACGATGAAACACAGAAATTGCATCGGAATTAAATACAAAAGGCACAATGCCGACTTAAGTACAAGAAGATTGACTCTTCTTACTGATTATGTTTTGAACCATTCCTGTGACACTAGTTATAGATTCCGATGCTTCACTTCAGGTTTACGGTATCCCTCTGACCTTCTTATTGACGATGAAACACAGAAATTGCATCGGAATTAAATACAAAAGGCACAATGCCGACTTAACTACATGTTGACTGACTCTTCCTACTGTCTATGTTTTGAAACATTCCTGTGACCTTAGTTATAGATTCCGATGCTTCATTTCGGGTTTACTGTATCGCTTGGAGCTTCTTATTGACGATGAAACACAGAAAGGGCATCGGAATTAAATAGAAGAGGCACAGTGCCGACTTAAGTACAAGAAGACCTACTCTTCCCACTGTCTATGTTTTGAACCATTCCTGTGACACTAGTTATAGATTACGATGCTTCACTTCTGGTTTACTGTATCCCTCTGACCTCCTTATTGACGATGAAACACGGAAATTGCATCGCAATAAAATACAAAAGGCACAATGCCGACTTATGTACAAGAAGACTAACCTCTCTTACTGTCTATGTTTTGAACCATTCCTGTGACACTAATTATAGAATCCGATCCATCACTTCAGGTTTACTGTAAACTTTGGACCATCTTATAGACGATGAAACACAGATATTGCATCGGAATTAAATAGAAAAGGCACAATGCCGACTTAAGTACATGTGGACTGATTCTTCTTGCTGAATATGTTTTGAACCATTCTTGTGACACTAGTTATAGATTCCGATGCTTCACTTCAGGTTTGCTGTATCCCTCGGAACGTCTTACTGACGATGATACACAGAAATTGCATCGGAATCAAATAGAAATGGCACATTGCCGACTTAAGTACAAGAAGACTGACTCTTCCTACTGTTTAAGGTTTGAACCACTCCTGTGACACTAGTTATAAATTCCGATGCTTCCTTTCCGTTTTACTGTTTCTCTTGGACCTTCTTATTGACGATGGAACACAGAAATTGCATCGGAATTAAATAGAAAAGGGACAATGCCGACTTAAGTACAAGAAGACTGACTCTTCTTACTGCCTATGATTTGCATTATTCCTGTGACGCTAGTTACAGATTCCGATGCTTCACTTCAGGTTTACTGTATCCCTCTGACCATCTTATTGACGATGAATCACAGTAATTGCATCGGAATTAAATAGAAAAGTACAAGAAGTTATAAAATCCGATGCTTCACTTCCGTTTTACTGTTTCCCTTGGACCTTCTTATTGACGATGGAACACAGAAATTGCATCGGAATTAAATAGAAAAGGGACAATGCCGACTTAAGTACAAGAAGACTGACTCTTCTTACTGCCTATGATTTGCATTATTCCTGTGACGCTAGTTATAGATTCCGATGCTTCACTTCAGCTTTAATGTATCCCTCTGACCTTCTTATTGACGATGAAACCCAGAAATTGCATCGGAATTAAATACAAAAGGCAAAATGCCGACTTAAGTGCAAGAAGACTGACTCTTCTTACTGTCTATGTTTGAACCATTCCTGTGACGCTTGTTACTGATTCCGATGCTTCACTTCAGGTTTACTGCATCCCTCTGACCTTCTTATTGACGATGAAACACAGAAATTGCATCGGAATTAAATACAAAAGGCACAATGCCGACTTAAGTACATGTAGACTGACTCATCCTACTGTCTATGCTTTGAAACATTCCTGTGACCTTAGTTATAGATTCCGATGCTTCATTTCAGGTTTACTGTATCCCTCTGACCACCTTATTGACGATGAAACGCAGAAATTGCATCGGAATTAAATAGAAATGGCACAATGCCGACTTAAGTACAAGAAGACTAACCATTCTTACTGTCTATGCTTTGAACTATTCCTGTGACACTAGTTATAGATTCCGATGCTTCACTTCAGGTTTATTGTGTCCCTCTGACGTTCTTATTGACGATGAAACACAGATAATGCGTCGGAATTAAATAGAAAAGGCACAATGCCGACTTAAGTACAAGAAGACTGATTCTTCTTACTGAATATGTTTTGAACCATTCCTGCGACACTAGTTACAGATTCCGATGCTTCACTTCAGGTTTACGGTATCCGTCTGACCTTCTTATTGACGATGAAACACAGTAATTGCATCGGAATTAAATTGAAAAGGGCACAATGCCGACTTAAGTACAAGAAGACTGACTCTTCTTACTGTCTATGTTTTGAACCATTCCTGTGACACTAGTTATAGATTCCGATGCTTCACTTCAGGTTTACTGTATCCCTTGGACCTTCTTATTGACGATGAAACACAGAAATTGCATCGGAATTAAATACAAAAGGCACAATGCCGACTTAAGTACAAGAAGATTGACTCTTCTTACTGATTATGTTTTGAACCATTCCTGTGACACTAGTTATAGATTCCGATGCTTCACTTCAGGTTTACAGTATCCCTCTGACCTTCTTATTGACGATGAAACACAGAAATTGCATCGGAATTAAATACAAAAGGCACAATGCCGACTTAACTACATGTTGACTGACTCTTCCTACTGTCTATGTTTTGAAACATTCCTGTGACCTTAGTTATAGATTCCGATGCTTCATTTCGGGTTTACTGTATCGCTTGGAGCTTCTTATTGACGATGAAACACAGAAAGGGCATCGGAATTAAATAGAAGAGGCACAGTGCCGACTTAAGTACAAGAAGACCTACTCTTCCCACTGTCTATGTTTTGAACCATTCCTGTGACACTAGTTATAGATTACGATGCTTCACTTCTGGTTTACTGTATCCCTCTGACCTCCTTATTGACGATGAAACACGGAAATTGCATCGCAATAAAATACAAAAGGCACAATGCCGACTTAAGTACAAGAAGACTAACCTCTCTTACTGTCTATGTTTTGAACCATTCCTGTGACACTAATTATAGAATCCGATGCATCACTTCAGGTTTACTGTAAACTTTGGACCATCTTATAGACGATGAAACACAGATATTGCATCGGAATTAAATAGAAAAGGCACAATGCCGACTTAAGTACATGTGGACTGATTCTTCTTGCAGAATATGTTTTGAACCATTCTTGTGACACTAGTTATAGATTCCGATGCTTCACTTCAGGTTTGCTGTATCCCTCGGAACGTCTTACTGACGATGATACACAGAAATTGCATCGGAATCAAATAGAAATGGCACATTGCCGACTTAAGTACAAGAAGACTGACTCTTCCTACTGTTTAAGGTTTGAACCACTCCTGTGACACTAGTTATAAATTCCGATGCTTCCTTTCCGTTTTACTGTTTCTCTTGGACCTTCTTATTGACGATGGAACACAGAAATTGCATCGGAATTAGATAGAAAAGGGACAATGCCGACTTAAGTACAAGAAGACTGACTCTTCTTACTGCCTATGATTTGCATTATTCCTGTGACGCTAGTTACAGATTCCGATGCTTCACTTCAGGTTTACTGTATCCCTCTGACCATCTTATTGACGATGAATCACAGTAATTGCATCGGAATTAAATAGAAAAGTACAAGAAGTTATAAAATCCGATGCTTCACTTCCGTTTTACTGTTTCCCTTGGACCTTCTTATTGACGATGGAACACAGAAAGTGCATCGGAATTAAATAGAAAAGGGACAATGCCGACTTAAGTACAAGAGGACTGACTCTTCTTACTGCCTATGATTTGCATTATTCCTGTGACGCTAGTTATAGATTCCGATGCTTCACTTCAGCTTTAATGTATCCCTCTGACCTTCTTATTGACGATGAAACCCAGAAATTGCATCGGAATTAAATACAAAAGGCAAAATGCCGACTTAAGTGCAAGAAGACTGACTCTTCTTACTGTCTATGTTTGAACCATTCCTGTGACGCTTGTTACTGATTCCGATGCTTCACTTCAGGTTTACTGCATCCCTCTGACCTTCTTATTGACGATGAAACACAGAAATTGCATCGGAATTAAATACAAAAGGCACAATGCCGACTTAAGTACATGTAGACTGACTCATCCTACTGTCTATGCTTTGAAACATTCCTGTGACCTTAGTTATAGATTCCGATGCTTCATTTCAGGTTTACTGTATCCCTCTGACCACCTTATTGACGATGAAACGCAGAAATTGCATCGGAATTAAATAGAAATGGCACAATGCCGACTTAAGTACAAGAAGACTAACCATTCTTACTGTCTATGCTTTGAACTATTCCTGTGACACTAGTTATAGATTCCGATGCTTCACTTCAGGTTTATTGTGTCCCTCTGACGTTCTTATTGACGATGAAACACAGATAATGCGTCGGAATTAAATAGAAAAGGCACAATGCCGACTTAAGTACAAGAAGACTGATTCTTCTTACTGAATATGTTTTGAACCATTCCTGTGACACTAGTTACAGATTCCGATGCTTCACTTCAGGGTTACTGTATCCCTCTGACCACCTTATTGACGATGAAACGCAGAAATTGCATCGGAATTAAATAGAAATGGCACAATGCCGACTTAAGTACAAGAAGACTAACCATTCTTACTGTCTATGCTTTGAACTATTCCTGTGACACTAGTTATAGATTCCGATGCTTCACTTCAGGTTTATTGTATCCCTCTGACCTTCCTATTGACGATGAAACACAGATATTGCATCGGAATTAAATAGAAAAGGCACAATGCCGACCTAAGTACAAGAAGACTTTTTCTTCTTACTGAATATGTTTTGAACCATTCCTGTGACACTAGTTACAGACTCTGATGTTTCACTTCAGGTTTATTGTATCCCTCTGACCTTCTTATTGACGATGAAACACAGATATTGCATCGGAATTAAATAGAAAAGGCACAATGCCGACTTAAGTACAGGAAGACTGATTCTTCTTATTGAATAAGTTTGAACCATTTTTGTGACGCTAGTTATAGATTCCGATGCTTCACTTCATATTTACTGTATCCCTCTGACCATCTTATTGACGATGAAACACAGAAATTGCATCGGAATTAAATAGAAAGGGCACAATGCCAACTTAAGTACAAGAACACTGACTCTTCCTACTGTCTATGTTTTGAACCAGTCCTGTGACACTAGTTATAGATTCCGATGCTTCACTTCAGGTTTAATGTATCCCTCTGACCTTCTTATTGACGATGAAACACAGAAATTGCATCGGAATTAAATACAAAAGGCACAATGCCGACTCAAGTGCAAGAAGACTGACTCTTCTTACTGTCTATGCTTTGAACCATTCCTGTGACGCTAGTTACAGATTCCGATTCATCACTTCAGGTTTACTGCATCCCTCTGACCTTCTTATTGACGATGAGACACAGAAATTGCATCGGAATTAAATACAAAAGGAACAATGCCGACTTAAGTACAAGAAGACTGACTCTTCTTACTGACTATGTTTTGAACCATTCCTGTGACACTAGTAATAGATTCCGATGATTCACTTCAGGATTACTGTATCCCTTGGACCTTCTTATTGACGATGAAACACAGAAATGGCAACTGAATTAAATAGAAAACGCACAATGCCGACCTAAGTACAAGAAGACTGAGTCTTCCTACTGTCTATGTTTTAAACCATTCCTGTGACACTAGTTAGAGATTCCGATGATTCACTTCAGATTTACTGTATCCCTCTGACCTTCAAATTGACGATGAAACACAGTAATTGCATCGGAATTAAATTGAAAAGGGCACAATGCCGACTTAAGTACAAGAAGACTGACTATTCTTACTAACTATGTTTTGAAGCATTCCTGTGACACTAGTTATAGATTCCGATGCTTCACTTCAGGTTAACTTGTAACCCTCTGACCTTCTTATTGGCGATGAAACACAGAAATTCCATCGGAATTAAATACAAAATGCACAATGCCGCTTTAAGTACAAGAAGACTGACTCTTCTTACTGTTTGTTTTGAACCATTCCTGTGGCACTAGTTATACATTCCGATGTTTCACTTCAGGTTTACTGTATCCCTCTGACCTTCTTATTGACGAAGAAACACAGAAATTGCATTGAAATTATATACAAATGGCACAATGCCACTTAAGTACAAGAAGACTAACTCTCCTTACTGTCAATGTTTTGAACCATTGCTGTGACACTAGTTATAGATTCCGATGCTTCACTTTAGGTTTACTGTATCCCTCTGCACTTCTTATTGACGATGAAACACAGAAATTGCATCGGAATTAAATACAAAAATCAAAATGCCGACTTAAGCACAAGAAGACTGACTCAACTTACTGTCTATGATTTGAACCATTCCTGTGACACTAGTCATAGATTACGATGATTCACGTCTGGTTTACTGTATTCCTTGGACCTCCGTATTGACGATGAAACACAGAAATTGCATCGGAATTAAATAGAAAAGCACAATGCCGACTTAAGTACAAGAAGGCTGACTCTTCTTTCTGACTAGGTTTGGAAGCATTCCTGTGACACTAGTTATAGATTCCGATGCTTCACTTCAGGTTTATTGTATACCTCTGACCTTCTTATTGTCGATGAAACAGAGATAATGCGTCGGAATTAAATAGAAAAGGCACAATGCCGACCTAAGTACAAGAAGACTGATTCTTCTTACTGAATATGTTTTGAACCATTCCTGTGACACTAGTTAAAGATTCCGATGCTTCACTTCAGGTTCACTGTATCCCTCTGACCATCTTATTGACGATGAAACGCAGAAACTCCATCGGAATTAAGTAGAAATGGCACAATGCCGACTTAAGTACAAGAAGACTGACTCTTCCTACTGTCTATGTTTTGAACCAGTCCTGTGACACTAGTTATAGATTCCGATGCTTCACTTCAGGTTTAATGTATCCCTCTGACCTTCTTATTGACGATGAAACACAGAAATTGCATCGGAATTAAATACAAAAGGCACAATGCCGACCTAAGTACAAGAAGACTGACACTTCTTACTGACTATGTTTGGAACCATTGCTGTGACACTAGTTATAGATTCCGATGCTTCACTTCAGGTTTACTGTATCCCTCTGACCTTCTAATTGACGATGAAACACAGAAATTACACCGGAATGAAATAGAAAAGGCACAATGCCGACTTAAGTACAGGAAGACTGATTCTTCTTATTGTATAAGTTTGAACCATTCCTGTGACACTAGTTATAGATTCCGATGCTTCACTTCATATTTACTGTATCCCTCTGACCATCTTATTGACGATGAAACACAGAAATTGCATCGGAATTAAATAGAAAGGGCACAATGCCGACTTAAGTACAAGAAACTGACTCTTCCTACTGTCTATGTTTTGAACCAGTCCTGTGACACTAGTTACAGATTCCGATGCTTCACTTCAGGTTTAATGTATCCCTCTGACCTTCTTATTGACGATGAAACACAGAAATTGCATCGGAACTAAATACAAAAGGCACAATGCCGACTCAAGTGCAAGAAGACTGACTCTTCTTACTGTCTATGCTTTGAACCATTCCTGTGACGCTAGTTACAGATTCCGATCCATCACTTCAGGTTTACTGCATCCCTCTGACCTTCTTATTGACGATGAAACACAGAAATTGCATCGGAATTAAATACAAAAGGAACAATGCCGACTTAAGTACAAGAAGACTGACTCTTCTTACTGACTATGTTTTGAACCATTCCTGTGACACTAGTAATAGATTCCGATGATTCACTTCAGGATTACTGTATCCCTTGGACCTTCTTATTGACGATGAAACACAGAAATTGCATCGGAATTAAATAGAAAACGCACAATGCCGACCTAAGTACAAGAAGACTGAGTCTTCCTACTGTCTATGTTTTAAACCATTCCTGTGACACTAGTTAGAGATTCCGATGATTCACTTCAGATTTACTGTATCCCTCTGACCTTCAAATCGACGATGAAACACAGTAATTGCATCGGAATTAAATTGAAAAGGGCACAATGCCGACTTAAGTACAAGAAGACTGACTATTCTTACTAACTATGTTTTGAAGCATTCCTGTGACACTAGTTATAGATTCCGATGCTTCACTTCAGGTTAACTTGTAACCCTCTGACCTTCTTATTGGCGATGAAACACAGAAATTCCATCGGAATTAAATACAAAATGCACAATGCCGCTTTAATTACAAGAAGACTGACTCTTCTTACTGTTTGTTTTGAACCATTCCTGTGGCACTAGTTATACATTCCGATGTTTCACTTCAGGTTTACTGTATCCCTCTGACCTTCTTATTGACGAAGAAACACAGAAATTGCATTGGAATTATATACAAATGGCACAATGCCACTTAAGTACAAGAAGACTAACTCTCCTTACTGTCAATGTTTTGAACCATTGCTGTGAAACTAGTTATAGATTCCGATGCTTCACTTTAGGTTTACTGTATCCCTCTGCACTTCTTATTGACGATGAAACACAGAAATTGCATCGGAATTAAATACAAAAATCAAAATGCCGACTTAAGCACAAGAAGACTGACTCAACTTACTGTCTATGATTTGAACCATTCCTGTGACACTAGTCATAGATTACGATGATTCACGTCTGGTTTACTGTATTCCTTGGACCTCCGTATTGACGATGAAACACAGAAATTGCATCGGAATTAAATAGAAAAGCACAATGCCGACTTAAGTACAAGAAGGCTGACTCTTCTTTCTGACTAGGTTTGGAAGCATTCCTGTGACACTAGTTATAGATTCCGATGCTTCACTTCAGGTTTATTGTATACCTCTGACCTTCTTATTGTCGATGAAACACAGATAATGCGTCGGAATTAAATAGAAAAGGCACAATGCCGACCAAAGTACAAGAAGACTGATTCTTCTTACTGAATATGTTTTGAACCATTCCTGTGACACTAGTTAAAGATTCCGATGCTTCACTTCAGGTTCACTGTATCCCTCTGACCATCTTATTGACGATGAAACGCAGAAACTCCATCGGAATTAAATAGAAATGGCACAATGCCGACTTAAGTACAAGAAGACTGACTCTTCCTACTGTCTATGTTTTGAACCAGTCCTGTGACACTAGTTATAGATTCCGATGCTTCACTTCAGGTTTAATGTATCCCTCTGACCTTCTTATTGACGATGAAACACAGAAATTGCATCGGAATTAAATACAAAAGGCACAATGCCGACCTAAGTACAAGAAGACTGACACTTCTTACTGACTATGTTTGGAACCATTGCTGTGACACTAGTTATAGATTCCGATGCTTCACTTCAGGTTTACTGTATCCCTCTGACCATCTAATTGACGATGAAACACAGAAATTACACCGGAATGAAATAGAAAAGGCACAATGCCGACTTAAGTACAGGAAGACTGATTCTTCTTATTGTATAAGTTTGAACCATTCCTGTGACACTAGTTATAGATTCCGATGCTTCACTTCATATTTACTGTATCCCTCTGACCATCTTATTGACGATGAAACACAGAAATTGCATCGGAATTAAATAGAAAGGGCACAATGCCGACTTAAGTACAAGAAACTGACTCTTCCTACTGTCTATGTTTTGAACCAGTCCTGTGACACTAGTTACAGATTCCGATGCTTCACTTCAGGTTTAATGTATCCCTCTGACCTTCTTATTGACGATGAAACACAGAAATTGCATCGGAACTAAATACAAAAGGCACAATGCCGACTCAAGTGCAAGAAGACTGACTCTTCTTACTGTCTATGCTTTGAACCATTCCTGTGACGCTAGTTACAGAGTCCGATCCATCACTTCAGGTTTACTGCATCCCTCTGACCTTCTTATTGACGATGAAACACAGAAATTGCATCGGAATTAAATACAAAAGGAACAATGCCGACTTAAGTACAAGAAGACTTACTCTTCTTACTGACTATGTTTTGAACCATTCCTGTGACACTAGTAATAGATTCCGATGATTCACTTCAGGATTACTGTATCCCTTGGACCTTCTTATTGACGATGAAACACAGAAATTGCATCGGATTTAAATAGAAAACGCACAATGCCGACCTAAGTACAAGAAGACTGAGTCTTCCTACTGTCTATGTTTTAAACCATTCCTGTGACACTAGTTAGAGATTCCGATGATTCACTTCAGATTTACTGTATCCCTCTGACCTTCTAATTGACGATGAAACACAGTAATTGCATCGGAATTAAATTGAAAAGGGCACAATGCCGACTTAAGTACAAGAAGACTGACTATTCTTACTAACTATGTTTTGAAGCATTCCTGTGACACTAGTTATAGATTCCGATGCTTCACTTCAGGTTTACTGTAACCCTCTGACCTTCTTATTGGCGATGAAACACAGAAATTCCATCGGAATTAAATACAAAATGCACAATGCCGACTTAAGTACAAGAAGACTGACCCTTCCTACTGTCTATGTTTTGAACCATTCCTGTGACACTAGTTATAGATTCCGATGGTTCACTTCAGGTTTACTGTATCCCTCTGCACTTCTTTTTGACGATGAAACACAGAAATTCCATCGGAATTAAATACAAAATGCACAATGCCGACTTAAGTACAAGAAGACTGACCCTTCTTACTGTCTATGATTTGAACCATTCCTGTGACACTAGTTATAGATTACGATGATTCACGTCTAATTTACTGTATTCCTTGGACCTCCGTATTGACGATGAAACACAGAAATTGCATCGGAATTAAATAAAAAAGCACAATGCCGACTTAAGTACAAGAAGACTGACACTTCTTTCTGACTATGTTTGGAAGCATTCCTGTGACACTAGTTATAGATTCCGATGCTTTACTTCAGGTTTATTGAATCCCTCTGACCTTCTTATTGTCGATGAAACACAGATAATGCGTCGGAATTAAATAGAAAAGGCACAATGCCGACTTAAGTACAAGAAGACTGATTCTACTTACTGAATATGTTTTGAACCATTCCTGTGACACTAGTTACAGATTCCGATGCTTCACTTCAGGTTCACTGTATCCCTCTGACCATCTTATTGACGATGAAAAGCAGAAATTGCATCGGAATTAAATAGAAATGGCACAATGCCGACTTAAGTACAAGAAGACTAACCATTCTTACAGTCTATGCTTTGAACTATTCCTGTGACACTAGTTATAGATTCCGATGCATCACTTCAGGTTTATTGTATCCCTCTGACCTTCTTATTGACGATGAAACACAGATATTGCATCGGAATTAAATAGCAAAGGCACAATGCCGACCTAAGTACAAGAAGACTGATTCTTCTCATTGAATATGTTTGAACCATTTCTGTGACGCTAGTTATAGATTCCGATGCTTCACTTTATATTTACTGTATCCCTCTGACCATCTTATTGACGATGAAACACAGAAATTGCATCGGAATCAAATAGAAAGGGCACAATGCCGACTTAAGTACAAGAAGACTGACTCTTCCTACTGTCTATGTTTTGAACCAGTCCTGTGAAACTAGTTATAGATTCCGATGCTTCACTTCAGGTTTATTGTATCCCTCTGACCTTCTTATTGACGATGAAACACAGAAATTGCATCGGAATTAAATAGAAAAGGCACAATGCCGACTTAAGTACAAGAAGACTGACTCTTCTTACTGTCTATGATTTGACCCGTTTCTGTGACGCTAGTTACAGAATCCGATGCTTCACTTCACGTTTACTGTATCCCTCTGACCATCTTATTGACGGTGAAACACAGAAATTGCATCGGAATTAAATAGAAACCCCACAATGCCGACTTAAGTACAAGAAGACTGACTCTTCCTACTGTCTATGTTTTGAACCATTCCTGTGGCACTAGTTATAGTTTCCGATGCTTCACTTCAGGTTTAATGTATCCCTCTGACCTTCTTATTGTCGATGAAACACAGAAATTGCATCGGAATTAAATACAAAATGCACAATGCCGACTTAAGTGCAAGAAGACTGACTCTTCTTACTGTCTATGCTTTGAACCAATCCTGTGACGCTAGTTACAGATTCCGATGCATCACTTCAGGTTTACTGCATCCCTCTGAGCTTCTTATTGACGATGAAACACAGAAATTGCATCGGAATTAAATACAAAAGGCACAATGCCGACTTAAGTACAAGAAGACTGACTCTTCTTACTGACTATGTTTTGAGCCATTCCTGTGACACTAGTTATAGATTCCGATGATTCACTTCAGGATTACTGTATCCCTTGGACCTTCTTATTGTCGATGAAACACAGAAATTGCATCGGAATTAAATACAAAAGGCACAATGGCGACTTAAGTACAAGAAGACTGACATTTCTTACTGACTATGTTTGGAACCATTGCTGTGACACTAGTTATAGATTCCGATGCTTCACTTCAGGTTTACTGTATCCCTCTGAACTTCTAATTGACGATGAAACACAGAAATTACATCGGAATTAAATAGAAAAGGCACAATGCCGACTTAAGTACAGGAAGACTGATTCTTCTTATTGAATAAGTTTGAACCATTCCTGTGACACTAGTTATAGATTTCGATGCTTCACTTCATATTTACTGTATCCCTCTGACCATCTTATTGACGATGAAACACAGAAATTGCATCGGAATTAAATAGAAAGGGCACAATGCCGACTTCAGTACAAGAAGACTGACTCTTCCTACTGTCCTTGTTTTGAACCAGTCCTGTGACACTAGTTATAGATTCCTATGCTTCACTTCAGGTTTAATGTATCCCTCTGACCTTCTTATTGACGATGAAACACAGAAATTGCATCGGAATTAAATAGAAAAGGCACAATGTCGACTCACGTGCAAGAAGACTGACTCTTCTTACTGTCTATGCTTTGAACCATTCCTGTGACGCTAGTAACAGATTCCGATCCATCACTTCAGGTTTACTGCATCCCTCTGACCTTCTTATTGACGATGAAACACAGAAATTGCATCGGAAGTAAATACAAAAGGAACAATGCCGACTTAAGTACAAGAAGACTGACTCTTCTTACTGACTATGTTTTGAACCATTCCTGTGACACTAGTAATAGATTCCGATGATTCACTTCAGGATTACTGTATACCTTGGACCTTCTTATTGACGATAAAACACAGAAATTGCATCGGAATTAAATAGAAAACGCACAATGCCGACCTAAGTACAAGAAGACTGAGTCTTCCTACTGTCTATGTTTTAAACCATTCCTGTGACACTAGTTAGAGATTCCGATGATTCACTTCAGATTTACTGTATCCCTTGGACCTTCTTATTGACGATGAAACACAGTAATTGCATCGGAATTAAATTGAAAAGGGCACAATGCCGACTTAAGTACAAGAAGACTGACTATTCTTACTAACTATGTTTTGAAGCATTCCTGTGACACTAGTTATAGATTCCGATGCTTCACTTCAGGTTTACTGTAACCTTCTGACCTTCTTATTGGCGATGAAACACAGAAATTCCATCGGAATTAAATACAAAATGCACAATGCCGACTTAAGTACAAGAACACTGACCCTTAATACTGTCTATGTTTTGAACCATTCCTGTGACACTAGTTATAGATTCCGATGCTTCACTTCAGGTTTACTGTATCCCTCTGCACTTCTTATTGACGATGAAACACAGAAATTGCATCGGAATTAAATACAAAAATCAAAATGCCGACTTAAGCACAAGAAGACTGACTCAACTTAGTGTCTATGATTTGAACCATTCCTGTGACACTAGTTATAGATTACGATGATTCACGTCTGGTTTACTGTATTCCTTGGACCTCCGTATTGACGATGAAACACAGAAATTGCATCGGAATTAAATAAAAAGGCAGAATGCCGACTTAAGTACAAGAAGACTGACTCTTCTTTCTGACTATGTTTGGAAGCATTCCTGTGACACTAGTTATAGATTCCGATGCATCACTTCAGGTTTATTGTATCCCTCTGACATTCTTATTGTCGATGAAACACAGATAATGCGTCGGAATTAAATAGAAAAGGCACAATGCCGACTTAAGTACAAGAAGACTGATTCTTCTTACTGAATATGTTTTGAACCATTCCTGTGACACTAGTTACAGATTCCGATGCTTCACTTCAGGCTCACTGTATCCCTCTGACCATCTTATTGACGATGAAACGCAGAAATTGCATCGGAATTAAATAGAAATGGCACAATGCCGACTTAAGTACAAGAAGACTAACCATTCTTACTGTCTATGCTTTGAACTATTCCTGTGACACTAGTTATAGATTCCGATGCTTCACTTTAGGTTAATTGTATCCCTCTGACCTTCTTATTGACGATGAAACACAGATATTGCATCGGAATTAAATAGAAAAGGCACAATGCCGACCTAAGTACAAGAAGACTGATTCTTCTCATTGAATATGTTTGAACCATTTCTGTGACGCTAGTTATAGATTCCGATGCTTCACTTCAGGTTTAATGTATCCCTCTGACCTTCTTATTGACGATGAAACACAGAAATTGCATCGGAATTAAATAGAAAAGGCACAATGCCGACTTAAGTACAAGAAGACTGACTCTTCTTACTGTCTATGATTCGACCCATTTCTGTGACGCTAGTTACAGAATCCGATGCTTCACTTCACGTTTACTGTATCCCTCTGACCATCTTATTGACGATGAAACACAGAAATTGCATCGGAATTAAATAGAAAAGGCACAATGCCGACTTAAGTACAAGAAGACTGACTCTTCCTACTGTCTATGTTTTGAACCATTCCTGTGACACTAGTTATAGTTTCCGATGCTTCACTTCAGGTTTAATGTATCCCCCTGACGTTCTTATTGACGATGAAACACAGAAATTGCATCGGAATTAAATACAAAATGCACAATGCCGACTTAAGTGCAAGAAGACTGACTCTCTCTTACTGTCTATGCTTTGAACCATTCCTGTGACGCTAGTTACAGATTCCGATGCATCGCTTCAGGTTTACTGCATCCCTCTGACCTTCTTATTGACGATGAAACACAGAAATTGCACCGGAATTAAATACAAAAGGCACAATGCCGACTTAAGTACAAGAAGACTGACTCTTCTTACTGACTATGTTTTGAACAATTCCTGTGACACTAGTTATAGATTCCGATGATTCACTTCAGGATTACTGTATCCCTTGGACATTCGTATTGACGATGAAACACAGAAATTGCATCGGAATTAAATACAAAAGGCACAATGCCGACTTAAGTACAAGAAGACTGACACTTCTTACTGACTATGTTTGGAACCATTGCTGTGACACTAGTTATAGATTCCGATGCTTCACTTCAGGTTTACTGTATCCCTCTGACCTTCTAATTGACGATGAAACACAGATATTACATCGGAATTAAATAGAAAAGGCGCAATGCCGACTTAAATACAAGCAGACTGACTCTTCTTTCTGACTATGTTTTGAACCATTCCTGTGACACTAGTTATAGGTTCCGATGCTTCACTTTAGGTTAACTGTATCCCTCTGACCTTCTTATTGACGATGAAACACAGAAATTGCATCGGAATTAAATAGAAAACGCACAATGCCGACCTAAGTACAAGAAGACTGAGTCTTCCTACTGTCTATGTTTTAAACCATTCCTGTGACACTAGTTACAGATTCCGATGATTCACTTCAGATTTACTGTATCCCTCTGACCTTCTAATTGACGATGCAACACAGTAATTGCATCGGAATTAAATTGAAAAGGGCACAATGCCGACTTAAGTACAAGAAGACTGACTCTTCTTACTGACTATGTTTTGAACCGTTCCTATGACACTAGTTATAGATTCCGATGCTTCACTCCAGGTTTACTGTATCCCTCTGCACTTCTTATTGACGATGAAACACAGAAATTGCATCGGAATTAAATACAAAAATCAAAATGCCGACTTAAGCACAAGAAGACTGACTCAACTTACTGTCTATGATTTGAACCATTCCTGTGACACTAGTTATAGATTACGATGATTCACGTCTGGTTTACTGTATTCCTTGGACCTCCGTATTGACGATGAAACACAGAAATTGCATCGGAATTAAGTAGAAAAGCACAATGCCGACTTAAGTACAAGAAGACTGACTCTTCTTTCTGACTATGTTTGGAAGCATTCCTGTGACACTAGTTATAGATTCCGATGCTTCACTTAAGGTTTGTTGTATCCCTCTGACCTTCTTATTGTCGATGAAACACAGATAATGCGTCGGAATTAAATAGAAAGGCACAATGCCGACTTAAGTACAAGAAGACTGATTCTTATTACTGAATATGTTTTGAACCATTCCTGTGACACTAGTTACAGATTCCGATGCTTCACTTCAGGTTCACTGTATCCCTCTGACCATCTTATTGACGATGAAACGCAGAAATTGCATCGGAATTAAATAGAAATGGCACAATGCCGACTTAAGTACAAGAAGACTAACCATTCTTACTGTCTATGCTTTGAACTATTCCTGTGACACTAGTTATAGATTCCGATGCTTCACTTCAGGTTAATTGTATCCCTCTGACCTTCTTATTGACGATGAAACACAGATATTGCATCGGAATTAAATAGAAAAGGCACAATGCCGATTTAAGTACTGTCTATGTTTTGAACCAGTCCTGTGACACTAGTTATAGATTCCGATGCTTCACTTCAGGTTTAATGTATCCCTCTGACCTTGTTATTGACGATGAAACACAGAAATGGCATCGGAATTAAATAGAAAAGGCACAATGCCGACTTAAGGACAAGAAGACTGACTCTTCTTACTGTCTATGATTTGACCCATTTCTGTGACGCTAGTTACAGAATCCGATGCTTCACTTCAGGATTACTGTATCCCTTGGACCTTCTTATTGACGATGAAACACAGAAATTGCATCGGAATTAAATACAAAAGGCACAATGCCGACTTAAGTACAAGAAGACTGACACTTCTTACTGACTATGTTTGGAACCATTGCTGTGACACTAGTTATAGATTCCGATGCTTCATTTCAGGTTTACTGTATCCCTCTGACCTTCTAATTGACGATGATACACAGAAATTACATCGGAATTAAATTGAAAAGGCGCAATGCCGACTTAGATACAAGCAGACAGACTCTTCTTTCTGACTATGTTTTGAACCATTCCTGTGACACTAGTTATAGATTCCGATGCTTCACTTCAGGTTAACTGTAACTCTTGGACCTACTTATTGACGATGAAACACAGAAATTGCATCGGAATTAAATACAAAATGCACAATGCCGCCTTAAGTACAAGAAGACTGACTCTTCTTACTGACTGTTTTGAACCATTCCTGTGGCACTAGTTATAGATTCCGATGTTCCACTTCAGGTTTACTGTATCCCTCTGACCTTCCTATTGACGATGAAACATAGAAATTGCCTTGGAATTATATACAAATGGCTGAATGCCACTTAAGTACAAGAAGACTAACTCTCCTTACTGTCAATGTTTTGAACCATTCCTGTGACACTAGTTATAGGTTCCGATGCATCACTTTAGGTTTACTGTATCCCTTGGACCTTCCAATTGACGATGAAACACAGATATTGCATCGGTATTAAATACAGAAGGCACAATGCCGACTTAAGTACAAGAAGACTAACCATTCTTACTGTCTATGCTTTGAACTATTCCTGTGACACTAGCTATAGATTCCGATGCTTCACTTCAGGTTTATTGTATCCCTCTGACCTTCTTATTGACGATGAAACACAGATATTGCATCAGAATTAAATAGAAAAGGCACAATGCCGACTTAAGTACTGGAAGACTGATTCTTCTTATTGAATATGTTTGAACCATTTTTGTGACGCTAGTTATAGATTCAGATGCTTCACTTCATATTTACTGTATGCCTCTGACCTTCTTATTGACGATGAAACACAGAAATTGCATCGGAATTAAATACAAAAGGCACAATGCCGACTCAAGTGCAAGAAGACTGACTCTTCTTACTGTCTATGTTTGAACCATTCCTGTGACGCTAGTTACAGATTCCGATGCATCACTTCAGGTTTACTGCATCCCTCTGACCTTCTTATTGACGATGAAACACAGAAATTGCATCGGAATTAAATACAAAAGGCACAATGCCGACTTAAGTACAAGAAGACTGACTCTTCTTACTGACTATGTTTTGAACCATTCCTGTGACTCTAGTTATAGATTCCGATAATTCACTTCAGGATTACTGTATCCCTTGGACCTTCTTATTGACGATGAAACACAGAAATTGCATCGGAATTAAATAGAAAACGCACAATGCCGACCTAAGTACAAGAAGACTGAGTCTTCCTACAGTCTATGTTTTAAACCATTCCTGTGACACTAGTTAGATATTCCCATGATTCACTTCAGATTTACTGTATCCCTCTGACCTTCTAATTGACGATGAAACACAGTAATTGCATCGGAATTAAATTGAAAAGGGCACAATGCCGACTTAAGTACAAGAAGACTGACTATTCTTACTAACTATGTTTTGAAGCTTTCCTGTGACAATAGTTATAGATTCCGATGCTTCACTTCAGAATTACTGCAACCCTCTGACCTTCTTATTGGCGATGAAACACAGAAATTCCATCGGAATAAAATACAAAATGCACAATGCCGCCTTAAGTACAAGAAGACTGACTCTTCTTACTGACTGTTTTGAACCATTCCTGTGGCACTAGTTATAGATTCCGATGTTTCACTTCAGGTTTACTGTATCCCTCTGACCTTCTTATTGACAATGAAACACAGAAATTGCATTAGAATTATATACAAATGGCACAATGCCACTTAAGTACCAGAAGACTAACTCTCCTTACTGTCAATGTTTTGAACCATTCCTGTGGCACTAGTTATAGATTCCGATGTTTCACTTCAGGTTTACTGTAGCCCTCTGACCTTCTTATTGACGATGAAACACAGAAATTGCATTAGAATTATATACAAATGGCACAATGCCACTTAAGTACCAGAAGACTAACTTTCCTTACTGTCAATGTTTTGAACCATTCCTGTGACACTAGTTATAGATTCCGATGTTTCACTTCAGGTTTACTGTATCCCTCTGACCTTCTTATTGACGATGAAACACAGAAATTGCATTAGAATTATATACAAATGGCACAATGCCACTTAAGTACCAGAAGACTAACTCTCCTTACTGTCAATGTTTTGAACCATTCCTGTGACACTAGTTATAGATTCCGATGCTTCCCTTCAGGTTTACTGTATCCCTCTGCACTTCTTATTGACGATGAAACACAGAAATTGCATCGGAATTAAATACAAACATCAAAATGCCGACTTAAGCACAAGAAGACTGACTCAACTTACTGTCTATGATTTGAACCATTCCTGTGACACTAGTTATAGATTACGATGATTCACGTCTGGTTTACTATATTCCTTGGACCTCCGTATTGACGATGAAACACAGAAATTGCATCGGAATTAAATAGAAAAGCACAATGCCGACTTAAGTACAAGAAGACTGACTCTTCTTTCTGACTATGTTTGGAAGCATTCCTGTGACACTAGTTATAGATTCCGATGCTTCACTTCAGGTTTATTGTATCCCTCTGACCTTCTTATTGACGATGAAACACAGATTATGCGTCGGAATTAAATAGAAAAGGCACAATGCCGACTTAAGTACAAGAAGACTGATTCTTCTTACTGAATATGTTTTGAACCATTCCTGTGACACTAGTTACAGATTCTGATGCTTCACTTCAGGTTTACTGTATCCCTCTGACCATCTTATTGACGATGAAACGCAGAAATTGCATCTTAATTAAATAGAAATGGCACAATGCCGACTTAAGTACAAGAAGGCTAACCATTCTTACTGTCTATGCTTTGAACTATTCCTGTGACACTAGTTATAGATTCCGATGCTTCACTTCAGGTTTACTGTAACTCTTGGACCTTCTTATTGACGATGAAACACAGAAATTGCATCGGAATTAAATACAAAACGCACAATGCCGCCTTAAGTACAAGATGACTGACTCTTCTTACTGACTGTTTTGAACCATTCCTGTGACACTAGTAATAGACTCTGATGTTTCACTTCATGTTTATTGTATCCCTCTGACCTTCTTATTGACGATGAAACACAGATTTTGCATCGGAATTAAATAGAAAAGGCACAATGCCGACTTAAGTACAGGAAGACTGATTCTTTTTATTGAATATGTTTGAACAATTTTTGTGACGCTAGTTATAGATTCCGATGCTTCACTTCATATTTACTGTATCCCTCTGACAATCTTATTGACGATGAAACACAGAAATTGCATCGGAATTAAATAGAAAGGGCACAATGCCGACTTAAGTACAAGAAGACTGACTCTTCCTTCTGTCTATGTTTTGAACCAGTCCTGTGACACTAGTTATAGATTCCGATGCTTCACTTCAGGTTTAATGTATCCCTCTGACCTTCTTATTGACGATGAAACACAGAAATTGCATCGGAATTAAATACAAAAGGCACAATGCGGACTCAAGTGCTCGAAGACTGACTCTTCTTACTGTCTATGCTTTGAACCATTCCTGTGACGCTAGTTACAGATTCCGATGCATCACTTCAGGTTTACTGCATCCCTCTGACCGTCTTATTGACGATGAAACACAGAAATTGCATCGGAATTAAATACAAAAGGCACAATGCCGACTTAAGTACAAGAAGACTGACTCTTCTTACTGACTATGTTTTGAACCATTCCTGTGACACTAGTTATAGATTCCGATGATTCACTTCAGGATTACTGTATCCCTTGGACCTTCTTATTGACGATGAAACACAGAAATTGCATCGGAATTAAATAGAAAACGCACAATGCCGACCTAAGTACAAGAAGACTGAGTCTTCCTACTGTCTATGTTTTAAACCATTCCTGTGACACTAGTTAGAGATTCCGATGATTCACTTCAGATTTACTGTATCCCTCTGACCTTCTAATTGGCGATGAAACACAGTAATTGCATCGGAATTAAATTGACAGGGCACAATGCCGACTTAAGTACAAGAAGACTGACTATTCTTACTAACTATGTTTTGAAGCATTCCTGTGACACTAGTTATAGATTCCGATGCTTCACTTCAGGTTTACTGTAACCCTCTGACCTTCTTATTGGCGATGAAACACAGAAATTCCATTGGAATTAAATACAAAATGCACAATGCCACCTTAAGTACAAGAAGACTGACTCTTCTTTCTGACTATGTTTGGAAGCATTCCTGTGACACTAGTTATAGATTCCGATGCTTCACTTCAGGTTTATTGTATCCCTCTGACCATCTTATTGACGATGAAACGCAGAAATTGCATCGGAATTAAATAGAAAAGCACAATGCCGACTTAAGTACAACAAGACTGATTCTTCTTACTGAATATGTTTTGAACCATTCCTGTGACACTAGTTACAGATTCTGATGCTTCACTTCAGGTTTACTGTATCCCTCTGACCATCTTATTGTCGATGAAACGCAGAAATTGCATCGGAATTAAATAGAAATGGCACAATGCCGACTTAAGTACAAGAGGACTAACCATTCTTACTGTCTATGCTTTGACCCATTTCTGTGACGCTAGTTACAGAATCCGATGCTTCACTTCACGTTTACTGTATCCCTCTGACCATCTTATTGACAATGAAACACAGAAATTGCATCGGAATTAAATAGACAATGCCGACTTAAGTACAAGAAGACTGACTCTTTCTACTGTCTATGACTTGTACCATTCCTGTGACACTACTTATAGTTTCCGATGCTTCACTTCAGGTTTAATGTATCCCTCTGACCTTCTTATTGACGATGAAACACAGAAATTGCATCGGAATTAAATACAAAAGGCACAATGCCGAATTAAGTGCAAGAAGATTGACTCTTCTTACTGTCTATGTTTTGAACCATTCCTGTGACGCTAGTTACAGATTCCGATGAATCACTTTAGGTTTACTGCATCCCTCTGACCTTCTTATTGACGATGAAACAAAGAAATTGCATCGGAATTAAATACAAAATGCACAATGCCGCCTTAAGTGCAAGAGGACTGACTCTTCTTACTAACTATGTTTTGAACCATTTCTGTGACACTAGTTATAGATTCCGATGCTTCACTTCAGGTTTACAGTATCCCTCTGACCTTCTTCATGACGATGAAACATAGATAGTGCATCGGAATTAAATTGAAAAGGCACAATGCCGACTTAAGTACAAGAAGACTGACTCTTCCTACTTTCTATGTTTTGAACCATTCCTGTGACACTAGTTATAGATTCCGATTCTTCACTTCTGGTTTACTGTATCCCTCTGACCTTCTTATTGACGATGAAACACAGATATTGCATCGGAATTAAATACAAAAGGCACAAAGCCGACGTAAGAACAAGAAGACTGACTCTTCCTACTGACTATATTTTAAACCATTCCAGTGACACTTCTTAGAAATTCCGATGCTTCACTTCAGGTTTACGGTATAACTCTGACCTTCTTATTGACGATGAAACACAGTAATTGCATCGGAAATAAATTGAAAAGGGCACAATGCCGACTTAAGATCCAGAAGACTGACTCTTCTTACTGTCTATGTTTTGAACCATTCCTGTGACACTAGTTATAGATTCCGATGCTTCACTTCAGGTTTACTGTATCTCATGGACCTTCTTATAGACGATGAAAGACAGAAATTGCATCGGAATTAAATACAAAAGGCACAATGCCGACTTAAGTACATGTAGACTGACTCTTCCTTCTGTCTATGTTTTGAACCATTCCTGTGGCACTAGTTATAGATTCCGATGCTTCACTTCAGGTTTACTGTATCCCTCTGACCTTCTTATTGACGATGAAACACAGAAATTGCATCGGAATTAAATAGAAAATGCACAATGCCGTCTTAAGTACAAGAAGAATGACTCTTCTAACTGTCTATGATTTGAACCATTCCTGTGACGCTAGTTATAGATTCCGATGCTTCACTTCATGTTTACTGTATCCCTCTGACCATCTTATTGACGATGAAACACAGAAATTGCATCGGAATTAAATAGAATAGGCACAATGCCGACTTAAGTACAAGAAGACTGACTCTTCCTACTGTCTATGTTTTGAACCAGTCCTGTGACACTAGTTATAGATTCCGATGATTCACTTCAGGATTACTGTATCCCTTGGACCTTCTTATTGACGATGAAACACAGAAATTGCATCGGAATTAAATAGAAAAGGCACAATGCCGACTTATGTACAAGAAGACTGACTCTTCCTATTGTCTATGTTTTGAACCAGTCCTGTGACACTAGTTATACATTCCGATGATTCACTTCAGGATTACTGTATCCCTTGGACCTTGTTATTGACGATGAAACACAGGAATTGCATCGGAATTAAATACAAAAGGCACAATGCCGACTTAAGTACATGTAGACTGACTCTTCCTACTGTCTATGTTTTGAAACATTCCTGTGACCACAACGCAATACAAAAACTGAAGTCAGATCCAACTACACGATTCCAGGCAAATGTGAAACGAACACTGAAAAACATTGAACACACACTCACAGACAAACAAAAATACTACTTAACACAGAAAGACCCACAAGCACCAACACTCCGCAGTCAACCGAAAGTACATAAAGACGGAATGCCAATGAGACCTGTTATCAACTTCAAGAAAGCCCCAACATACCGCATAGCCAAACACCTCCAAAAGTTAGTTACAAAACACTATAAAGTAGAAAACAACAGAACAGTGGTAAACACAAGAAACCTAATAAAAAATATACAGAACATACAGGTACCACACACAGCATCACTGATTTCATTCGATATAGAAAATATGTATACCTCCATCCCTATCACAGAAACAATAGAAATCATAGAACAAAATCTCTCATCCCACATCAACCTCACCACAGACGCAATAAAAGAAATAACAGATATGCTCAGACTGACAACTGAACAAAACTACTTTCAGTTTGAGGAAGAATATTATCTACAAACTGATGGACTGCCCATGGGATCCCCAATATCAGGAACACTAGCAAACATCTTCATCAGTCACCTTGAAAATCTGATATTTGATAAGATAACCACAAATGAAAGTTTCAAAATCGTATATTGGTACAGATACGTGGATGACATTATTTGTTTGGTAGACGAGCCAAGTGAAAAAATAGATGAACTCCATTCAGAAATAAACAAAGCTCATAAGAACGTAAAATTCACACTTGAAAAAGAAAAAGAAAATCAAATAAATTTTCTTGACATTACAATTAAAAAAGAAAAGGGAAAACATACATTTAACATCTTTAGAAAACCAACAGCCACGGACACAATAATACATTCCACATCCAACCACCCCCAAAGCCAGAAATTTGCAGCACTAAGGCACATGTTACATAGATTAAACAGAATCCCACCCAGTAAGAGAAACTATGAACAAGAAATGAACACGATCATACAAATAGCTAGGAACAACGGGTATGACACACATGTGGTACACAGGCTCAATCAAAAAATAAAAACACAAATAAAAAACAAACACAACATTTCCACAATACAAAAGAACTCACAAGCTGAAAACTTACAAACACACTCAACAAACACACACAATGACAACACCACACAGAAAAGAACCAGATGGTACACGATGACCTACACACATAAACTAACACACAGAGTTGCAAACATCCTAAAGAGACAGGGCTTCAAAATAGCATATAAGCCTGGGCAAACCCTTCAATCACACCTAAGCCAGCCAGCTACCAACAGGGACAAATTCCAACAATCAGGAATATATAAACTTGAATGTCAAAGTTGTGATGCAGTATACATAGGCATGACATGCAGGAATTTTGAAACAAGATACAAAGAACATATCAGATGTTGGAAGTATGAAACAAACCATTTCACATTTGCAGAGCATTTAAAACACTACAACCATCATCCTACAAACATGGAACAAGAAATGAAAATAATGAGAATAAGCAACCATGACAAACATCTTATACAAATGCAAGAGAACTTCCACATCCAGAAAGCCATAGCAGAAAACAAACATGTGATAAATGAACAAACACACATCAGCACAGGCTCCTTACTACATTTAATAAAGGAAATGATGACATAAAAAAAAGTATATAACACCAAAATACACACACCCACCCACACACACACACACACACACACACACACACACACACACACACCCTCCCAAAAAAAAAAAAAATTGCATAACACCAAAATACAGACAGACACACATACACAGCACATATATATATATATATATATATATATATATATATATATATATATATATATATATCACACCAAAACACACATATACAGGACATAAACAAAAATAAATAATTAAATACAATAATATAAAATAATATGACACCAAAAACACACACACACACACACACACACAAGCGCACACACAAATGCATACACGAACAGACCACTGATACTTCGATAGTTACACTCGTAAGTTTGGCAGTAAAATTCGATCTTTGGCAAAAACATTTGACAGTCGGCAACAGAAACCAAACCATTGCATTAAAAAAAGCGTTCAGTGCATAGTGCTGTGGAATGCAGAAAAAACAGCTAATTGGCGCTCATAGGAAGAAGAACAAGACCAAAAATGCAACAGGAGCGTAATATGTAAGAAACTGTCTACGCAACCTGTAAGTACAGTTCAAAACATTACTACTTAATAGGAAATACCAACCACCAGAACTGTTTATAACCTATAGGCACAGTGACAAAAAATGTAAATAAAATAGCTAAAATATGTAAATATTACAGGCCACTGATGATGCCTTGCAGAAAATAAAGGCGAAACGCGTATGGCACTAAAATTGAGTTTTATTCAGTTGCTGTCAGACGGTCCATAGGTGAAAATCATCAACATACCGTATCACAATGCCGTCTTAAGTACAAGAAGACTGACTCTTCTTACTGACTGTGTTTGGAACCATTGCTGTGACACTAGTTATAGTTTCCGACGCTTCACTTCAGGTTTACTGTATCTCTTGGACCTTGTTATTGACGATGAAACACAGATATTGCATCGGAATTAAATACAAAATGCACATTGCCGCCTTAAGTACAAGAAGTCTGAGTCTTCTTACTAACTATGTTTTGAACCATTCCTGTGACACTAGTTATAGATTCCGATGCTTCACTTCAGGTTTACTGTAACCCTCTGACCTTCTTATTGGCGATGAAACACAGAAATTGCATCGGAATTAAATACAAAATGCACAATGCCGCCTTAAGTACAAGCAGGCTGACCCTTCTTACTGACTGTTTTGAACCATTCCTGTGGCTCTAGTTATAGATTCCGATGTTTCACTTCAGGTTTACTGTATCCCTCTGACCTTCTTATTGACGATGAAACACAGAAATTACATTGGAATTATATACAAATGGCACAATGCCACTTAAGTACAAGAAGACTGACTCTCCTTACTGTCAATGTTTTGAACCATTCCTGTGACACTAGTTATAGATTCCGATGCATCACTTTAGGTTTACTGTATCCCTTGGACCTTCCTATTGACGATGAAACACAGAAATTGCATCGGTGTTAAATACTAAAGGCACAATGCCGACTTAAGTACAAGAAGACTGACCCTTCTTACTGTCTATGATTTGAACGACTCCTGTGACGCTAGTTTCAGATTCCGATGCTTCACTTCAGGTTTACTGTATCCCTCTGACCATTTTATTGACGATGAAACACAGATATTGCATCGGAATTAAATAGAACAGGCACAATGCCGACTTAAGTACTAGAAGACTGATTCTTCTTACTGAATATGTTTTGAACCATTCCTGTGACACTAGTTATAGATTCCGATGCTTCACTTCGGTTTACTGTATCCCTCTGAACTTCTTACTGACGATGAAACGCAGAAATTGCATCGGAATTAAATAGAAAAGCCACAATGCCGACTTAAGTACAAGAAGACTGACTCTTCTTACTGTCTAGGGTTTGAAGCATTCCTGTGACACTAGTTATAGATTCCGATGCATCACTTCAGGTTTACTGTATCCCTTGGACCTTCTTATTGACGATGAAACACAGAAATTGCATCGGAATTAAATAGAAAAGGTACAATGCCGACCTAAGTACAAGAAGACTTAGTCTTCCTACTGTCTATGTTTTAAACCATTCCTGTGACACTAGTTAGAGATTCTGATGCTTCAATTCAGATTTACTGTATCCCTCTGACCTTCTAATTGAAATTGAAACACAGTAATTGCATCGGAATTAAATTGAAAAGGGCACAATGCCGACTTAAGTACGAGAAGACTGACTCTTCTTACTGACTATGTTTTGAACCATTCCTATGACACTAGTTATAGATTCTGATGCTTCACTTCAGGTTTACTGTATCTCTTGGACCTGGTTATTGACGATGAAACACAGAAATTGCATCGGAATTAAATACAAAATGCACATTGCCGCCTTAAGTACAAGAAGACTGACTCTTCTTACTAACTATGTTTTGAACCATTCCTGTGACACTGGTTATAGATTCCGATGCTTCACTTCAGGTTTACTGTAACCCTCTGACCTTCTTATTGGCGATGAAACACAGAAATTGCATCGGAATTAAATACAAAATGCACAATGCCGCCTTAAGTACAAGAAGACTGACTCTCCTTACTGTCAATGTTTTGAACCATTCCTGTGACACTAGTTATAGATTCCGATGCATCACTTTAGGTATACTGTATCCCGTGGACCTTCCTATTGACGATGAAACACAGAAATTGCATCGGTATTAAATACAATAGGCACAATGCCGACTTAAGTACAAGAAGACTGACCCTTCTTACTGTCTAAGTTTTGAACCATTCCTGTGACACTAGTTATAGATTCCGATGCTTCACTTCAGGTTTACTGTATCCCTCTGCACTTCTTAATGACGATGAAACACACAAATTGCATCGGAATTAAATAAAAAAATCAAAATGCCGACTTAAGTACAAGAAGACTGACTCAACTTACTGTCTATGATTTGAACCATTCCTGTGACACTAGTTATAGATTCCGATGATTCACTTCAGGTTTACTGTATTCCTTGGACATCCGTATTGACGATGAAACACAGAAATTGCATCGGAATTAAATAGAAAAGGCACAATGCCGACTTAAGTACAAGAAGACTGACTCTTCTTTCTGACTATGTTTGGAAGCATTCCTGTGACACTAGTTATAGATTCCGATGCTTCACTTCAGGTTTATTGTATCCCTCTGACCTTCTTATTGACGATGAAACACAGATATTGCGTCGGAATTAAATAGAAAAGGCACAATGCCGACTTAAGTACAAGAAGACTGATTCTTCTTACTGAATTTGTTTTGAACCATTCCTGTGACACTAGATATAGATTCCGATGCTTCACTTCAGGTTTACTGTATCCCTCTGAACTTCTTACTGGCGATGAAACGCAGAAATTGCATCGGAATTAATTAGAAATGGCACAATGCCGACTTAAGTACAAGGAGACTGACTCTTCTTACTGTCTATGGTTTGAACCATTCCTGTGACACTAGTTATAGATTCCGATGCTTCACTTCAGGTTTACTGTATCCCTTGGACCTTCTTATTGACGATGAAACACAGAAATTGCATCGGAATTAAATAGAAAAGGCACAATGCCGACTTCAGTACTAGAAGACTGACTCTTCTTACTGTATATGATTTGAACGATTCCTGTGACGCTAGTTACGGATTCCGATGCTTCACTTCACGTTTACTGTATTCCTCTGACCATCTTATTGACGATGAAACACAGAGATTGCATCGGAATGAAATAGAAAAGGCACAATGCCGACTTAAGTGCAAGAAGACTAACCATTCTTTCTGTCTATGCTTTGAACCATTCCTATGACACTAGTTATAGATTCCGATGCTTCACTTCAGGTTTATTGTATCCCTCTGACCTTCTTATTGACGATGAAACACATATATTGCATCGGAATTAAATAGAACAGGCACAATGCCGACTTAAGTACAAGAAGACTGATTCTTCTTACTGAATATGTTTTGAACCATTCCTGTGACACTAGTTATAGATTCCGATGCTTCACTTCAGGATTACAGTATCCCGCTGAACTTCTTACTGACGATGAAACGCAGAAATTGCGTCGGAATTAAATAGAAAAGGCACGTTGCCGACTTTAGAACAAGAAGACTGACTCTTCTTACTGTCTATGGTTTGAAGCATTCCTGTGACACTAGTTATAGATTCCGATGCATCACTTCAGGTTTACTGTATCCCTTGGACCATCTTATTGACGATGAAACATAGAAATTGCATCGGAATTAATTAGAGAAGGCACAATGCCGACTTAAGTACAAAAAGACCGACTCTTCTTACTGTCTATGATTTGAACCATTCCTGTGACACTAGTTATAGTTACCGATGCTTCACTTCAGGTTTAATGTATCCCTCTGACCTTCTTATTGACGATGAAACACAGAAATTGCATCGGAATTAAATAAAAAAGGCACAATGCTGATTTAAGTGCAAGAAGACTGACTCTTCTTACTGTCTATGTTTTGAACCATTCCTGTGACGCTAGTTACAGATTCCGATGCAGCAATTCAGGTTTACTGCATCCCTCTGACCTTCTTATTGACGATGATACAAAGAAATTGCGTCGGAATTAAATACAAAAGGCACAATGCTGACTTAAGTACAAGAAGACTGAGTCTTTCTACTGTCTATGTTTTGAACTATTCCTGTGACACTAGTTAGAGATTCCGATGCTTCACTTCAGATTTACTGTATCCCTCTGACCTTCTTATTGACGATGAAACACAGAAATTGCATCGGAATTAAATAGAAAAGGCACAATGCCGACCTAAGTACAAGAAGACTGAGTCTTCCTACTGTCTATGTTTTAAACTATTCCTGTGACGCTAGTTAGAGATTCCAATGCTTCACTTCAGATTTACTGTATCCCACTGACCTTCTAATTGACGATGAAACACAGTTATTGCATCGGAATTAAATTGAAAAAGGCACAATGCCGACTTAAGTACAAGAAGACTGACTCTTCTTACTGACTATGTTTTGAACCATTTCTGTGACACTAGTTATAGATTCCGATGCTTCGCTTCAGGTTTACTGTATCTCTTGGACCTTCTTATTGACGATGAAACACAGAAATTGCATCGGAATTAAATACAAAATGCACAATGCCGCCTTAAGTACAAGAAGACTGACTCTTCTTACTAACTATGTTTTGAACCATTCCTGTGACACTAGTTATAGTTTCCGATGCCTCACTTCAGGTTTACTGTATCCCTCTGACATTCTTATTGACGATGAAACATTGAAATTGCATCGGAATTAAATAGAAAAGGCACAATGCCGACTTATGTACAAGAAGACTGACTCTTCCTATTGTCTATGTTTTGAACCAGTCCTGTGACACTAGTTATACATTCCGATGATTCACTTCAGGATTATTGTATCCCTTGGACCTTCTTATTGACGATGAAACACAGGAATTGCATCGGAATTAAATACAAAAGGCACAATGCCGACTTAAGTACATGTAGACTGACTCTTCCTACTGTCTATGTTTTGAAACATTCCTGTGACCACAACGCAATACAAAAACTGAAGTCAGATCCAACTACACGATTCCAGGCAAATGTGAAACGAACACTGAAAAACATTGAACACACACTCACAGACAAACAAAAATACTACTTAACACAGAAAGACCCACAAGCACCAACACTCCGCAGTCAACCGAAAGTACATAAAGACGGAATGCCAATGAGACCTGTTATCAACTTCAAGAAAGCCCCAACATACCGCATAGCCAAACACCTCCAAAAGTTAGTTACAAAACACTATAAAGTAGAAAACAACAGAACAGTGGTAAACACAAGAAACCTAATAAAAAATATACAGAACATACAGGTACCACACACAGCATCACTGATTTCATTCGATATAGAAAATATGTATACCTCCATCCCTATCACAGAAACAATAGAAATCATAGAACAAAATCTGTCATCCCACATCAACCTCACCACAGACGCAATAAAAGAAATAACAGATATGCTCAGACTGACAACTGAACAAAACTACTTTCAGTTTGAGGAAGATTATTATCTACAAACTGATGGACTGCCCATGGGATCCCCAATATCAGGAACACTAGCAAACATCTTCATCAGTCACCTTGAAAATCTGATATTTGATAAGATAACCACAAATGAAAGTTTCAAAATCGTATATTGGTACAGATACGTGGATGACATTATTTGTTTGGTAGACGAGCCAAGTGAAAAAATAGATGAACTCCATTCAGAAATAAACAAAGCTCATAAGAACGTAAAATTCACACTTGAAAAAGAAAAAGAAAATCAAATAAATTTTCTTGACATTACAATTAAAAAAGAAAAGGGAAAACATACATTTAACATCTTTAGAAAACCAACAGCCACGGACACAATAATACATTCCACATCCAACCACCCCCAAAGCCAGAAATTTGCAGCACTAAGGCACATGTTACATAGATTAAACAGAATCCCACCCAGTAAGAGAAACTATGAACAAGAAATGAACACGATCATACAAATAGCTAGGAACAACGGGTATGACACACATGTGGTACACAGGCTCAATCAAAAAATAAAAACACAAATAAAAAACAAACACAACATTTCCACAATACAAAAGAACTCACAAGCTGAAAACTTACAAACACACTCAACAAACACACACAATGACAACACCACACAGAAAAGAAACAGATGGTACACGATGACCTACACACATAAACTAACACACAGAGTTGCAAACATCCTAAAGAGACAGGGCTTCAAAATAGCATATAAGCCTGGGCAAACCCTTCAATCACACCTAAGCCAGCCAGCTACCAACAGGGACAAATTCCAACAATCAGGAATATATAAACTTGAATGTCAAAGTTGTGATGCAGTATACATAGGCATGACATGCAGGAATTTTGAAACAAGATACAAAGAACATATCAGATGTTGGAACTATGAAACAAACCATTTCACATTTGCAGAGCATTTAAAACACTACAACCATCATCCTACAAACATGGAACAAGAAATGAAAATAATGAGAATAAGCAACCATGACAAACATCTTATACAAATGCAAGAGAACTTCCACATCCAGAAAGCCATAGCAGAAAACAAACATGTGATAAATGAACAAACACACATCAGCACAGGCTCCTTACTACATTTAATAAAGGAAATGATGACATAAAAAAAAGTATATAACACCAAAATACACACACCCACCCACACACACACACACACACACACACACACACACACACACACCCTCCCAAAAAAAAAATAAATTGCATAACACCAAAATACAGACAGACACACATACACAGCACATATATATATATATATATATATATATATATATATATATATATATATATATATATATATATATATATCACACCAAAACACACATACACAGGACATAAACAAAAATAAATAATTAAATACAATAATATAATATAATATGACACCAAAAACACACACACACACACACACACACAAGCGCACACACAAATGCATACACGAACAGACCACTGATACTTCGATAGTTACACTCGTAAGTTTGGCAGTAAAATTCGATCTTTGGCAAAAACATTTGACAGTCGGCAACAGAAACCAAACCATTGCATTAAAAAAAGCGTTCAGTGCATAGTGCTGTGGAATGCAGAAAAAACAGCTAATTGGCGCTCATAGGAAGAAGAACAAGACCAAAAATGCAACAGGAGCGTAATATGTAAGAAACTGTCTACGCAACCTGTAAGTACAGTTCAAAACATTACTACTTAATAGGAAATACCAACCACCAGAACTGTTTATAACCTATAGGCACAGTGACAAAAAATGTAAATAAAATAGCTAAAATATGTAAATATTACAGGCCACTGATGATGCCTTGCAGAAAATAAAGGCGAAACGCGTATGGCACTAAAATTGAGTTTTATTCAGTTGCTGTCAGACGGTCCATAGGTGAAAATCATCAACATACCGTATCACAATGCCGTCTTAAGTACAAGAAGACTGACTCTTCTTACTGACTATGTTTGGAACCATTGCTGTGACACTAGTTATAGTTTCCGACGCTTCACTTCAGGTTTACTGTATCTCTTGGACCTTGTTATTGACGATGAAACACAGATATTGCATCGGAATTAAATACAAAATGCACATTGCCGCCTTAAGTACAAGAAGTCTGAGTCTTCTTACTAACTATGTTTTGAACCATTCCTGTGACACTAGTTATAGATTCCGATGCTTCACTTCAGGTTTACTGTAACCCTCTGACCTTCTTATTGGCGATGAAACACAGAAATTGCATCGGAATTAAATACAAAATGCACAATGCCGCCTTAAGTACAAGAAGGCTGACCCTTCTTACTGACTGTTTTGAACCATTCCTGTGGCTCTAGTTATAGATTCCGATGTTTCACTTCAGGTTTACTGTATCCCTCTGACCTTCTTATTGACGATGAAACACAGAAATTACATTGGAATTATATACAAATGGCACAATGCCACTTAAGTACAAGAAGACTGACTCTCCTTACTGTCAATGTTTTGAACCATTCCTGTGACACTAGTTATAGATTCCGATGCATCACTTTAGGTTTACTGTATCCCTTGGACCTTCCTATTGACGATGAAACACAGAAATTGCATCGGTGTTAAATACTAAAGGCACAATGCCGACTTAAGTACAAGAAGACTGACTCTTCTTACTGAATATGTTTTGAACCATTCCTGTGACACTAGTTATAGATTCCGATGCTTCACTTCGGTTTACTGTATCCCTCTGAACTTCTTACTGACGATGAAACGCAGAAATTGCATCGGAATTAAATAGAAAAGCCACAATGCCGACTTAAGTACAAGAAGACTGACTCTTCTTACTGTCTAGGGTTTGAAGCATTCCTGTGACACTAGTTATAGATTCCGATGCATCACTTCAGGTTTACTGTATCCCTTGGACCTTCTTATTGACGATGAAACACAGAAATTGCATCGGAATTAAATAGAAAAGGTACAATGCCGACCTAAGTACAAGAAGACTTAGTCTTCCTACTGTCTATGTTTTAAACCATTCCTGTGACACTAGTTAGAGATTCTGATGCTTCAATTCAGATTTACTGTATCCCTCTGACCTTCTAATTGAAATTGAAACACAGTAATTGCATCGGAATTAAATTGAAAAGGGCACAATGCCGACTTAAGTACGAGAAGACTGACTCTTCTTACTGACTATGTTTTGAACCATTCCTATGACACTAGTTATAGATTCCGATGCTTCACTTCAGGTTTACTGTATCTCTTGGACCTGGTTATTGACGATGAAACACAGAAATTGCATCGGAATTAAATACAAAATGCACATTGCCGCCTTAAGTACAAGAAGACTGACTCTTCTTACTAACTATGTTTTGAACCATTCCTGTGACACTGGTTATAGATTCCGATGCTTCACTTCAGGTTTACTGTAACCCTCTGACCTTCTTATTGGCGATGAAACACAGAAATTGCATCGGAATTAAATACAAAATGCACAATGCCGCCTTAAGTACAAGAAGACTGACTCTCCTTACTGTCAATGTTTTGAACCATTCCTGTGACACTAGTTATAGATTCCGATGCATCACTTTAGGTATACTGTATCCCGTGGACCTTCCTATTGACGATGAAACACAGAAATTGCATCGGTATTAAATACAATAGGCACAATGCCGACTTAAGTACAAGAAGACTGACCCTTCTTACTGTCTAAGTTTTGAACCATTCCTGTGACACTAGTTATAGATTCCGATGCTTCACTTCAGGTTTACTGTATCCCTCTGCACTTCTTAATGACGATGAAACACACAAATTGCATCGGAATTAAATAAAAAAATCAAAATGCCGACTTAAGTACAAGAAGACTGACTCAACTTACTGTCTATGATTTGAACCATTCCTGTGACACTAGTTATAGATTCCGATGATTCACTTCAGGTTTACTGTATTCCTTGGACATCCGTATTGACGATGAAACACAGAAATTGCATCGGAATTAAATAGAAAAGGCACAATGCCGACTTAAGTACAAGAAGACTGACTCTTCTTTCTGACTATGTTTGGAAGCATTCCTGTGACACTAGTTATAGATTCCGATGCTTCACTTCAGGTTTATTGTATCCCTCTGACCTTCTTATTGACGATGAAACACAGATATTGCGTCGGAATTAAATAGAAAAGGCACAATGCCGACTTAAGTACAAGAAGACTGATTCTTCTTACTGAATTTGTTTTGAACCATTCCTGTGACACTAGATATAGATTCCGATGCTTCACTTCAGGTTTACTGTATCCCTCTGAACTTCTTACTGGCGATGAAACGCAGAAATTGCATCGGAATTAATTAGAAATGGCACAATGCCGACTTAAGTACAAGGAGACTGACTCTTCTTACTGTCTATGGTTTGAACCATTCCTGTGACACTAGTTATAGATTCCGATGCTTCACTTCAGGTTTACTGTATCCCTTGGACCTTCTTATTGACGATGAAACACAGAAATTGCATCGGAATTAAATAGAAAAGGCACAATGCCGACTTCAGTACTAGAAGACTGACTCTTCTTACTGTATATGATTTGAACGATTCCTGTGACGCTAGTTACGGATTCCGATGCTTCACTTCACGTTTACTGTATTCCTCTGACCATCTTATTGACGATGAAACACAGAGATTGCATCGGAATGAAATAGAAAAGGCACAATGCCGACTTAAGTGCAAGAAGACTAACCATTCTTTCTGTCTATGCTTTGAACCATTCCTATGACACTAGTTATAGATTCCGATGCTTCACTTCAGGTTTATTGTATCCCTCTGACCTTCTTATTGACGATGAAACACATATATTGCATCGGAATTAAATAGAACAGGCACAATGCCGACTTAAGTACAAGAAGACTGATTCTTCTTACTGAATATGTTTTGAACCATTCCTGTGACACTAGTTATAGATTCCGATGCTTCACTTCAGGATTACAGTATCCCGCTGAACTTCTTACTGACGATGAAACGCAGAAATTGCGTCGGAATTAAATAGAAAAGGCACATTGCCGACTATAGAACAAGAAGACTGACTCTTCTTACTGTCAATGGTTTGAAGCATTCCTGTGACACTAGTTATAGATTCCGATGCATCACTTCAGGTTTACTGTATCCCTTGGACCATCTTATTGACGATGAAACATAGAAATTGCATCGGAATTAATTAGAGAAGGCACAATGCCGACTTAAGTACAAAAAGACCGACTCTTCTTACTGTCTATGATTTGAACCATTCCTGTGACACTAGTTATAGATACCGATGCTTCACTTCAGGTTTAATGTATCCCTCTGACCTTCTTATTGACGATGAAACACAGAAATTGCATCGGAATTAAATAAAAAAGGCACAATGCTGATTTAAGTGCAAGAAGACTGACTCTTCTTACTGTCTATGTTTTGAACCATTCCTGTGACGCTAGTTACAGATTCCGATGCAGCAATTCAGGTTTACTGCATCCCTCTGACCTTCTTATTGACGATGATACAAAGAAATTGCATCGGAATTAAATACAAAAGGCACAATGCTGACTTAAGTACAAGAAGACTGAGTCTTTCTACTGTCTATGTTTTGAACTATTCCTGTGACACTAGTTAGAGATTCCGATGCTTCACTTCAGATTTACTGTATCCCTCTGACCTTCTTATTGACGATGAAACACAGAAATTGCATCGGAATTAAATAGAAAAGGCACAATGCCGACCTAAGTACAAGAAGACTGAGTCTTCCTACTGTCTATGTTTTAAACTATTCCTGTGACGCTAGTTAGAGATTCCAATGCTTCACTTCAGATTTACTGTATCCCACTGACCTTCTAATTGACGATGAAACACAGTTATTGCATCGGAATTAAATTGAAAAGGGCACAATGCCGACTTAAGTACAAGAAGACTGACTCTTCTTACTGACTATGTTTTGAACCATTTCTGTGACACTAGTTATAGATTCCGATGCTTCGCTTCAGGTTTACTGTATCTCTTGGACCTTCTTATTGACGATGAAACACAGAAATTGCATCGGAATTAAATACAAAATGCACAATGCCGCCTTAAGTACAAGAAGACTGACTCTTCTTACTAACTATGTTTTGAACCATTCCTGTGACACTAGTTATAGTTTCCGATGCTTCACTTCAGGTTTACTGTATCCCTCTGACATTCTTATTGACGATGAAACATTGAAATTGCATCGGAATTAAATAGAAAAGCACAATTCCGACTCAAGTACAAGAAGACTGGCCCTTCTTACTGTCTATGTTTTGAACCATTCCTGTGACACTAGTTATAGATTCCGATGCTTCACTTCAGGTTTACAGTATCCCTCTGACCTTCTTATTGACGATGAAACACAGAAATTGCATCGGAATTCAATACAAAAGGCACAATGCTGACTTAAGTACAAGAAGACTGAGTCTTTCTACTGTCTATGTTTTGAACTATTCCTGTGACACTAGTTAGAGATTCCGATGCTTCACTTCTGGTTTACTGTATCCCTCTGACCTTCTTATTGACGATGAAACACAGAAATTGCATCGGAATTCAATACAAAAGGCACAATGCCGACTTAAGTACAAGAAGACTAACCATTCTTACTGTCTATGTTTTGAACCTTTCCTGTGACACAAGTTATAGAATTCGATGCTTCACTTCAGCTTTACTGTATCCCTTGGACCTTCTTATTGACGATGAAACACAGATATTGAATCGGAATTAAATACAAAAGGCACAATGTCGACTTAAGTACAAGAAGACTGACTCTTCCTACTGTCTATGTTTTGAAGCATTCCTGTGACACTAGTTATAGATTCCGATGCTTCACTTCAGGTTTACTGTATCCCTCTGACCTTCTTATTTACGATGAAACACAGAAATTGCATTGGAATTAAATAGAAAAGGCACAATTCCGACTTAAGTACAAGAAGACTGACTCTTCTTACTGACTGTTTTGAACCATTCCTGTGGCACTAGTTATAGATTCCGATGCTTCACTTCAGGTTAACTGTATCCCTCTGACCTTCTTCTTGACGATGAAACACAGAAATTGCATCGGAGTTATATACAAATGGCACAATGCGACCTAAGTACAAGAAGACTGACTCTCGTTACTGTCTATGTTATGAACCATTCCTGTGACACTAGTTATAGATTCCGATGCATCACTTCAGGTTTACTGTATCCCTTGGACCTTCTTATTGACGATGAAACACAGAAATTGCATCAGTATTAAATACAAAAGGCACAATGCCGACTTAAGTACAAGAAGACTGACCCTTCTTACTGTCTATGTTTTGAACCATTCCTGTGACACTAGTTATAGATTCCGATGCTTAACTTCAGGTTTATTGTAACCCTCCGACCTTCTTATTGACGATGAAACACAGAAATTGCATCGAAACTAAATACAAAAATCAAAATGCCGACTTAAGTACAAGAAGACTGACTCAACTTACTGTCTATGATTTGAACCATTCCTGTGACACTAGTTATAGTTTCCGATGATTCACTTCAGGTTTATTGTATCCCTCTGACCTTCTTATTGACGATGAAACACAGATATTTCATCGGAATTAAATAGAAAAGGCACAATGCCGCCTTAAGTACAAGAAGAATGATTCTTCTTACTGAATAAGTTTTGAACCATTCCTGTGACACTAGTAATAGATTCCGATGCTTCACTTCAGGTTTACTGCATCCCTCTGACCTTCTTATTAACGATGAAAAACAGAAATTGGATCGTAATTAAATACAAAAGGCACAATGTAGACTTAAGTACAAGAAAACTGTCTCTTCTTACTGACTATGTTTTGAGCCATTCCTGTGACACTAGTTATAGATTCCGATGCCTCACTTCAGGTTTACAGTATCCCTCTGCCCTTCTTTTTGACGATGAAACATAGAAATTGCATCGGAATTAAATAGTAAAGGCACAATGCCGACTTAAGTACAAGAGGACTGACTCTTCTTGCTGTCTATGTTTTGAATCTATCCTGTGACACTAGTTATAGATTCCGATGCCTCACTTCAGGTTTACTGTATCTCTTGGACCCTCTTATTGGCGATGAAACACAGAAATTGCATCCGAATTAAATACAAAATGCACAATGCCGCCTTATGTACAAGAAGACTGACTCTTTTTACTAACTATGTTTTGAACCATTCCTGTGACACTAGTTATAGATTCCGATGCCTCACTTCAGGTTTACAGTATCCCTCTGATCTTCTTATTGACGATGAAACACAGAAATTGCATCGGAATTAAATACAAAAGGCACAATGCCGACTCAAATACGAGGAGACTGAGTCTTCCTACTGTCTATGTTTTGAACCATTCCTGTGACACTAGTTATAGATTCCGATGATTCACTTCAGGTTTATTGTATCCCTCTGACCTTCTTATTGACCATGAAACACAGATATTTCATCGGAATTAAATAGAAAAGGCACAATGCCGCCTTAAGTACAAGAAGAATGATTCTTCTTACTGAATAAGTTTTGAACCATTCCTGTGACACTAGTAATAGATTCCGAAGCTTCACTTCAGGTTTACTGTATCCCTTATACCTTCTTATTGACGACGAAACACAGAAATTGCATCGGAATTAAATAGAAAAGGCACAATGCTGACTTGAGTACAAGAAGACTGACTCTTCTTACTGTCTATGTTTTGAACCATTCCTGTGACACTAGTTATAGATTCCGATGCTTCACTTCAGATTAATTGTATCCCTTGGACCTTCGTATTGACGACGAAACACAGAAATTGCATCGGAATGAAATAGAAAAGGCACAATGCCGGCTAAGTACATGAAGACTGACTCTTCCTACTGTCTATGTTTTGAACAATTCCTGTGACACTAGTTACGGATTCCGATGCTTCACTTCAGGTTTACGGTATCCCTCTGACCTTATTATTGAAGATGAAACACAGTAATTGCATCGGAATTAAATTGAAAAGGGCACAATGCCGACTTAAGTACAAGAAGACTGACTCTTCTTACTGTCTATGTTTTGAACCATTCCTGTGACACTAGTTATAGATTCCGATGCTTCACTTCAGGTTTACTGTATCCCTTGGACCTTTTTATTGACGATGAAGCACAGAAATTGCATCGCGAATTAAATACAAAAGGCACAATGCCGACTTAAGTACAAGAAGACTGACTCTTCCTACTGTCTATGTTTTGAAACATTCCTGTGACCTTAGTTACAGATTCCGATGCTTCATTTCAGGTTTACTGTATCCCTTGGACCTTCTTATTGACGATGAAACACAGAAAGGGCATCGGAATTAAATAGAAGAGGCACAGTGCCGACTTAAGTACAAGAAGACCTACTCTTCCTACTGTCTATGTTTTGAACCATTCCTGTGACACTAGTTATAGTTTCCGATGATTCACTTCAGGTTTATTGTATCCCTCTGACCTTCTTATTGACGATGAAACACAGATATTTCATCGGAATTAAATAGAAAAGGCACAATGCCGCCTTAAGTACAAGAAGAATGATTCTTCTTACTGAATAAGTTCTGAACCATTCCTGTGACACTAGTTATAGATTCCGATGCTTCACTTCAGGTTTACTGTATCTCTTGGACCTTCTTATTGGCGATGAAACACAGAAATTGCATCGGAATTAAATACAAAATGCACAAAGCCGCCTTATGTACAAGAAGACTGACTCTTTTTACTTACCATGTTTTGAACCATTCCTGTGACACTAGTTACAGATTCCGATGCCTCACTTCAGGTTTACAGTATCCCTCTGCCCTTCTTTTTGACGATGAAACATAGAAATTGCATCGGAATTAAATAGAAAAGGCACAATGCCGACTTAAGTACAAGAGGACCGACTCTTCTTGCTGTCTATGTTTTGAATCTATCATGTGACACTAGTTATAGATTCCGATGCCTCACTTCAGGTTTACTGTATCTCTTGGACCCTCTTATTGGCGATGAAACACAGAAATTGCATCCGAATTAAATACAAAATGCACAATGCCGCCTTATGTACAAGAAGACTGACTCTTTTTACTAACTATGTTTTGAACCATTCCTGTGACACTAGTTATAGATTCCGATGCCTCACTTCAGGTTTACAGTATCCCTCTGATCTTCTTATTGACGATGAAACACAGAAATTGCATCGGAATTAAATACAAAAGGCACAATGCCGACTCAAATACTAGGAGACTGAGTCTTCCTACTGTCTATGTTTTGAACCATTCCTGTGACACTAGTTATAGATTCCGATGCTTCATTTCAGGCTTACTGTGTCCCTCTGACATTCTTATTGACGACGAAACACTAAAATAACATCGGAATTAAATACAAAAGGCACAATGCCGACTTAACTACAAGAAGACTGACTCTTCTTTCTGACTATGTTTTTAACCATTCCTGTGACACTAGTTAGAGATTCCGAAGCTTCACTTCAGGGTTACGGTATCCCACTGACCTTCTTATTGACGATGAAACACAGAAATTGCATCGGAATTCCACTAAAAGGCAAATGGCGACTTAAGTACAAGAAGACTGACTCTTCTTACTGACTATGTTTGAACCATTCCTGTGACACTAGTTATAGATTCCGATGCTTCACTTCAGGTTTACTGTATCCCTCTGACCTTCTTATTGACGATGAAACATAGAAATTGCATCGGAATTAAATAGAAGAAGCACAATGCCGACTTAAGTACAAGAAGACTGACTCTTCCTACGGTCTATGTATTCAACCATTCCTGGGACGCTAGTTATAGTTTCCGATGCTTCACCTCAGGTTTACTGTATCTCTCGGACCTTCTTATTGACGATGAAACACAGAAATTGCATTGGAATTAGATACAAAATGCACAATGCCGACTACAGTGCAAAAGGACCGACTCATCTTACTGTCTATGTTTTGAACCATTTCTGTGACACTAATTATAGATTCCGATGTTTCACTTCAGGTTTGCTGTATCCCTTATACCTTCTTATTGACGACGAAACACAGAAATTGCATCGGAATTAAATACAAAAGGCACAATGCCGACTTAAGCTCAAGAAGACTGACTCTTCTTACTGACTATGTTTGGAACCATTGCTGTGACACTAGTTAAAGATTCCGATGCCTCACTTCAGGTTTACTGCATCCCTCTGACCTGCCTATTGACGATGAAACACAGAAATTGCATCGGAATTAAATACAAAAGGCACAATGCCGACTTAAGTCCAAGAAGACTGACTCTTCTTACTGACTATGTTTTGAACAATTCCTGTGACACTAGTTATAGATTCCGATGATTCACTTCAGGTTTACTGTATACCTTGGACCTCCTTATTGTCGATGAAACACAGAAATTGCATCGGAATTAAATACAAAAGGCACAATGCCGACTTAAGCTCAAGAAGACTGACTCTTCTTACTGACTATGTTTGGAACCATTGCTGTGACACTAGTTAAAGATTCCGGTGCCTCACTTCAGGTTTACTGTATCCCTCTGATCTTCTTATTGACAATGAAACACAGAAATTGCATCGGAATTAAATAGAAAAGGCACAATGCCGACTTAAGTACAAGCAGACTGACTCTTCTTTCTGACTATGTTTTGAACCATTCCTGTGACACTAGTTATAGTTTCCGATGCTTCACTTCAGGTTTACTGTATCCCTCTGACCTTCTTATTGACGATGAAACACAGAAATTGCATCGGAATTAAATAGAAATGGCACAATGCCGATCTAAGTACAAGAAGACTGAGTCTTCCTACTGTCTATGTTCAAACCATTCCTGTGACACTAGTTATAGATTCCGATGCTTCACTTCAGATTAATTGTATCCCTTGGACCTTCGTATTGACGACGAAACACAGAAATTGCATCGGAATGAAATAGAAAAGGCACAATGCCGGCTAAGTACATGAAGACTGACCCTTTCTACTGTCTATGTTTTGAACCATTCCCGCGACACTAGTTATAGAATCCGATGCTTCATTTCAGGTTTACTGTATCCCTCTGACCTTCTTATTGACAATGAAACACAGAAATTGCATCGGAATTAAATAGAAAAGGCACAATGCCGACTTAAGTACAAGCAGACTGACTCTTCTTTCTGACTATGCCTTGAACCATTCCTGTGACACTAGTTATAGATACCGTTGCTTCACTTCAGGTTTACTGTATCCCTCTGTCCTTCTTATTGACGACGAAACACTGAAATTGCATCGGAATTAAATACAAAATGCACAATGCCGCCTTATGTACAAGAAGACTGACTCTTTTTACTTACCATGTTCTGAACCATTCCTGTGACACTAGTTATAGATTCCGATGCCTCACTTCAGGTTTACAGTATCCCTCTGCCCTTCTTTTTGACGATGAAACATAGAAATAGCATCGGAATTAAATAGAAAAGGCACAATGCCGACTTAAGTACAAGAGGACTGACTCTTCTTGCTGTCTATGTTCTGAACCTTTCCTGTGACACTAGTTATAGATTCCGATGCTTCACTTCAGGTTGACTGTATCCCTTGGACCTTCTTATTGACGACGAAGCACAGAAATTGCATCGGAATTAAATAGAAGAGGCACAATGCCGACTTAAGTACAAGAAGACTGACTCTTCCTACGGTCTATGTTTTCAACCATTCCTGTGACACTAGTTATAGATTCCGATGCTTCACCTCAAATTTACTGTATCTCTCGGACCTTCTTATTGACGATGAAACACAGAAATTGCATTGGAATTAGATACAAAATGCACAATGCCGACTACAGTGCAAAAGGACCGACTCTTCTTACTGTCTATGTTTTGAACCATTTCTGTGACACTAGTTATAGATTCCGATGTTTCACTTCAGGTTTACTGTATCCCTTATACCTTCTTATTGACGACGAAACACAGAAATTGCATCGGAATTAAATAGAAAAGGCACAATGCTGACTTGATTACAAGAAGACTGACCGTTCCTATTGTCTGTGTTTTGAACCATTCCTGTGACACTAGTTATAGATTCCGATGCTTCACTTCAGGTTTACTGTATCCCTCTGACCTTCTTATTGACGATGAACCACAGAAATGGCATCGGAATTAAATAGAAACGCGCAATGCCGACTTAAGTGCAAGAAGACTGATTCTTCTTACTGTCTATGTTTGGAACCATTCCTGTGACACTAGTTATAGATTCCGATGCTTCACTTTAGGTTTACTGTATCCCTTGGACCTACCTATTGTCGATGAAACACAGTAATTGCATCGGAATTATATACAAAAGGCACATTGCCGACTATAGTACAAGAAAACTGACTCTTCTTACTGTCTATGTTTTGAACCATTCCTGTGACACTAGTTATAGATTCCGATGCTTCACTTCAGATTAATTGTATCCCTTGGACCTTCGTATTGACGACGAAACACAGAAATTGCATCGGAATGAAATAGAAAAGGCACAATGCCGGCTAAGTACATGAAGACTGACTTTTCCTACTGTCTATGTTTTGAACCATTCCCGTGACACTAGTTATCGAATCCGATGCTTCATTTCAGGTTTACTGTATCCCTTGGACCTTCTTATTGACGATGAAACACAGAAAGTGCAACGGAATTAAATAGAAAAGGCACAATGCCGACTTAAGTACAAGAAGACTGACTCTTCCTACTGTCTATGTTTTGAACCATTCCTGTGACACTAGTTACGGATTCCGATGCTCCACCTCAGGTTTACTGTATCCCTCTGACCTTCTTATTGACGATGAAACACAGAAATTGCATCGGAATTAAATACAAAAGGCACAATGCCGACTTAAGTACAAGAAGACTGACTCTTCTTACTGTCTATGTTTTGAACCATTCCTGTGACCCTAGTTATAGATTCCGATGCTTCACTTCTGGTTTACTGCATCCCTCTGACCTTCCTATTGACGATGAAACACAGAAATTATATCGGAATTAAATACAAAAGGCAGAATGCCGACTTAAGTCCAAGAAGACTGACTCTTCTTAATGACTATGCTTTGAACCATTCCAGTGACACTAGTTAGAGATTCCGATAATTCACTTCAGGTTTACTGTATCCCTCTGACCTTCTTATTGACGATGAAACACAGAAATTGCATCGGAATTAAATACAAAAGGCACAATGCCGACTTAAGTACAAGAAGACTGACTCTTCTTACTGTCTATGTTTTGAACCATTCCTGTGACACTAGTTATAGATTCCGATGCTTCACTTCAGGTTTACTGCATCCCTCTGACCTGCCTATTGACGATGAAACACAGAATTTGCATCGGAATTAAATACAAAAGGCACAATGCCGACTTAAGTCCAAGAAGACTGACTCTTCTTACTGACTATGTTTTGAACAATTCCTGTGACACTAGTTATAGATTCCGATGATTCACTTCAGGTTTACTGTATACCTTGGACCTCCTTATTGTCGATGAAACACAGAAATTGCATCGGAATTAAATACAAAAGGCACAATGCCGACTTAAGTACAAGAAGACTGACTCTACTTACTGACTATGTTTGGAACCATTGCTGTGACACTAGTTAAAGATTCCGATGCCTCACTTCAGGTTTACTGTATCCCTCTGATCTTCTTATTGACAATGAAACACAGAAATTGCATCGGAATTAAATAGAAAAGGCACAATGCCGACTTAAGTACAAGCAGACTGACTCTTCTTTCTGACTATGTTTTGAACCATTCCTGTGACACTAGTTATAGTTTCCGATGCTTCACTTCAGGTTTACTGTATCCCTCTGACATTCTTATTGACGATGAAACACAGAAATTGCATCGGAATTAAATAGAAATGGCACAATGCCGATCTAAGTACAAGAAGACTGAGTCTTCCTACTGTCTATGTTTAAACCATTCCTGTGACACTAGTTATAGATTCCGATGCTTCACTTCAGATTAATTGTATCCCTTGGACCTTCGTATTGACGACGAAACACAGAAATTGCATCGGAATGAAATAGAAAAGGCACAATGCCGGTAAGTACATGAAGACTGACTCTTCCTACTGTCTATGTTTTGAACCATTCCCGCGACACTAGTTATAGAATCCGATGCTTCATTTCAGGTTTACTGTATCCCTCTGACCTTCTTATTGACAATGAAACACAGAAATTGCATCGGAATTAAATAGAAAAGGCACAATGCCGACTTAAGTACAAGCAGACTGACTCTTCTTTCTGACTATGCCTTGAACCATTCCTGTGACACTAGTTATAGATACCGTTGCTTCACTTCAGGTTTACTGTATCCCTCTGTCCTTCTTATTGACGACGAAACACTGAAATTGCATCGGAATTAAATACAAAAGGCACAATGCCGACTTAAGTACAAGAAGTCTGACTCTTATTACTGTCTATGTTCTGAACCTTTCCTGTGACACTAGTTATAGACTCCGATGCTTCACTTCAGGTTGACTGTATCCCTTGGACCTTCTTATTGACGACGAAGCACAGAAATTGCATCGGAATTAAATAGAAGAGGCACAATGCCGACTTAAGTACAAGGAGACTGACTCTTCCTACGGTCTATGTTTTCAACCATTCCTGTGACACTAGTTATAGATTCCGATGCTTCACCTCAGGTTTACTGTATCTCTCGGACCTTCTTATTGACGATGAAACACAGAAATTACATTGGAATTAGATACAAAATGCACAATGCCGACTACAGTGCAAAAGGACCGACTCTTCTTACTGTCTATGTTTTGAACCATTTCTGTGACACTAGTTATAGATTCCGATGTTTCACTTCAGGTTTACTGTATCCCTTATACCTTCTTATTGACGACGAAACACAGAAATTGCATCGGAATTAAATAGAAAAGGCACAATGCTGACTTGATTACAAGAAGACTGACCCTTCCTATTGTCTGTGTTTTGAACCATTCCTGTGACACTAGTTATAGATTCCGATGCTTCACTTCAGGTTTACTGTATCCCTCTGACCTTCTTATTGACGATGAACCACAGAAATTGCATCGGAATTAAATAGAAACGCACAATGCCGACTTAAGTGCAAGAAGACTGATTCTTCTTACTGTCTATGTTTGGAACCATTCCTGTGACACTAGTTATAGATTCCGATGCTTCACTTTAGGTTTACTGTATCCCTTGGACCTACCTATTGTCGATGAAACACAGAAATTGCATCGGAATTATATACAAAAGGCACATTGCCGACTTAAGTACAAGAAGTCTGACTCTTATTACTGTCTATGTTCTGAACCTTTCCTGTGACACTAGTTATAGATTCCGATGCTTCACTTCAGATTAATTGTATCCCTTGGACCTTCGTATTGACGACGAAACACAGAAATTGCATCGGAATGAAATAGAAAAGGCACAATGCCGGCTAAGTACATGAAGACTGACTCTTCCTACTGTCTATGTTTTGAACCATTCCTGTGACACTAGTTATAGATTCCGATGCTTCACTTCAGGTTTACTGCATCCCTCTGACCTGCCTATTGACGATGAAACACAGAATTTGCATCGGAATTAAATACAAAAGGCACAATGCCGACTTAAGTCCAAGAAGACTGACTCTTCTTACTGACTATGTTTTGAACAATTCCTGTGACACTAGTTATAGATTCCGATGATTCACTTCAGGTTTACTGTATACCTTGGACCTCCTTATTGTCGATGAAACACAGAAATTGCATCGGAATTAAATACAAAAGGCACAATGCCGACTTAAGCTCAAGAAGACTGACTCTTCTTACTGACTATGTTTGGAACCATTGCTGTGACACTAGTTAAAGATTCCGATGCCTCACTTCAGGTTTACTGTATCCCTCTGATCTTCTTATTGACAATGAAACACAGAAATTGCATCGGAATTAAATAGAAAAGGCACAACGCCGACTTAAGTACAAGCAGACTGACTCTTCTTTCTGACTATGTTTTGAACCATTCCTGTGACACTAGTTATAGTTTCCGATGCTTCACTTCAGGTTTACTGTATCCCTCTGACCTTCTTATTGACGATGAAACACAGAAATTGCATCGGAATTAAATAGAAATGGCACAATGCCGATCTAAGTACAAGAAGACTGAGTCTTCCTACTGTCTATGTTCAAACCATTCCTGTGACACTAGTTATAGATTCCGATGCTTCACTTCAGATTAATTGTATCCCTTGGACCTTCGTATTGACGACGAAACACAGAAATTGCATCGGAATGAAATAGAAAAGGCACAATGCCGGCTAAGTACATGAAGACTGACCCTTTCTACTGTCTATGTTTTGAACCATTCCCGCGACACTAGTTATAGAATCCGATGCTTCATTTCTGGTTTACTGTATCCCTCTGACCTTCTTATTGACAATGAAACACAGAAATTGCATCGGAATTAAATAGAAAAGGCACAATGCCGACTTAAGTACAAGCAGACTGACTCTTCTTTCTGACTATGCCTTGAACCATTCCTGTGACACTAGTTATAGATACTGTTGCTTCACTTCAGGTTTACTGTATCCCTCTGTCCTTCTTATTGACGACGAAACACTGAAATTGCATCGGAATTAAATACAAAATGCACAATGCCGCCTTATGTACAAGAAGACTGACTCTTTTTACTTACCATGTTCTGAACCATTCCTGTGACACTAGTTATAGATTCCGATGCCTCACTTCAGGTTTACAGTATCCCTCTGCCCTTCTTTTTGACGATGAAACATAGAAATAGCATCGGAATTAAATAGAAAAGGCACAATGCCGACTTAAGTACAAGAGGACTGACTCTTCTTGCTGTCTATGTTCTGAACCTTTCCTGTGACACTAGTTATAGATTCCGATGCTTCACTTCAGGTTGACTGTATCCCTTGGACCTTCTTATTGACGACGAAGCACAGAAATTGCATCGGAATTAAATAGAAGAGGCACAATGCCGACTTAAGTTCAAGAAGACTGACTCTTCCTACGGTCTATGTTTTCAACCATTCCTGTGACACTAGTTATAGATTCCGATGCTTCACCTCAAATTTACTGTATCTCTCGGACCTTCTTATTGACGATGAAACACAGAAATTGCATTGGAATTAGATACAAAATGCACAATGCCGACTACAGTGCAAAAGGACCGACTCTTCTTACTGTCTATGTTTTGAACCATTTCTGTGACACTAGTTATAGATTCCGATGTTTCACTTCAGGTTTACTGTATCCCTTATACCTTCTTATTGACGACGAAACACAGAAATTGCATCGGAATTAAATAGAAAAGGCACAATGCTGACTTGATTACAAGAAGACTGACCGTTCCTATTGTCTGTGTTTTGAACCATTCCTGTGACACTAGTTATAGATTCCGATGCTTCACTTCAGGTTTACTGTATCCCTCTGACCTTCTTATTGACGATGAACCACAGAAATGGCATCGGAATTAAATAGAAACGCGCAATGCCGACTTAAGTGCAAGAAGACTGATTCTTCTTACTGTCTATGTTTGGAACCATTCCTGTGACACTAGTTATAGATTCCGATGCTTCACTTTAGGTTTACTGTATCCCTTGGACCTACCTATTGTCGATGAAACACAGTAATTGCATCGGAATTATATACAAAAGGCACATTGCCGACTATAGTACAAGAAAACTGACTCTTCTTACTGTCTATGTTTTGAACCATTCCTGTGACACTAGTTATAGATTCCGATGCTTCACTTCAGATTAATTGTATCCCTTGGACCTTCGTATTGACGACGAAACACAGAAATTGCATCGGAATGAAATAGAAAAGGCACAATGCCGGCTAAGTACATGAAGACTGACTTTTCCTACTGTCTATGTTTTGAACCATTCCCGTGACACTAGTTATCGAATCCGATGCTTCATTTCAGGTTTACTGTATCCCTTGGACCTTCTTATTGACGATGAAACACAGAAAGTGCAACGGAATTAAATAGAAAAGGCACAATGCCGACTTAAGTACAAGAAGACTGACTCTTCCTACTGTCTATGTTTTGAACCATTCCTGTGACACTAGTTACGGATTCCGATGCTCCACCTCAGGTTTACTGTATCCCTCTGACCTTCTTATTGACGATGAAACACAGAAATTGCATCGGAATTAAATACAAAAGGCACAATGCCGACTTAAGTACAAGAAGACTGACTCTTCTTACTGTCTATGTTTTGAACCATTCCTGTGACCCTAGTTATAGATTCCGATGCTTCACTTCTGGTTTACTGCATCCCTCTGACCTTCCTATTGACGATGAAACACATAAATTATATCGGAATTAAATACAAAAGGCAGAATGCCGACTTAAGTCCAAGAAGACTGACTCTTCTTAATGACTATGCTTTGAACCATTCCAGTGACACTAGTTAGAGATTCCGATAATTCACTTCAGGTTTACTGTATCCCTCTGACCTTCTTATTGACGATGAAACACAGAAATTGCATCGGAATTAAATACAAAAGGCACAATGCCGACTTAAGTACAAGAAGACTGACTCTTCTTACTGTCTATGTTTTGAACCATTCCTGTGACACTAGTTATAGATTCCGATGCTTCACTTCAGGTTTACTGCATCCCTCTGACCTGCCTATTGACGATGAAACACAGAATTTGCATCGGAATTAAATACAAAAGGCACAATGCCGACTTAAGTCCAAGAAGACTGACTCTTCTTACTGACTATGTTTTGAACAATTCCTGTGACACTAGTTATAGATTCCGATGATTCACTTCAGGTTTACTGTATACCTTGGACCTCCTTATTGTCGATGAAACACAGAAATTGCATCGGAATTAAATACAAAAGGCACAATGCCGACTTAAGTACAAGAAGACTGACTCTACTTACTGACTATGTTTGGAACCATTGCTGTGACACTAGTTAAAGATTCCGATGCCTCACTTCAGGTTTACTGTATCCCTCTGATCTTCTTATTGACAATGAAACACAGAAATTGCATCGGAATTAAATAGAAAAGGCACAATGCCGACTTAAGTACAAGCAGACTGACTCTTCTTTCTGACTATGTTTTGAACCATTCCTGTGACACTAGTTATAGTTTCCGATGCTTCACTTCAGGTTTACTGTATCCCTCTGACCTTCTTATTGACGATGAAACACAGAAATTGCATCGGAATTAAATAGAAATGGCACAATGCCGATCTAAGTACAAGAAGACTGAGTCTTCCTACTGTCTATGTTTAAACCATTCCTGTGACACTAGTTATAGATTCCGATGCTTCACTTCAGATTAATTGTATCCCTTGGACCTTCGTATTGACGACGAAACACAGAAATTGCATCGGAATGAAATAGAAAAGGCACAATGCCGGTAAGTACATGAAGACTGACTCTTCCTACTGTCTATGTTTTGAACCATTCCCGCGACACTAGTTATAGAATCCGATGCTTCATTTCAGGTTTACTGTATCCCTCTGACCTTCTTATTGACAATGAAACACAGAAATTGCATCGGAATTAAATAGAAAAGGCACAATGCCGACTTAAGTACAAGCAGACTGACTCTTCTTTCTGACTATGCCTTGAACCATTCCTGTGACACTAGTTATAGATACCGTTGCTTCACTTCATGTTTACTGTATCCCTCTGTCCTTCTTATTGACGACGAAACACTGAAATTGCATCGGAATTAAATACAAAAGGCACAATGCCGACTTAAGTACAAGAAGTCTGACTCTTATTACTGTCTATGTTCTGAACCTTTCCTGTGACACTAGTTATAGACTCCGATGCTTCACTTCAGGTTGACTGTATCCCTTGGACCTTCTTATTGACGACGAAGCACAGAAATTGCATCGGAATTAAATAGAAGAGGCACAATGCCGACTTAAGTACAAGGAGACTGACTCTTCCTACGGTCTATGTTTTCAACCATTCCTGTGACACTAGTTATAGATTCCGATGCTTCACCTCAGGTTTACTGTATCTCTCGGACCTTCTTATTGACGATGAAACACAGAAATTACATTGGAATTAGATACAAAATGCACAATGCCGACTACAGTGCAAAAGGACCGACTCTTCTTACTGTCTATGTTTTGAACCATTTCTGTGACACTAGTTATAGATTCCGATGTTTCACTTCAGGTTTACTGTATCCCTTATACCTTCTTATTGACGACGAAACACAGAAATTGCATCGGAATTAAATAGAAAAGGCACAATGCTGACTTGATTACAAGAAGACTGACCCTTCCTATTGTCTGTGTTTTGAACCATTCCTGTGACACTAGTTATAGATTCCGATGCTTCACTTCAGGTTTACTGTATCCCTCTGACCTTCTTATTGACGATGAACCACAGAAATTGCATCGGAATTAAATAGAAACGCACAATGCCGACTTAAGTGCAAGAAGACTGATTCTTCTTACTGTCTATGTTTGGAACCATTCCTGTGACACTAGTTATAGATTCCGATGCTTCACTTTAGGTTTACTGTATCCCTTGGACCTACCTATTGTCGATGAAACACAGAAATTGCATCGGAATTATATACAAAAGGCACATTGCCGACTTAAGTACAAGAAGTCTGACTCTTATTACTGTCTATGTTCTGAACCTTTCCTGTGACACTAGTTATAGATTCCGATGCTTCACTTCAGATTAATTGTATCCCTTGGACCTTCGTATTGACGACGAAACACAGAAATTGCATCGGAATGAAATAGAAAAGGCACAATGCCGGCTAAGTACATGAAGACTGACTCTTCCTACTGTCTATGTTTTGAACCATTCCCGCGACACTAGTTATAGAATCCGATGCTTCATTTCAGGTTTACTGTATCCCTCTGACCTTCTTATTGACAATGAAACACAGAAATTGCATCGGAATTAAATAGAAAAGGCACAATGCCGACTTAAGTACAAGCAGACTGACTCTTCTTTCTGACTATGCCTTGAACCATTCTTGTGACACTAGTTATAGATACCGTTGCTTCACTTCAGGTTTACTGTATCCCTCTGTCCTTCTTATTGACGACGAAACACTGAAATTGCATCGGAATTAAATACAAAAGGCACAATGCCGACTTAAGTACAAGAAGTCTGACTCTTATTACTGTCTATGTTCTGAACCTTTCCTGCGACACTAGTTATAGATTCCGATGCTTCACTTCAGGTTGACTGTATCCCTTGGACCTTCTTATTGACGACGAAGCACAGAAATTGCATCGGAATTAAATAGAAGAGGCACAATGCCGACTTAAGTACAAGGAGACTGACTCTTCCTACGGTCTATGTTTTCAACCATTCCTGTGACACTAGTTATAGATTCCGATGCTTCACCTCAGGTTTACTGTATCTCTCGGACCTTCTTATTGACGATGAAACACAGAAATTGCATTGGAATTAGATACAAAATGCACAATGCCGACTACAGTGCAAAAGGACCGACTCTTCTTACTGTCTATGTTTTGAACCATTTCTGTGACACTAGTTATAGATTCCGATGTTTCACTTCAGGTTTACTGTATCCCTTATACCTTCTTATTGACGACGAAACACAGAAATTGCATCGGAATTAAATAGAAAAGGCACAATGCTGACTTGATTACAAGAAGACTGACCCTTCCTATTGTCTGTGTTTTGAACCATTCCTGTGACACTAGTTATAGATTCCGATGCTTCGCTTCAGGTTTACTGTATCCCTCTGACCTTCTTATTGACGATGAACCACAGAAATTGCATCAGAATTAAATAGAAACGCACAATGCCGACTTAAGTGCAAGAAGACTGATTCTTCTTACTGTCTATGTTTGGAACCATTCCTGTGACACTAGTTATAGATTCCGATGCTTCACTTTAGGTTTACTGTATCCCTTGGACCTACCTATTGTCGATGAAACACAGAAATTGCATCGGAATTATATACAAAAGCACATTGCCGACTATAGTACAAGAAAACTGACTCTTCTTACTGTCTATGTTTTGAACCATTCCTGTGACACTAGTTATAGATTCCGATGCTTCACTTCAGATTAATTGTATCCCTTGGACCTTCGTATTGACGACGAAACACAGAAATTGCATCGGAATGAAATAGAAAAGGCACAATGATGGCTAAGTACATGAAGACTGACTCTTCCTACTGTCTATGTTTTGAACCATTCCCGTGACACTAGTTATAGAATCCGATGCTTCATTTCAGGTTTACTGTATCCCTTGGACCTTCTTATTGACGATGAAACACAGAAAGTGCAACGGAATTAAATAGAAAAGGCACAATGCCGACTTAAGTACAAGAAGACTGACTCTTCCTACTGTCTATGTTTTGAACCATTCCTGTGACACTAGTTACGGATTCCGATGCTCCACTTCAGGTTTACTGTATCCCTCTGACCTTCTTATTGACGATGAAACACAGAAATTGCATCGGAATTAAATACAAAAGGCACAATGCCGACTTAAGTACAAGAAGACTGACTCTTCTTACTGTCTATGTTTTGAACCATTCCTGTGACCCTAGTTATGGATTCCGATGCTTCACTTCAGGTTTACTGCATCCCTCTGACCTTCCTATTGACGATGAAACACAGAAATTGTATCGGAATTAAATACAAAAGGCAGAATGCCGACTTAAGTCCAAGAAGACTGGCTCTTCTTACTGACTATGCTTTGAACCATTCCTGTGACACTAGTTAGAGATTCCGATAATTCACTTCAGGTTTACTGTATCCCTCTGACCTTCTTATTGCCGATGAAACACAGAAATTGCATCGGAATTAAATAGAAAAGGCACAATGCCGACCTAAGTACAAGAAGACTGAGTCTTCCTACTCTCTACGTTTAAAGCATTCCTGTGACACTAGTTAGAGATTCCGATAATTCACTTCAGGTTTACTGTATCCCTCTGACCCTCTTATTGCCGATGAAACACAGAAATTGCATCGGAATTAAATAGAAGAGGCACAATGCCGACTTAAGTACAAGGAGACTGACTCTTCTTACTGACTATGTTTGAACCATTCCTGTGACACTAGTTATAGATTCCGATGCTTCACTTCAGGTTGACTGTATTCCTTGGACCTTCTTATTGACGATGAAACACAGAAAGTGCAACGGAATTAAATAGAAAAGGCACAATGCCGACTTAAGTACAAGAAGACTGACTCTTCCTACTGTCTATGTTTTGAACCATTCCTGTGACACTAGTTAGAGATTCCGATAATTCACTTCAGGTTTACTGTATCCCTCTGACCTTCTTATTGACGATGAAACACAGAAATTGCATCGGAATTAAATACAAAAGGCACAATGCCGACTTAAGTACAAGAAGACTGACTCTTCTTACTGTCTATGTTTTGAACCATTCCTGTGACACTAGTTATAGATTCCGATGCTTCACTTCAGGTTTACTGCATCCCTCTGACCTGCCTATTGACGATGAAACACAGAAATTGCATCGGAATTAAATACAAAAGGCACAATGCCGACTTAAGTCCAAGAAGACTGACTCTTCTTACTGACTATGTTTTGAACAATTCCTGTGACACTAGTTATAGATTCCGATGATTCACTTCAGGTTTACTGTATACCTTGGACCTCCTTATTGTCGATGAAACACAGAAATTGCATCGGAATTAAATACAAAAGGCACAATGCCGACTTAAGTACAAGAAGACTGACTCTTCTTACTGACTATGTTTGGAACCATTGCTGTGACACTAGTTAAAGATTCCGATGCCTCACTTCAGGTTTACTGTATCCCTCTGATCTTCTTATTGACAATGAAACACAGAAATTGCATCGGAATTAAATAGAAAAGGCACAATGCCGACTTAAGTACAAGCAGACTGACTCTTCTTTCTGACTATGTTTTGAACCATTCCTGTGACACTAGTTATAGTTTCCGATGCTTCACTTCAGGTTTACTGTATCCCTCTGACCGTCTTATTGACGATGAAACACAGAAATTGCATCGGAATTAAATAGAAATGGCACAATGCCGATCTAAGTACAAGAAGACTGAGTCTTCCTACTGTCTATGTTTAAACCATTCCTGTGACACTAGTTATAGATTCCGATGCTTCACTTCAGATTAATTGTACCCCTTGGACCTTCGTATTGACGACGAAGCACAGAAATTGCATCGGAATTAAATAGAAGAGGCACAATGCCGACTTAAGTACAAGAAGACTGACTCTTCCTACGGTCTATGTTTTCAACCATTCCTGTGACACTAGTTATAGATTCCGATGCTTCACCTCAGGTTTACTGTATCTCTCGGACCTTCTTATTGACGATGAAACACAGAAATTGCATTGGAATTAGATACAAAATGCACAATGCCGACTACAGTGCAAAAGGACCGACTCTTTTTACTGTCTATGTTTTGAACCATTTCTGTGACACTAGTTATAGATTCCGATGTTTCACTTCAGGTTTACTGTATCCCTTATACCTTCTTATTGACGACGAAACACAGAAATTGCATCATAATTAAATAGAAAAGGCGCAATGCTGACTTGATTACAAGAAGACTGACCCTTCCTATTGTCTGTGTTTTGAACCATTCCTGTGACACTAGTTATAGATTCCGATGCTTCACTTCAGGTTTACTGTATCCCTCTGACCTTCTTATTGACGATGAACCACAGAAATTGCATCGGAGTTAAATAGAAACGCACAATGCCGACTTAAGTGCAAGAAGACTGATTCTTCTTACTGTCTATGTTTGGAACCATTCCTGTGACACTAGTTATAGATTCCGATGCTTCACTTTAGGTTTACTGTATCCCTTGGACCTACCTATTGTCGATGAAACACAGAAATTGCATCGGAATTATATACAAAAGGCACATTGCCGACTATAGTACAAGAAAACTGACTCTTCTTACTGTCTATGTTTTGAACCATTCCTGTGACACTAGTTATAGATTCCGATGCTTCACTTCAGATTAATTGTATCCCTTGGACCTTCGTATTGACGACGAAACACAGAAATTGCATCGGAATGAAATAGAAAAGGCACAATGCCGGCTAAGTACATGAAGACTGACTCTTCCTACTGTCTATGTTTTGAACCATTCCCGTGACACTAGTTATAGAATCCGATGCTTCATTTCAGGTTTACTGTATCCCTTGGACCTTCTTATTGACGATGAAACACAGAAAGTGCAACGGAATTAAATAGAAAAGGCACAATGCCGACTTAAGTACAAGAAGACTGACTCTTCCTACTGTCTATGTTTTGAACCATTCCTGTGACACTAGTTACGGATTCCGATGCTCCACTTCAGGTTTACTGTATCCCTCTGACCTTCTTATTGACGATGAAACACAGAAAGTGCAACGGAATTAAATAGAAAAGGCACAATGCCGACTTAAGTACAAGAAGACTGACTCTTCCTACTGTCTATGTTTTGAACCATTCCTGTGACACTAGTTAGAGATTCCGATAATTCACTTCAGGTTTACTGTATCCCTCTGACCTTCTTATTGACGATGAAACACAGAAATTGCATCGGAATTAAATACAAAAGGCACAATGCCGACTTAAGTACAAGAAGACTGACTCTTCTTACTGTCTATGTTTTGAACCATTCCTGTGACACTAGTTATAGATTCCGATGCTTCACTTCAGGTTTACTGCATCCCTCTGACCTGCCTATTGACGATGAAACACAGAAATTGCATCGGAATTAAATACAAAAGGCACAATGCCGACTTAAGTCCAAGAAGACTGACTCTTCTTACTGACTATGTTTTGAACAATTCCTGTGACACTAGTTATAGATTCCGATGATTCACTTCAGGTTTACTGTATACCTTGGACCTCCTTATTGTCGATGAAACACAGAAATTGCATCGGAATTAAATACAAAAGGCACAATGCCGACTTAAGTACAAGAAGACTGACTCTTCTTACTGACTATGTTTGGAACCATTGCTGTGACACTAGTTAAAGATTCCGATGCCTCACTTCAGGTTTACTGTATCCCTCTGATCTTCTTATTGACAATGAAACACAGAAATTGCATCGGAATTAAATAGAAAAGGCACAATGCCGACTTAAGTACAAGCAGACTGACTCTTCTTTCTGACTATGTTTTGAACCATTCCTGTGACACTAGTTATAGATACCGATGCTTCACTTCAGGTTTACTGTATCCCTCTGACCTTCTTATTGACGATGAAACACAGAAATTGCATCGGAATTAAATAGAAATGGCACAATGCCGATCTAAGTACAAGAAGACTGAGTCTTCCTACTGTCTATGTTTAAACCATTCCTGTGACACTAGTTATAGATTCCGATGCTTCACTTCAGATTAATTGTACCCCTTGGACCTTCGTATTGACGACGAAGCACAGAAATTGCATCGGAATTAAATAGAAGAGGCACAATGCCGACTTAAGTACAAGAAGACTGACTCTTCCTACGGTCTATGTTTTCAACCATTCCTGTGACACTAGTTATAGATTCCGATGCTTCACCTCAGGTTTACTGTATCTCTCGGACCTTCTTATTGACGATGAAACACAGAAATTGCATTGGAATTAGATACAAAATGCACAATGCCGACTACAGTGCAAAAGGACCGACTCTTTTTACTGTCTATGTTTTGAACCATTTCTGTGACACTAGTTATAGATTCCGATGTTTCACTTCAGGTTTACTGTATCCCTTATACCTTCTTATTGACGACGAAACACAGAAATTGCATCGGAATTAAATAGAAAAGGCGCAATGCTGACTTGATTACAAGAAGACTGACCCTTCCTATTGTCTGTGTTTTGAACCATTCCTGTGACACTAGTTATAGATTCCGATGCTTCACTTCAGGTTTACTGTATCCCTCTGACCTTCTTATTGACGATGAACCACAGAAATTGCATCGGAGTTAAATAGAAACGCACAATGCCGACTTAAGTGCAAGAAGACTGATTCTTCTTACTGTCTATGTTTGGAACCATTCCTGTGACACTAGTTATAGATTCCGATGCTTCACTTTAGGTTTACTGTATCCCTTGGACCTACCTATTGTCGATGAAACACAGAAATTGCATCGGAATTATATACAAAAGGCACATTGCCGACTATAGTACAACAAAACTGACTCTTCTTACTGTCTATGTTTTGAACCATTCCTGTGACACTAGTTATAGATTCCGATGCTTCACTTCAGATTAATTGTATCCCTTGGACCTTCGTATTGACGACGAAACACAGAAATTGCATCGGAATGAAATAGAAAAGGCACAATGCCGGCTAAGTACATGAAGACTGACTCTTCCTACTGTCTATGTTTTGAACCATTCCCGTGACACTAGTTATAGAATCCGATGCTTCATTTCAGGTTTACTGTATCCCTTGGACCTTCTTATTGACGATGAAACACAGAAAGTGCAACGGAATTAAATAGAAAAGGCACAATGCCGACTTAAGTACAAGAAGACTGACTCTTCCTACTGTCTATGTTTTGAACCATTCCTGTGACACTAGTTACGGATTCCGATGCTCCACTTCAGGTTTACTGTATCCCTCTGACCTTCTTATTGACGATGAAACACAGAAATTGCATCGGAATTAAATACAAAAGGCACAATGCCGACTTAAGTACAAGAAGACTGACTCTTCTTACTGTCTATGTTTTGAACCATTCCTGTGACCCTAGTTATAGATTCCGATGCTTCAGTTCAGGTTTACTGCATCCCTCTGACCTTCCTATTGACGATGAAACACAGAAATTGTATCGGAATTAAATACAAAAGGCAGAATGCCGACTTAAGTCCAAGAAGACTGCCTCTTCTTACTGACTATGCTTTGAACCATTCCTGTGACACTAGTTAGAGATTCCGATAATTCACTTCAGGTTTACTGTATCCCTCTGACCTTCTTATTGCCGATGAAACACAGAAATTGCATCGGAATTAAATAGAAAAGGCACAATGCCGACCTAAGTACAAGAAGACTGAGTCTTCCTACTCTCTACGTTTAAAACATTCCTGTGACACTAGTTAGAGATTCCGATAATTCGCTTCAGGTTTACTGTATCCCTCTGACCTTCTTATTGCCGATGAAACACAGAAATTGCATCGGAATTAAATAGAAGAGGCACAATGCCGACTTAAGTACAAGGAGACTGACTCTTCTTACTGACTATGTTTGAACCATTCCTGTGACATAAGTTATAGATTCCGATGCTTCACTTCAGGTTGACTGTATTCCTTGGACCTTCTTATTGACGACGAAACACAGAAATTGCATCGGAATTAAATAGAAGAGGCACAATGCCGACCTAAGTACAAGAAGACTGACTCTTCCTACTGTCTATGTTTTCAACCATTCCTGTGACACTAGTTATAGAATCCGATGCTTCACCTCAGGTTTACTGTATCTCTCGGACCTTCTTATTGACGATGAAACACAGGAATTGCATTGGAATTAGATACAAAATGCACAATGCCGACTACAGTGCAAAAGGACCGACTCTTCTTACTGTCTATGTTTTGAACCATTTCTGTGACACTAGTTATAGATTCCGATGTTTCACTTCAGGTTTACTGTATCCCTTATACCTTCTTATTGACGACGAAACACAGAAATTACATCGGAATTTAATAGAAAATGCACAACGCTGACTTGAGTACAAGAAGACTGACCCTTCCTATTGTCTATGTTTTGAACCATTCCTGTGACACTAGTTATAGATTCCGTTGCCTCACTTCAGATTAATTGTATCCCTTGGACCTTCGTTTTGACGACGAAACACATAAATTGCATCGGAGTGAAATAGAAAAGGCACAATGCCGGCTAAGTACATGAAGACTGACTCCTCCTACTGTCTATGTTTTGAACCATTCCCGTGACACTAGTTATAGAATCCGATGCTTCATTTCAGATTTACTGTATCCCTTGGACCTTCTTATTGACGATGAAACACAGTAAGTGCAACGGAATTAAATGGAAAAGGCACAATGCCGACTTAAGTACAAGAAGACTGACGCTTCCTACTGTCTATGTTTTGAACCATTCCTGTGACACTAGTTACGGATTCCAATGCTACACTTCAGGTTTACTGTATCCCTCTGACCTTCTTATTGACGATGAAACACAGAAATTGCATCGGAATTAAATACAAAAAGCACAATGCCGACTTAAGTACAAGAAGATTGACTCTTCTTTCTGTCTATGTTTTGAACCATTCCTGTGACACTAGTTATAGATTCCGATGATTCACTTCAGGTTTACTGTATCCCTCTGACCTTCTTATTGACGATGAAACACAGAAATTGCATCGGAATTAAATAGAAAAGGCACAATGCCGACCTAAGTTCAAGAAGACTGAGTCTTCCTACTGTCTATGTTTAAACCATTCCTGTGACACTAGTTATGGATTACGATGCTTCTCTTCAGGCTTACTGTATCCCTTGGATCTTCTTATTGACGACGAAACACAGAAATTGCATCGAAATTAAATAGAAGAGGCACAATGCCGACTTAAGTACAAAGAGACTGACTCTTCCTGCGGTCTATGTTTTCAACGATTCCTGTGACACTAGTTATAGATTCCGATGCTTCACCTCAGGTTTACTGTATCTCTCTGACCTTCTTATTGACGATGAAACACAGATATTGCATTGGAATTAGATACAAAATGCACAATGCCGACTACAGTGCAAAAGGACCGACTCTTCTTACTGTCTATGTTTTGAACCATTTCTGTGACACTAGTTATAGATTCCGATGTTTCACTTCAGGTTTACTGTAATCCTTATACTTTCTTATTGACGACGAAATTCAGAAATTGCATCGGAATTAAATAGAAAAGGCACAATGCTGACTTTAGTACAAGAAGACTGACCCTTCCTATTGTCTATGTTTTGAACCATTCCTGTGACACTAGTTATTGATTCCGATGCTTCACTTCAGGTTTACTGTATCCCTCTGACCTTCTTATTGACGATGAAACACAGAAATTGCATCGGAATTAAATAGAAAAGGCACAATGCCGACTTAAGTGCAAGAAGACTGATTCTTCCTACTGTCAATGTTTGGAACCATTCCTGTGACACTAGTTATAGATTCCGATGCTTCACTTCAGGTTTACTGTATCCCTTGGACCTTCCTATTGACAATGAAACACAGAAATTGCATCCGAATGAAATACAAAAGGCACATTGCCGACTTAAGTACAAGAAGACTGACTCTTCTTACTGTCTATGTTTTGAACCATTCCTGTGACACTAGATTTAGATTGCGATGCTTCACTTCAGATTAATTGTATCCCTTGGACCTTCGTATTGACGACGAAACACAGAAATTGCATCGGAATGAAATGGAAAAGGCACAATGCCGGCTAAGTACATGAAGACTGATTCTTCCTACTGTCTATGTTTTTAACCATTCCTGTGACACTAGTTATAGAATCCGATGCTTCATTTCAGGTTTACTGTATCCCTTGGACCTGCTTATTGACGATGAAACACAGAAAGTGCAACGGAATTAAATAGAAAAGGCACAATGCCGACTTAAGTACAAGAAGTCTGACTCTTCCCACTGTCTATGTTTGAACCATTCCTGTGACACTAGTTACGGATTCCGATGCTTCACCTCAGGTTTACTGTATCCCTCTGACCTTCCTATTGACGATGAAACACAGAAATTGCATCGGAATTAAATACAAAAAGCACAATGCCGACTTAAGTACAAGAAGACTGACTCTTCTTACTGACCATGTTTTGAACCATTCGTGTGACACTAGTTATAGATTCCGATGATTCACTTCAGGTTTACTGTATCCCACTGACCTTCTTATTGACAATGAAACACTGAAATTGCATCGGAATTAAATACAAAAGGCACAATGCTGACTTGAGTACAAGAAGACTGACCCCTCCTATTGTCTATGTTTTGAACCATTCCTGTGACACTAGTTATAGATTACGATGCTTCACTACAGGTTTACTGTATCCCTCTGACTTTCTTATTCACGATGAAACACAGAAATTGCATCGGAATTAAATAGAAAAGGCACAATGCCGACTTAAATGCAAGAAGACTGATTCTTCTTACTGTCTATGGTTGGAACCATTCCTGTGACACTAGTTATAGATTCCGATGCTTCACTTCAGGTTTACTGTATCCCTTGGACTATCCTATTGTCGATGATACACAGAAATTGCATCGGAATTAAATACAAAAGGCACATTGCCGACCTAAGTACAAGAAGACTGACTCTTCTTACTGTCTATGTTTTGAACCATTCCTGTGCCACTAGTTATAGATTCCTATGCTTCACTTCAGATTAATTGAATCCTTTGGACCTTCGTATTGACGACGAAACACAGTAATTGCATCGGAATGAAATAGAAAAGGCACAATGCCGGCTAAGTACATGAAGACTGACTCTTCCTACTGTCTATGTTTGGACCATTCCCGTGACACTAGTTATAGAATCCGATGCTTAATTTCAGGTTTACTGTATCCCTTGGACCTTCTTATTGACGATGAAACACAGAAAGTGCAACGGAATTAAATAGAAAACGCACAATGCCGACTTAAGTACATGATGAATGACTCTTCCTACTGTCTATGTTTTGAACCATTCTGTGACACTAGTTACGGATTCCGATGCTTCATTTCAGGTTTACTGTATCCCTCTGACCTTCTTATTGACGATGAAACACAGAAATTGCATCGGAATTAAATACAAAAGGCACAATGCCGACCTAAGTACAAGAAGAGTGAGTCTTCCTACTGTCTATGATTTAAACCATTCCTGTGACACTAGTTAGAGATTCCGATGCTTCACTTCAGATTTACTGTATCCCTCTGACCTTCTTATTGACGATGAAACACAGTAATTGCATCGGAAATTAATTGAAAAGGGCACAATGCCGACTTAAGTACAAGAAGCCTGACTCTTCTTACTGACTATGTTTTGAACTATTCCTGTGACACTAGTTATAGATTCCGATGCTTCACTTCAGGATTACTGTATCTCTTGGACCTTCTTATTGACGATGAAACACAGAAATTGCATTGGAATTAACCACAAAAGGCACTATGCCGACTTAAGTATAAAAAGACTGACTATTCTTACTGTCTATGCTTTGCACCATTCCTGTGAACCTAGTTATAGATTCCGATGCTTCACTACAGGTTTACTGTATCCCTTGGACCTTCTTATTGACGATGAAACAGAGAAATAGCATCGGAATTAAACACAAAAGGCACAATGCCGACTTAAGTACAAGAAGACTGACTCTTCCTAATGTCCATGTTTTGAACCATTCCTGTGACTCTAGGTATAGATTCCGATGCTTCACTTCAGGTCTACTGTATTCCTCTAACCTTCTTATTGACGATGAAACACCCATATTGCATCGGAATTAAATTCAAAAGGCACAATTCCGACATAAGTACAAGAAGACTGACCCTCCTCTCTGTCTATGTTTTGAACCATTCCTGTGACACTAGTTATAGATTCCAATGCCTCACTTCAGGTTTACAGTATCCCTCTGCCCTTCTTATTGACGATGAAACATAGAAATTGCATCGGAATTAAATAGAAAATTCACAATGCCGACTTAAGTACAAGAAGACTGACTCTTCTTACTGTCTATGTTTTGAACCATTCCTGTGACACTAGTTATAGATTCCGATGAATCACTTCAGGTTTACTGTATCCCTCTGACCTTCTTATTGACGATGAAACACAGAAATTGCATCGGAATTCAATTAAAAGGCACAATGCCGACTTAAGTACAAGAAGACTGACTCTTCTTTCTGACTGTGTTTGAACCATTCCTGTAACACTAGTTATAGATTCCGATGCTTCACTTCAAGTTTACTATATCCCTCTGACCCTCTTATTGACGATGAAATACAGAAATTGCATCGGAATTCAATACAAAGGGCACAATGCCGACTTAAGTACAAGTAGACTGTCTCTTCCAACTCTCTATGTTTTGAACCATTCCTGTGACACTAGTTATAGATTCCGATGCTTCACTTCAGGTTTACTGTATCCCTCTGACCTTCTTATTGACGATGAAACACTGAAATTGCATCGGAATTAAATACTAAAGGCACAATGCCGACTTAAGTACAAGAAGTCTGACTCTTATTACTGTCTATGTTCTGAACCATTCCTGTGACACTAGTTATAGATTCCGATGCTTCACATCAGGTTTACTGTATTCCTTGGACCTTCTTATTGACGACGAAACACAGAAATTGCATCGGAATTAAATAGAAGAGGCACAACGCCGACTTAAGCACAAGAAGACTGACTCTTCCTACGGTCTATGTTTTCAACCATTCCTGTGACACTAGTTATAGATTCCGATGCTTCACCTCAGGTTTACTGTATATCTCTGACCTTCTTATTGACGATGAAACACAGAAATTGCATTGGAATTAGATACAAAATGCACAATGCCGACTACAGTGCAAAAGGACCGACTCTTATTACTGTCTATGTTTTGAACCATTTCTGTGACGCTAGTTATAGATTCCGATGTTTCACTTCAGGTTTTCTGTATCCCTTATACCTTCTTATCGACGACGAAACACAAAAATTGCATCGGAATTAAATAGAAAAGGCATAATGCTGACTTGAGTATAAGAAGACTGACCCTTCCTATTGTCTATGTTTTGAACCATTCCTGTGACACTAGTTATAGATTCCGATGCTTCACTTCAGGTTTACTGTATCCCTCTGACCTTCATATTGACGATGAAACACAGAAATTGCATCGGAATTAAATAGAAAAGGCACAATGCCGACTTAAATGCAAGAATTCTGATCCTTCTTGCTGTCTATGTCCGGAACCATTCATGTGACACTAGTTATAGATTCCGATGCTTCACTTCAGGTTTACTGTATCCCTTGGACCTTCCTATTGACGACGAAACACAGAAATTTGCATCGGAATGAAATAGAAAAGGCACAATGCCGGCTAAGTACATGAAGACAGACTCTTCCTACTGTCAATGTTTTGAACCATTCCTGTGACACTAGTTATAGAATCCGATGCTTCACTTCACGTTTACTGTATCCCTTGGACCTTCATATTGACGATGAAACACAGAAAGTGCAACGGAATTAAATAGAAAAGGCACAATGCCGACTTAAGTACAAGAAGACTGACCCATCTTACTGTCTATGTTTGAACAATTCCTGTGACAATAGTTATAGATTCCGATGCTTCACTTCTGGGTTACAGTATCCCTCTGACCTTCGTATTGACGATGAAACACCGAAATTGCATCGGAATTAAATAGAAAAGGCACAATGCCGACTTATATTCAAGAAGACTGACTCTTCTTACTGACTATGTTTTGAACCATTCCTGTGACACTAGTTATAGATTCCGATGCCTCACTTCAGGGTTACTGTATCCCTCTGACCTTCTTGTTGACGATGAAACACAGAAATTGCATCGGAATTAAATAGAAAAGGCACAATGCCGACTTAAGTACACGAAGACTGACTCGTCCTCCTTTCTGTGTTTGAACCATTCCTGTGACACTTGTTATAGATTCCGATTTCTCACTTCAGGTTTACTGTACCCCTCTGACCTTCTTATTGACGATGAAACACAGAAATTGCATCGGATTTAAATACAAAAGGCACAATGCCGACTTAAGTACAAGAAGACTGACTCTTCTTACTGCTTATGTTTTGAACCATTCCTGTGACACTAGTTATAGATTCCGATGCCTCACTTCAGGTTTCCTGTATCCCTGCGACCTTCCTATTGACGATGAAACACAGAAATTGCATCGGAATTAAATAGAAAAGGCACAATGCCGACTTAAGTACAAGAAGACTGACTCTTCTAACTGTCTATGTTTTGAACCATTCCTGTGACACTAGTTATAGATTCCGTTGCCTCACTTCAGGTTTACTGTATACCTCTGACCTTCTTATTGACGATGAAACACAGAAATTGCATGGGAATTCAATTAAAAGGCACAATGCCGACTTAAGTACAAGAAGACTGACTCTTCTTTCTGACTATGTTCGAACCATTCCTGTAACACTAGTTACAGATTCCGATGCCTCACTTCAAGTTTACTATATCCCTCTGACCCTCTTATTGACGATGAAACACAGAAATTAAATCGGAACTAAATACAAAAGGCACAATGCCGACTTAAGTACAAGTAGACTGTCTCTTCCAACTCTCTATGTTTTGAACCATTCCTGTGACACTAGTTATAGATTACGATGCTTCACTTCAGGTTTACTGTACCCCTCTGACCTTCTTATTGACGATGAAACACCGAAATTGCAACGGAATTAAATAGAAAAGGCACAATGCCGACTTATATACAAGAAGACTGACTCTTCTTACTGACTATGTTTTGAATCATTCCTGTGAGACTAGTTATAGATTCCGATGCTTCACCTCAGGTTTACTGTATATCTCTGACCTTCTTATTGACGATGAAACACAGAAATTGCATCGGAATTAAATAGAAAAGGCACAATGCCGACTTAAGTACACGAAGACTGACTCGTCCTCCTTTCTATGTTTGAACCATTCCTGTGACACTAGTTATAGATTCCGATTTCTCACTTTAGGTTTACTGTATCCCTCTGACCTTCTTATTGACGATGAAACACAGAAATTGCATCGGATTTAAATACAAAAGGCACAATGCCGACTTAAGTAAAAGAAGACTGACTCTTCTTACTGCCTATGTTTTGAACCATTCCTGTGACACTAGTTATAGATTCCGATGCCTCACTTCAGGTTTCCTGTATCCCTGTGACCTTCTTATTGACGATGAAACACAGAAATTGCATCGGAATTAAATAGAAAAGGCACAATGCCGACTTAAGTACAAGAAGACTGATTCTTCTAACTGTCTATGCTTTGAACCATTCCTGTGACACTAGTTATAGATTCCGTTGCCTCACTTCAGGTTTACTGTATCCCTCTGACCTTCTTATTGACGATGAAACACAGAAATTGCATCGGAATTCAATTAAAAGGCACAATGCCGACTTATGTACAAGAAGACTGACTCTTTTTACTGTCTATGTTGTGAACCATTCCTGTGACACTAGTTATAAATTCCGAAGCTTCACTTCAAGTTTACTGTATCCCTTGGACCTTCTTATTGACGACGAAACACAGAAATTGCATCGGAATTAAATAGAAGAGGCACAACGCTGAGTTAAGTACAAGAACACTTACTCTTCCTACAGCCTATGTTTTCAACCATTCCTGTGACAATGGTTATAGATTCCGATGCTTCACCTCAGGTTTACTGTATCTCTCTGACCTTTTTATTGACGATGAAACACACAGAAATTGCATTGGAATTAGATACAAAATGCACAATTCCGAATGCAGTGCAAAAGGACCGACTCTTCTTACTGTCTATGTTTTGAACCATTTCTGTGACGCTAGTTATAGATTCCGATGTTTCACATCAGGTTTTCTGTATCCCTTATACCTTCTTATTGACGACGAAACACAGAAATTGCATCGGAATTAAATAGAAAAGGCACAATGCTGACTTGAGTATAAGTAGACTGACCCTTCCTACTGTCTATGTTTCGAACCGTTCCTGTGACACTAGTTATAGATTCCGATGCTTCACTTTAGGTTTACTGTATCCCTCTGACCTTCTTATTGACGATGAAACACAGTAATTGCATCGGAATTAAATAGAAAAGGCACAATGCCGACTTAAATGCAAGAATTCAGATTCTTCTTACTTTCTATGTTTGGAACCATTCATGTGACACTAGTTATACATTCCGATGCTTCACTTGAGGTTTACTGTATCACTTGGACCTTCCTATTGACGATGAAACACAGAAATTGCATCGGAATTAAATACAAAAGACACATTGCCGACTTAAGTACAAGAAGACTGACTCTTTTTACTGTCTATGTTTTGATCCATTCATGTGACACTAGTTATAGATTCCGATGCTTCACTTCAGTTTAATTGTATCCCTTGGACCTTCGTATTGACGTCGAAACACAGATATTTGCATCGGAATGAAATAGAAAAGGCACAATGCCGGCTAAGTACAAGAAGACTGACTCTTCCTACTGTCAATGTTTTGAACCATTCCTGTGACACTAGTTATAGAATCCGATGCTTCATTTCAGGTTTACTGTATCCCTTGGACCTTCTTATTGACGATGAAACACAGAAAGTGCAACGGAATTAAATAGAAAAGGCACAATGCCGACTTAAGTACAAGAAGACTGACTCTTCCTACTGTCCATGTTTTGAACCATTCCTGTGACACTAGTTATAGATTCCGATGCTTCACTTCAGGTTTACTGTATCCCTCTGATCTTCTTATTGACGATGAAACACCGAAAATGCATCGGAATTAAATACAAAAGGCACAATGCCGACTTAAGTACAAGAAGACTGACCCATCTTACTGTCTATGTTTTGAACAATTCCTGTGACAATAGTTATAGATTCCGATGCTTCACTTCAGGTTTACAGTATCCCTCTGACCTTCGTATTGACGATGAAACACCGAAGTTGCATCGGAATTAAATAGAAAAGGCACAATGCCGACTTATATACAAGAAGACTGACTCTTCTTACTGACTATGTTTGAACCATTCCTGTGACACTAGTTATAGATTCCGATGCCTCACTTCACGTTTACTGTATCCCTCTGTCCTTCTTATTGACGATGAAACACAGAAATTCCATCGGAATTAAATAGAAAAGGCACAATGCGGACTTAAGTAAACGAAGACTGACTCGTCCTACTTTCTATGTTTTGAACCATTCCTGTGACACTAGTTATAGATTCCGATTTCTCACTTCAGGTTTACTGTATCCCTCTGACCTTCTTATTGACGATGAAACACAGAAATTGCATCGGAATTAAATACAAAAAGCACAATGCCGACTTAAGTACAAGAAGACTGACTCTTCTTACTGCCTATGTTTTGAACCATTCCTGTGACACTAGTTATGGATTCCGATGCCTCACTTCAGGTTTACTGTACCCCTGTGACCTTCTTATTGACGATGAAACACAGAAATTGCATCGGAATTAAATAGAAAAGGCACAATGCCGACTTAAGTACAAGAAGACTGACTCTTCTAACTGTCTATGATTTGAACCATTCCTGTGACACTAGTTATAGATTCCGATGCTTCACTTCAGGTTTACGGTATACCTCTTACCTTCTTATGGACGATTAAACACAGAAATTGCATCGGAATTAAATAGAAAAGGCACAATGCTGACTTAAGTACAGGGAGACTGACTCTTCTTACTCACTATGTTTTGAACCATTCCTGTGACAATAGTTATAGATTCCAATGCTTCACTTAACTTTTACTGTGTCTCTTGGACCTTCTTATTGACGATGAAACACAGAAATTGCATCGGAATTTAATACAAAAGGCACAATCCCGACTTAAGTACAAGAAGACTGACTCCTCTTACTGTCTATGTTTTGAACCATTCCTGTGACACTAGTTATAGATTCCGATGCTTCACTTCAGGTTTACTGTATCCCTTGGACCTTCTTATTGACGATGAAACACAGAAATTGCATCGGAATTAAATACAAAAGGCACAATGCCGACATAAGTACAAGAAGACTGACTCATCCTATTGTCAATGTTTTGAACCATTCCTGTGACACTAGTTATAGATTCCGATGCTTCACTTCAGGTTTACTGTATCCCTCTGATCTTCTTATTGACGATGAAACACCGATATTGCATCGGAATTAAATACAAAAGGCACAATGCCGACTTAAGTACAAGAAGACTGACCCATCTCACTGTCTATGATTTGAACAATTCCTGTGACAATAGTTATAGATTCCGATGCTTCACTTCAGAATTACAGTATCCCTCTGACCTTCTTATTGTCGATGAAACACAGAAATTGCATCGGAATTAAATACAAAATGCACAATGCCGACTTAAGTACAAGAAGACTGACTCTTCTTACTGTCTATGTTTCGAACCATTCCTGTGACACTAGTTATAGATTCTGATGCTTCACTTCAGGTTTACTGCATCCCTTGGACCTTCTTATCGGCGATGTAACACAGAAATTGCATCGGAATTAAATACAAAAGGCACAATGCCGACTTAAGTATAAGAAGATTGTCTCTTCCTACTGACTATGCTTTGAACCATTCCTGTGTCACTAGCTATAGATTCCGATTTCTCACTTCAGGTTTACTGTATCCCTCTGACCTTCTTATTGACGATATAACACAGAAATTGCATCGGAATTAAATACAAAAGGCACAATGCCGACTTAAGTACAAGAAGACTGACTCTTCTTACTGCCTGTGTTTTGAAACATCCCTGTGACACTAGTTATAGATTCCGATGCCTCACTTCAGGTTTACTGTATCCCTGTGACCTTCTTATTGACGATGAAACACAGAAATTGCATCGGAATTAAATAGAAAAGGCACAATGCCGACTTAAGTAAAAGAAGACTGACTCTTCTAACTGTCTATGATTTGAACCATTCCTGTGACACTAGTTATAGATTCTGATGCTTCACTTCAGGTTTACTGTATACCTCTTACCTTCTTATGGACGATGAAACACAGAAATTGCATCGGAATTAAATACATAAGGCACAATGCTGACTTAAATACAAGGAGACTGACTCTTCTTACCGACTATGTTTTGAACCATTCCTGTGACAATAGTTATAGATTCCAATGCTTTACTTAAGGTTTACTGTATCTCTTGGACCTTCTTATTGACGATGAAGCACAGAAATTGCATCGGAATTTAATACAAAAGGCACAATGCCAACTTAAGTACATGTAGACTGACTCTTCTTACTGTCTATGTTTGATCCATTCCTGTGAACCTAGTTATAGATTCCGATGCTTGACTTCAGGTATACTGTATCCCTCTGACCTTATTATTGACGATGAAACACAGAAATTTCATCGGAATTAAATACAAAAGGCACAATGCCGACTTATGTACAAGAAGACTGACTCTTCTTACTGACTATGTTTTGAAAAATTCTTGTTACACCAGTTATAGATTCCGATTCTTCACTTCAGGTTTTCGGTATCCCTCTGACCTTCTTATTGACGATGAAACACAGAAATTGCATCGGAATTAAATACAAAAGGCACAATGCCGACTCAAGTACAAGAAGACTGACTCTTCATACTGCCTATGTTTTGAACCATTCCTGTGACACTAGTTATAGATTTCGATGCTTCACTTCAGGTTTACTGTATCCCTCTGACCTTCTTATTGACGATGAAACACCGAAATTGCAACGGAATTAAATAGAAAAGGCACAATGCCGACTTATATACAAGAAGACTGACTCTTCTTACTGACTATGTTTTGAATCATTCCTGTGAGACTAGTTATAGATTCCGATGCTTCACCTCAGGTTTACTGTATATCTCTGACCTTCTTATTGACGATGAAACACAGAAATTGCATCGGAATTAAATAGAAAAGGCACAATGCCGACTTAAGTACACGAAGACTGACTCGTCCTCCTTTCTATGTTTGAACCATTCCTGTGACACTAGTTATAGATTCCGATTTCTCACTTCAGGTTTACTGTATCCCTCTGACCTTCTTATTGACGATGAAACACAGAAATTGCATCGGATTTAAATACAAAAGGCACAATGCCGACTTAAGTAAAAGAAGACTGACTCTTCTTACTGCCTATGTTTTGAACCATTCCTGTGACACTAGTTATAGATTCCGATGCCTCACTTCAGGTTTCCTGTATCCCTGTGACCTTCTTATTGACGATGAAACACAGAAATTGCATCGGAATTAAATAGAAAAGGCACAATGCCGACTTAACTACAAGAAGACTGATTCATCTAACTGTCTATGCTTTGAACCATTCCTGTGACACTAGTTATAGATTCCGTTGCCTCACTTCAGGTTTACTGTATCCCTCTGACCTTCTTATTGACGATGAAACACAGAAATTGCATCGGAATTCAATTAAAAGGCACAATGCCGACTTAAGTACAAGATGACTGACTCTTCTTTCTGACTATGTTTGAACCATTCCTGTAACACTAGTTATAGTTTCCGATGCTTCACTTCAAGTTTACTATAACCCTCTGACCCTCTTATTGACGATGAAACACAGAAATTGCATCGGAATTAAATACAAAAGGCACAATGCCGACTTAAGTACATGTAGACTGTCTCTTCCAACTCTCTATGTTTTGAACCATTCCTGTGACACTAGTTATAGATTCCGATGCTTCACTTCAGGTTTACTGTATCCCTCTGACCTTCTTATTGACGATGAAACACTGAAATTGCATCGGAATTAAATACTAAATGCACAATGCCGACTTATGTACAAGAAGACTGACTCTTTTTACTGTCTATGTTGTGAACCATTCCTGTGACACTAGTTATAAATTCCGAAGCTTCACTTCAAGTTTACTGTATCCCTTGGACCTTCTTATTGACGACGAAACACAGAAATTGCATCGGAATTAAATAGAAGAGGCACAACGCTGAGTTAAGTACAAGAACACTGACTCTTCCTACAGCCTATGTTTTCAACCATTCCTGTGACAATGGTTATAGATTCCGATGCTTCACCTCAGGTTTACTGTATCTCTCTGACCTTCTTATTGACGATGAAACACACAGAAATTGCATTGGAATTAGATACAAAATGCACAATTCCGAATGCAGTGCAAAAGGACCGACTCTTCTTACTGTCTATGTTTTGAACCATTTCTGTGACGCTAGTTATAGATTCCGATGTTTCAGTTCAGGTTTTCTGTATCCCTTATACCTTCTTATTGACGACGAAACACAGAAATTGCATCGGAATTAAATAGAAAAGGCACAATGCTGACTTGAGTATAAGTAGACTGACCCTTCCTACTGTCTATGTTTCGAACCGTTCCTGTGACACTAGTTATAGATTCCGATGCTTCACTTTAGGTTTACTGTATCCCTCTGACCTTCTTATTGACGATGAAACACAGTAATTGCATCGGAATTAAATAGAAAAGGCACAATGCCGACTTAAATGCAAGAATTCAGATTCTTCTTACTTTCTATGTTTGGAACCATTCATGTGACACTAGTTATAGATTCCGATGCTTCACTTGAGGTTTACTGTATCACTTGGACCTTCCTATTGACGATGAAACACAGAAATTGCATCGGAATTAAATACAAAAGACACATTGCCGACTTAAGTACAAGAAGACTGACTCTTTTTACTGTCTATGATTTGATCCATTCATGTGACACTAGTTATAGATTCCGATGCTTCACTTCAGTTTAATTGTATCCCTTGGACCTTCGTATTGACGTCGAAACACAGAAATTTGCATCGGAATGAAATAGAAAAGGCACAATGCCGGCTAAGTACAAGAAGACTGACACTTCCTACTGTCAATGTTTTGAACCATTCCTGTGACACTAGTTATAGAATCCGATGCTTCATTTCAGGTTTACTGTATCCCTTGGACCTTCTTATTGACGATGAAACACAGAAAGTGCAACGGAATTAAATAGAAAAGGCACAATGCCGACTTAAGTACAAGAAGACTGACTCTTCCTACTGTCCATGTTATGAACCATTCCTGTGACACTAGTTATAGATTCCGATGCTTCACTTCAGGTTTACTGTATCCCTCTGATCTTCTTATTGACGATGAAACACCGAAAATGCATCGGAATTAAATACAAAAGGCACAATGCCGACTTAAATACAAGAAGACTGACCCATCTTACTGTCTATGTTTTGAACAATTCCTGTGACAATAGTTATAGATTCCGATGCTTCACTTCAGGTTTACAGTATCCCTCTGACCTTCGTATTGACGATGAAACACCGAAGTTGCATCGGAATTAAATAGAAAAGGCACAATGCCGACTTATATACAAGAAGACTGACTCTTCTTACTGACTATGTTTGAACCATTCCTGTGACACTAGTTATAGATTCCGATGCCTCACTTCACGTTTACTGTATCCCTCTGACCTTCTTATTGACGATGAAACACAGAAATTCCATCGGAATTAAATAGAAAAGGCACAATGCGGACTTAAGTAAACGAAGACTGACTCGTCCTACTTTCTATGTTTTGAACCATTCCTGTGACACTAGTTATAGATTCCGATTTCTCACTTCAGGTTTACTGTATCCCTCTGACCTTCTTATTGACGATGAAACACAGAAATTGCATCGGAATTAAATACAAAAAGCACAATGCCGACTTAAGTGCAAGAAGACTGACTCTTCTTACTGCCTATGTTTTGAACCATTCCTGTGACACTAGTTATGGATTCCGATGCCTCACTTCAGGTTTACTGTACCCCTGTGACCTTCTTATTGACGATGAAACACAGAAATTGCATCGGAATTAAATAGAAAAGGCACAATGCCGACTTAAGTACAAGAAGACTGACTCTTCTAACTGTCTATGATTTGAACCATTCCTGTGACACTAGTTATAGATTCCGATGCTTCACTTCAGGTTTACGGTACACCTCTTACCTTCTTATGGACGATGAAACACAGAAATTGCATCGGAATTAAATAGAAAAGGCACAATGCTGACTTAAGTACAGGGAGACTGACTCTTCTTACTGACTATGTTTTGAACCATTCCTGTGACAATAGTTATAGATTCCAATGCTTCACTTAAGGTTTACTGTGTCTCTTGGACCTTCTTATTGACGATGAAACACAGAAATTGCATCGGAATTTAATACAAAAGGCACAATGCCGACTTAAGTACAAGAAGACTGACTCCTCTTACTGTCTATGTTTTGAACCATTCCTGTGACACTAGTTATAGATTCCGATGCTTCACTTCAGGTTTACTGTATCCCTTGGACCTTCTTATTGACGATGAAACACAGAAATTGCATCGGAATTAAATACAAAAGGCACAATGCCGACATAAGTACAAGAAGACTGACTCATCCTATTGTCAATGTTTTGAACCATTCCTGTGACACTAGTTATAGATTCCGATGCTTCACTTCAGGTTTACTGTATCTCTTGGACCTTCTTATTGACGATGAAGCACAGAAATTGCATCGGAATTTAATACAAAAGGCACAATGCCAACTTAAGTACATGTAGACTGACTCTTCTTACTGTCTATGTTTGATCCATTCCTGTGAACCTAGTTATAGATTCCGATGCTTGACTTCAGGTTTACTGTATCCCTCTGACCTTATTATTGACGATGAAACACAGAAATTTCATCGGAATTAAATAGAAAAGGCGCAATGCCGACTTATGTACAAGAAGACTGACTCTTCTTACTGACTATGTTTTGAAAAATTCTTGTTACACCAGTTATAGATTCCGATTCTTCACTTCAGGTTTTCGGTATCCCTCTGACCTTCTTATTGACGATGAAACACAGAAATTGCATCGGAATTAAATACAAAAGGCACAATGCCGACTCAAGTACAAGAAGACTGACTCTTCATACTGCCTATGTTTTGAACCATTCCTGTGACACTAGTTATAGATTTCGATGCTTCACTTCAGGTTTACTGTATCCCTCTGACCTTCTTATTGACGATGAAACACCGAAATTGCAACGGAATTAAATAGAAAAGGCACAATGCCGACTTATATACAAGAAGACTGACTCTTCTTACTGACTATGTTTTGAATCATTCCTGTGAGACTAGTTATAGATTCCGATGCTTCACCTCAGGTTTACTGTATATCTCTGACCTTCTTATTGACGATGAAACACAGAAATTGCATCGGAATTAAATAGAAAAGGCACAATGCCGACTTAAGTACACGAAGACTGACTCGTCCTCCTTTCTATGTTTGAACCATTCCTGTGACACTAGTTATAGATTCCGATTTCTCACTTCAGGTTTACTGTATCCCTCTGACCTTCTTATTGACGATGAAACACAGAAATTGCATCGGATTTAAATACAAAAGGCACAATGCCGACTTAAGTAAAAGAAGACTGACTCTTCTTACTGCCTATGTTTTGAACCATTCCTGTGACACTAGTTATAGATTCCGATGCCTCACTTCAGGTTTCCTGTATCCCTGTGACCTTCTTATTGACGATGAAACACAGAAATTGCATCGGAATTAAATAGAAAAGGCACAATGCCGACTTAACTACAAGAAGACTGATTCTTCTAACTGTCTATGCTTTGAACCATTCCTGTGACACTAGTTATAGATTCCGTTGCCTCACTTCAGGTTTACTGTATCCCTCTGACCTTCTTATTGACGATGAAACACAGAAATTGCATCGGAATTCAATTAAAAGGCACAATGCCGACTTAAGTACAAGATGACTGACTCTTCTTTCTGACTATGTTTGAACCATTCCTGTAACACTAGTTATAGTTTCCGATGCTTCACTTCAAGTTTACTATAACCCTCTGACCCTCTTATTGACGATGAAACACAGAAATTGCATCGGAATTAAATACAAAAGGCACAATGCCGACTTAAGTACATGTAGACTGTCTCTTCCAACTCTCTATGTTTTGAACCATTCCTGTGACACTAGTTATAGATTCCGATGCTTCACTTCAGGTTTACTGTATCCCTCTGACCTTCTTATTGACGATGAAACACTGAAATTGCATCGGAATTAAATACTAAAGGCACAATGCCGACTTATGTACAAGAAGACTGACTCTTTTTACTGTCTATGTTGTGAACCATTCCTGTGACACTAGTTATAAATTCCGAAGCTTCACTTCAAGTTTACTGTATCCCTTGGACCTTCTTATTGACGACGAAACACAGAAATTGCATCGGAATTAAATAGAAGAGGCACAACGCTGAGTTAAGTACAAGAACACTGACTCTTCCTACAGCCTATGTTTTCAACCATTCCTGTGACAATGGTTATAGATTCCGATGCTTCACCTCAGGTTTACTGTATCTCTCTGACCTTCTTATTGACGATGAAACACACAGAAATTGCATTGGAATTAGATACAAAATGCACAATTCCGAATGCAGTGCAAAAGGACCGACTCTTCTTACTGTCTATGTTTTGAACCATTTCTGTGACGCTAGTTATAGATTCCGATGTTTCAGTTCAGGTTTTCTGTATCCCTTATACCTTCTTATTGACGACGAAACACAGAAATTGCATCGGAATTAAATAGAAAAGGCACAATGCTGACTTGAGTATAAGTAGACTGACCCTTCCTACTGTCTATGTTTCGAACCGTTCCTGTGACACTAGTTATAGATTCCGATGCTTCACTTTAGGTTTACTGTATCCCTCTGACCTTCTTATTGACGATGAAACACAGTAATTGCATCGGAATTAAATAGAAAAGGCACAATGCCGACTTAAATGCAAGAATTCAGATTCTTCTTACTTTCTATGTTTGGAACCATTCATGTGACACTAGTTATAGATTCCGATGCTTCACTTGAGGTTTACTGTATCACTTGGACCTTCCTATTGACGATGAAACACAGAAATTGCATCGGAATTAAATACAAAAGACACATTGCCGACTTAAGTACAAGAAGACTGACTCTTTTTACTGTCTATGTTTTGATCCATTCATGTGACACTAGTTATAGATTCCGATGCTTCACTTCAGTTTAATTGTATCCCTTGGACCTTCGTATTGACGTCGAAACACAGAAATTTGCATCGGAATGAAATAGAAAAGGCACAATGCCGGCTAAGTACAAGAAGACTGACTCTTCCTACTGTCAATGTTTTGAACCATTCCTGTGACACTAGTTATAGAATCCGATGCTTCATTTCAGGTTTACTGTATCCCTTGGACCTTCTTATTGACGATGAAACACAGAAAGTGCAACGGAATTAAATAGAAAAGGCACAATGCCGACTTAAGTACAAGAAGACTGACTCTTCCTACTGTCCATGTTATGAACCATTCCTGTGACACTAGTTATAGATTCCGATGCTTCACTTCAGGTTTACTGTATCCCTCTGATCTTCTTATTGACGATGAAACACCGAAAATGCATCGGAATTAAATACAAAAGGCACAATGCCGACTTAAATACAAGAAGACTGACCCATCTTACTGTCTATGTTTTGAACAATTCCTGTGACAATAGTTATAGATTCCGATGCTTCACTTCAGGTTTACAGTATCCCTCTGACCTTCGTATTGACGATGAAACACCGAAGTTGCATCGGAATTAAATAGAAAAGGCACAATGCCGACATATATACAAGAAGACTGACTCTTCTTACTGACTATGTTTGAACCATTCCTGTGACACTAGTTATAGATTCCGATGCCTCACTTCACGTTTACTGTATCCCTCTGACCTTCTTATTGACGATGAAACACAGAAATTCCATCGGAATTAAATAGAAAAGGCACAATGCGGACATAAGTAAACGAAGACTGACTTGTCCTACTTTCTATGTTTTGAACCATTCCTGTGACACTAGTTATAGATTCCGATTTCTCACTTCAGGTTTACTGTATCCCTCTGACCTTCTTATTGACGATGAAACACAGAAATTGCATCGGAATTAAATACAAAAAGCACAATGCCGACTTAAGTACAAGAAGACTGACTCTTCTTACTGCCTATGTTTTGAACCATTCCTGTGACACTAGTTATGGATTCCGATGCCTCACTTCAGGTTTACTGTACCCCTGTGACCTTCTTATTGACGATGAAACACAGAAATTGCATCGGAATTAAATAGAAAAGGCACAATGCCGACTTAAGTACAAGAAGACTGACTCTTCTAACTGTCTATGATTTGAACCATTCCTGTGACACTAGTTATAGATTCCGATGCTTCACTTCAGGTTTACGGTACACCTCTTACCTTCTTATGGACGATGAAACACAGAAATTGCATCGGAATTAAATAGAAAAGGCACAATGCTGACTTAAGTACAGGGAGACTGACTCTTCTTACTGACTATGTTTTGAACCATTCCTGTGACAATAGTTATAGATTCCAATGCTTCACTTAAGGTTTACTGTGTCTCTTGGACCTTCTTATTGACGATGAAACACAGAAATTGCATCGGAATTTAATACAAAAGGCACAATGCCGACTTAAGTACAAGAAGACTGACTCCTCTTACTGTCTATGTTTTGAACCATTCCTGTGACACTAGTTATAGATTCCGATGCTTCACTTCAGGTTTACTGTATCCCTTGGACCTTCTTATTGACGATGAAACACAGAAATTGCATCGGAATTAAATACAAAAGGCACAATGCCGACATAAGTACAAGAAGACTGACTCATCCTATTGTCAATGTTTTGAACCATTCCTGTGACACTAGTTATAGATTCCGATGCTTCACTTCAGGTTTACTGTATCCCTCTGATCTTCTTATTGACGATGAAACACCGATATTGCATCGGAATTAAATACAAAAGGCACAATGCCGACTTAAGTACAAGAAGACTGACCCATCTCACTGTCTATGATTTGAACAATTCCTGTGACAATAGTTATAGATTCCGATGCTTCACTTCAGAATTACAGTATCCCTCTGACCTTCTTATTGTCGATGAAACACAGAAATTGCATCGGAATTAAATACAAAATGCACAATGCCGACTTAAGTACAAGAAGACTGACTCTTCTTACTGTCTATGTTTCGAACCATTCCTGTGACACTAGTTATAGATTCTGATGCTTCACTTCAGGTTTACTGCATCCCTTGGACCTTCTTATCGGCGATGTAACACAGAAATTGCATCGGAATTAAATACAAAAGGCACAATGCCGACTTAAGTATAAGAAGATTGTCTCTTCCTACTGACTATGCTTTGAACCATTCCTGAGTCACTAGCTATAGATTCCGATTTCTCACTTCAGGTTTACTGTATCCCTCTGACCTTCTTATTGACGATATAACACAGAAATTGCATCGGAATTAAATACAAAAGGCACAATGCCGACTTAAGTACAAGAAGACTGACTCTTCTTACTGCCTGTGTTTTGAAACATTCCTGTGACACTAGTTATAGATTCCGATGCCTCACTTCAGGTTTACTGTATCCCTGTGACCTTCTTATTGACGATGAAACACAGAAATTGCATCGGAATTAAATAGAAAAGGCACAATGCCGACTTAAGGAAAAGAAGACTGACTCTTCTAACTGTCTATGATTTGAACCATTCCTGTGACACTAGTTATAGATTCTGATGCTTCACTTCAGGTTTACTGTATACCTCTTACCTTCTTATGGACGATGAAACACAGAAATTGCATCGGAATTAAATACATAAGGCACAATGCTGACTTAAATACAAGGAGACTGACTCTTCTTACCGACTATGTTTTGAACCATTCCTGTGACAATAGTTATAGATTCCAATGCTTTACTTAAGGTTTACTGTATCTCTTGGACCTTCTTATTGACGATGAAGCACAGAAATTGCATCGGAATTTAATACAAAAAGCACAATGCCAACTTAAGTACATGTAGACTGACTCTTCTTACTGTCTATGTTTGATCCATTCCTGTGAACCTAGTTATAGATTCCGATGCTTGACTTCAGGTTTACTGTATCCCTCTGACCTTATTATTGACGATGAAACACAGAAATGTCATCGGAATTAAATAGAAAAGGCACAATGCCGACTTATGTACAAGAAGACTGACTCTTCTTACTGACTATGTTTTGAAAAATTCTTGTGACACCAGTTATAGATTCCGATTCTTCACTTCAGGTTTTCGGTATCCCTCTGACCTTCTTATTGACGATGAAACACAGAAATTGCATCGGAATTAAATACAAAAGGCACAATGCCGACTCAAGTACAAGAAGACTGACTCTTCATACTGCCTATGTTTTGAACCATTCCTGTGACACTAGTTATAGATTCAGATGCCTCACTTCAGGTTTACTGTATCCCTCTGACCTTCTTATTGACGAGGAAACACAGAAATTGCATCGGAATTGAACACAAAAGGCACAATGCCGACTCAAGTACAAGCAGACTGAGTCTTCCTACTGTCTATGTTTTGAACCATTCCTGTGACACTAGTTATAGATTCCGATGCTTCACTTCAGGTTTACTGTATCCCTCTGAACTTCTTATTGACGATGAAAGACAGAAATTGCATCCGTATTAAATAGAAAAGGCACAATGCTGACTTAAGTACAAGTAGACTGACTCTTGTTACTCTCTATGATTTGAACCATTCCTGTGACACTAGTTATAGATTCCGATGCTTCACTTCAGGTTTACTGTATCCCTTGGTCCTTCTTATTGACGATGAAACACAAAAATTGCATCGGAATTAAATACAAAAGGCACAATGCCGACTTTAGTACAAGAAGACTGACTCATCCTATTGTCAATGTTTTGAACCATTCCTGTGACACTAGTTATAGATTCCGATGCTTCACTTCAGGTTTACTGTATCCCTCTGATCTTCTTATTGACGATGAAACACCGAAATTGCATCGGAATTAAATACAAAAGGCACAATGCCGACTTAAGTACAAGAAGACTGACCCATCTTACTGTCTATGATTTGAACAATTCCTGTGACAATAGTTATAGATTCCGATGCCTCACTTCAGAATTACAGTATCCCTCTGACCTTCTTATTGACGATGAAACACAGAAATTGCATCGGAATTAAATACAAAATGCACAATGCCGACTTAAGTACAAGAAGACTGACTCTTCTTACTGTCTATGTTTCGAACCATTCCTGTGACACTAGTTATAGATTCTGATGCTTCACTTCAGGTTTACTGCATCCCTTGGACCTTCTTATCGGCGATGAAACACAGAATATGCATCGGAATTAAATACAAAAGGCACAATGCCGACTTAAGTATAAGAAGATTGACTCTTCCTACTGACTATGCTTTGAACCATTCCTGTGTCACTAGCTATAGATTCCGATTTCTCACTTCAGGTTTACTGTATCCCTCTGACCTTCTTATTGACGATAAAACACAGAAATTGCATCGGAATTAAATACAAAAGGCACAATGCCGACTTAAGTACAAGAAGACTGACTCTTCTTACTGCCTATGTTTTGAACCATTCCTGTGACACTAGTTATAGATTCCGATGCCTCACTTCAGGTTTACTGTATCCCTGTGACCTTCTTATTGACGATGAAACACAGAAATTGCATCGGAATTAAATAGAAAAGGCACAATGCCGACTTAAGTACAAGAAGACTGACTCTTCTAACTGTCTATGATTTGAACTATTCCTGTGACACTAGTTATAGATTCTGATGCTTCACTTCAGGTTTACTGTATACCTCTTACCTTCTTATGGACGATGAAACACAGAAATTGCATCGGAATTAAATAGAAAAGGCACAATGCTGACTTAAGTACAAGGAGACTGACTCTTCTTACTGACTATGTTTTGAACCATTCCTGTGACAATAGTTATAGATTCCGATGCTTCACTTAAGGTTTACTGTATCTCTTGGACCTTCTTATTGACGATGAAACACAGAAATTGCATCGGAATTTAATACAAAAGGCACAATGCCGACTTAAGTACAAGAAGACTGACCCATCTTACTGTCTATGATTTGAACAATTCCTGTGACTATAGTTATAGATTCCGATGCCTCACTTCAGAATTACAGTATCCCTCTGACCTTCTTATTGACGATGAAACACAGAAATTGCATCGGAATTAAATACAAAATGCACAATGCCGACTTAAGTACAAGAAGACTGACTCTTCTTACTGTCTATGTTTCGAACCATTCCTGTGACACTAGTTATAGATTCTGATGCTTCACTTCAGGTTTACTGCATTCCTTGGACCTTCTTATCGGCGATGAAACACAGAAATTGCATCGGAATTAAATACAAAAGGCACAATGCCGACTTAAGTATAAGAAGATTGACTCTTCCTACTGACTATGCTTTGAACCATTCCTGTGTCACTAGCTATAGATTCCGATTTCTCACTTCAGGTTTACTGTATCCCTCTGACCTTCTTATTGACGATAAAACACAGAAATTGCATCGGAATTAAATACAAAAGGCACAATGCCGACTTAAGTACAAGAAGACTGACTCTTCTTACTTCCTATGTTTTGAACCATTCCTGTGACACTAGTTATAGATTCCGATGCCTCACTTCAGGTTTACTGTATCCCTGTGACCTTCTTATTGACGATGAAACACAGAAATTGCATCGGAATTAAATAGAAAAGGCACAATGCCGACTTAAGTACAAGAAGACTGACTCTTCTAACTGTCTATGATTTGAACCATTCCTGTGACACTAGTTATAGATTCTGATGCTTCACTTCAGGTTTACTGTATACCTCTTACCTTCTTATGGACGATGAAACACAGAAATTGCATCGGAATTAAATAGAAAAGGCACAATGCTGACTTAAGTACAAGGAGACTGACTCTTCTTACTGACTATGTTTTGAACCATTCCTGTGACAATAGTTATAGATTCCGATGCTTCACTTAAGGTTTACTGTATCTCTTGGACCTTCTTATTGACGATGAAACACAGAAATTGCATCGGAATTTAATACAAAAGGCACAATGCCAACTTAAGTACATGTAGACTGACTCTTCTTACTGTCTATGTTTGATCCATTCCTGTGAACCTTGTTATAGATTCCGGTGCTTGACTTCAGGTTTACTGTATCCCTCTGACCTTATTATTGACGATGAAACACAGAAATTGCATCGGAATCAAATAGAAAAGGCACAATGCCGACTTATGTACAAGAAGACTGACTCCTCTTACTGACTATGTTTTGAAAAATTCTTGTGACACCAGTTATAGATTCCGATTCTTCACTTAAGGTTTTCGGTATCCCTCTGACCTTCTTATTGACGATGAAACACAGAAATTGCATCGGAATTAAATACAAAAGACACAATGCCGACTCAAGTACAAGAAGACTGACTCTTCATACTGCCTATGTTTTGAACCATTCCTGTGACACTAGTTATAGATTCAGATGCCTCACTTCAGGTTTACTGTATCCCTCTGACCTTCTTATTGACGAGGAAACACAGAAATTGCATCGGAATTGAACACAAAAGGCACAATGCCGACTCAAGTACAAGCAGACTGAGTCTTCCTACTGTCTATGTTTTGAACCAGTCCTGTGACACTAGTTATAGATTCCGATGCTTCACTTCAGGTTTACTGTATCCCTCTGAACTTCTTATTGACGATGAAAGACAGAAATTGCATCCGAATTAAGTAGAAATGGCACAATGCTGACTTAAGTACAAGTAGACTGACTCTTTTTACTCTCTATGATTTGAACCATTCCTGTGACACTAGTTATAGATTCTGATGCTTCACTTCAGGTGTACTGTATCCCTTGGACTTCCTTAATGACGATGAAACACGGAAACTGCATCGGAACAAATACAAAAGGCACAATGCCGACTTAAGTAAAAGTAGACTGACCCTTCGTACTGTCTATGTCTTGAACCATTCCTGTGGCACTAGTTATGGATTCTGATTCTTCACTTCAGGTTTACTGTGTCCCTCTGACCTTCTTATTGACGACGAAACACAGAAATTGCATCGGAATTAAATACAAAAGGCACAATGCCGACTTAAGTACAAGAAGACTGACTCTTCTTACTGACTATGTTTTAAACCATTCCTGTGACACTAGTTAGAGATTCCGATGCTTCACTTCAGGTTTACGGTATCCATCTGACCTTCTTATTGACGATGAAACACAGAAATTGCAACGGAATTAAATACAAAAGGCACAATGCCGACTTAAGTACAAGAAGACTGACTCTTCCTACTGTCAATGTTTTGAACCATTCCTGTGACACTAGTTATAGATTGCGATGCTTCACTTCAGGATTACTGTATTCCTCTGATCTTCTTATTGACGATGAAACACCGAAATTGCATCGGAATTAAATACAAAAGGCACAATGCCGACTTAAATACAAGAAGACTGACCCATCTTACTGTCTATGTTTTGAACAATTCCTGTGACAATAGTTATAGATTCCGATGCTTCACTTCACGTTTACAGTATCCCTCTGACCTTCTTATTGACGATGAAACACAGAAATTGCATCGGAATTAAATACAAAAGGCACAATGCCGACTTAAGTACAGGGAGACTGACTCTTCTTACTGACTATGTTTTGAACCATTCCTGTGACAATAGTTATAGATTCCAATGCTTCACTTAAGGTTTACTGTGTCTCTTGGACCTTCTTATTGACGATGAAACACAGAAATTGCATCGGAATTTAATACAAAAGGCACAATGCCGACTTAAGTACAAGAAGACTGACTCCTCTTACTGTCTATGTTTTGAACCATTCCTGTGACACTAGTTATAGATTCCGATGCTTCACTTCAGGTTTACTGTATCCCTTGGACCTTCTTATTGACGATGAAACACAGAAATTGCATCGGAATTAAATACAAAAGGCACAATGCCGACATAAGTACAAGAAGACTGACTCATCCTATTGTCAATGTTTTGAACCATTCCTGTGACACTAGTTATAGATTCCGATGCTTCACTTCAGGTTTACTGTATCCCTCTGATCTTCTTATTGACGATGAAACACCGATATTGCATCGGAATTAAATACAAAAGGCACAATGCCGACTTAAGTACAAGAAGACTGACCCATCTCACTGTCTATGATTTGAACAATTCCTGTGACAATAGTTATAGATTCCGATGCTTCACTTCAGAATTACAGTATCCCTCTGACCTTCTTATTGTCGATGAAACACAGAAATTGCATCGGAATTAAATACAAAATGCACAATGCCGACTTAAGTACAAGAAGACTGACTCTTCTTACTGTCTATGTTTCGAACCATTCCTGTGACACTAGTTATAGATTCTGATGCTTCACTTCAGGTTTACTGCATCCCTTGGACCTTCTTATCGGCGATGTAACACAGAAATTGCATCGGAATTAAATACAAAAGGCACAATGCCGACTTAAGTATAAGAAGATTGTCTCTTCCTACTGACTATGCTTTGAACCATTCCTGAGTCACTAGCTATAGATTCCGATTTCTCACTTCAGGTTTACTGTATCCCTCTGACCTTCTTATTGACGATATAACACAGAAATTGCATCGGAATTAAATACAAAAGGCACAATGCCGACTTAAGTACAAGAAGACTGACTCTTCTTACTGCCTGTGTTTTGAAACATTCCTGTGACACTAGTTATAGATTCCGATGCCTCACTTCAGGTTTACTGTATCCCTGTGACCTTCTTATTGACGATGAAACACAGAAATTGCGTCGGAATTAAATAGAAAAGGCACAATGCCGACTTAAGTAAAAGAAGACTGACTCTTCTAACTGTCTATGATTTGAACCATTCCTGTGACACTAGTTATAGATTCTGATGCTTCACTTCAGGTTTACTGTATACCTCTTACCTTCTTATGGACGATGAAACACAGAAATTGCATCGGAATTAAATACATAAGGCACAATGCTGACTTAAATACAAGGAGACTGACTCTTCTTACCGACTATGTTTTGAACCATTCCTGTGACAATAGTTATAGATTCCAATGCTTTACTTAAGGGGTACTGTATCTCTTGGACCTTCTTATTGACGATGAAGCACAGAAATTGCATCGGAATTTAATACAAAAGGCACAATGCCAACTTAAGTACATGTAGACTGACTCTTCTTACTGTCTATGTTTGATCCATTCCTGTGAACCTAGTTATAGATTCCGATGCTTGACTTCAGGTTTACTGTATCCCTCTGACCTTATTATTGACGATGAAACACAGAAATGTCATCGGAATTAAATAGAAAAGGCACAATGCCGACTTATGTACAAGAAGACTGACTCTTCTTACTGACTATGTTTTGAAAAATTCTTGTGACACCAGTTATAGATTCCGATTCTTCACTTCAGGTTTTCGGTATCCCTCTGACCTTCTTATTGACGATGAAACACAGAAATTGCATCGGAATTAAATACAAAAGGCACAATGCCGACTCAAGTACAAGAAGACTGACTCTTCATACTGCCTATGTTTTGAACCATTCCTGTGACACTAGTTATAGATTCAGATGCCTCACTTCAGGTTTACTGTATCCCTCTGACCTTCTTATTGACGAGGAAACACAGAAATTGCATCGGAATTGAACACAAAAGGCACAATGCCGACTCAAGTACAAGCAGACTGAGTCTTCCTACTGTCTATGTTTTGAACCATTCCTGTGACACTAGTTATAGATTCCGATGCTTCACTTCAGGTTTACTGTATCCCTCTGAACTTCTTATTGACGATGAAAGACAGAAATTGCATCCGTATTAAATAGAAAAGGCACAATGCTGACTTAAGTACAAGTAGACTGACTCTTTTTACTCTCTATGATTTGAACCATTCCTGTGACACTAGTTATAGATTCCGATGCTTCACTTCAGGTTTACTGTATCCCTTGGTCCTTCTTATTGACGATGAAACACAAAAATTGCATCGGAATTAAATACAAAAGGCACAATGCCGACTTTAGTACAAGAAGACTGACTCATCCTATTGTCAATGTTTTGAACCATTCCTGTGACACTAGTTATAGATTCCGATGCTTCACTTCAGGTTTACTGTATCCCTCTGATCTTCTTATTGACGATGAAACACCGAAATTGCATCGGAATTAAATACAAAAGGCACAATGCCGACTTAAGTACAAGAAGACTGACCCATCTTACTGTCTATGATTTGAACAATTCCTGTGACAATAGTTATAGATTCCGATGCCTCACTTCAGAATTACAGTATCCCTCTGACCTTCTTATTGACGATGAAACACAGAAATTGCATCGGAATTAAATACAAAATGCACAATGCCGACTTAAGTACAAGAAGACTGACTCTTCTTACTGTCTATGTTTCGAACCATTCCTGTGACACTAGTTATAGATTCTGATGCTTCACTTCAGGTTTACTGCATCCCTTGGACCTTCTTATCGGCGATGAAACACAGAAATTGCATCGGAATTAAATACAAAAGGCACAATGCCGACTTAAGTATAAGAAGATTGACTCTTCCTACTGACTATGCTTTGAACCATTCCTGTGTCACTAGCTATAGATTCCGATTTCTCACTTCAGGTTTACTGTATCCCTCTGACCTTCTTATTGACGATAAAACACAGAATTTGCATCGGAATTAAATACAAAAGGCACAATGCCGACTTAAGTACAAGAAGACTGACTCTTCTTACTGCCTATGTTTTGAACCATTCCTGTGACACTAGTTATAGATTCCGATGCCTCACTTCAGGTTTACTGTATCCCTGTGACCTTCTTATTGACGATGAAACACAGAAATTGCATCGGAATTAAATAGAAAAGGCACAATGCCGACTTAAGTACAAGAAGACTGACTCTTCTAACTGTCTATGATTTGAACCATTCCTGTGACACTAGTTATAGATTCTGATGCTTCACTTCAGGTTTACTGTATACCTCTTACCTTCTTATGGACGATGAAACACAGAAATTGCATCGGAATTAAATAGAAAAGGCACAATGCTGACTTAAGTACAAGGAGACTGACTCTTCTTACTGACTATGTTTTGAACCATTCCTGTGACAATAGTTATAGATTCCGATGCTTCACTTAAGGTTTACTGTATCTCTTGGACCTTCTTATTGACGATGAAACACAGAAATTGCATCGGAATTTAATACAAAAGGCACAATGCCGACTTAAGTACAAGAAGACTGACCCATCTTACTGTCTATGATTTGAACAATTCCTGTGACAATAGTTATAGATTCCGATGCCTCACTTCAGAATTACAGTATCCCTCTGACCTTCTTATTGACGATGAAACACAGAAATTGCATCGGAATTAAATACAAAATGCACAATGCCGACTTAAGTACAAGAAGACTGACTCTTCTTACTGTCTATGTTTCGAACCATTCCTGTGACACTAGTTATAGATTCTGATGCTTCACTTCAGGTTTACTGCATTCCTTGGACCTTCTTATCGGCGATGAAACACAGAAATTGCATCGGAATTAAATACAAAAGGCACAATGCCGACTTAAGTATAAGAAGATTGACTCTTCCTACTGACTATGCTTTGAACCATTCCTGTGTCACTAGCTATAGATTCCGATTTCTCACTTCAGGTTTACTGTATCCCTCTGACCTTCTTATTGACGATAAAACACAGAAATTGCATCGGAATTAAATACAAAAGGCACAATGCCGACTTAAGTACAAGAAGACTGACTCTTCTTACTGCCTATGTTTTGAACCATTCCTGTGACACTAGTTATAGATTCCGATGCCTCACTTCAGGTTTACTGTATCCCTGTGACCTTCTTATTGACGATGAAACACAGAAATTGCATCGGAATTAAATAGAAAAGGCACAATGCCGACTTAAGTACAAGAAGACTGACTCTTCTAACTGTCTATGATTTGAACCATTCCTGTGACACTAGTTATAGATTCTGATGCTTCACTTCAGGTTTACTGTATACCTCTTACCTTCTTATGGACGATGAAACACAGAAATTGCATCGGAATTAAATAGAAAAGGCACAATGCTGACTTAAGTACAAGGAGACTGACTCTTCTTACTGACTATGTTTTGAACCATTCCTGTGACAATAGTTATAGATTCCGATGCTTCACTTAAGGTTTACTGTATCTCTTGGACCTTCTTATTGACGATGAAACACAGATATTGCATCGGAATTTAATACAAAAGGCACAATGCCAACTTAAGTACATGTAGACTGACTCTTCTTACTGTCTATGTTTGATCCATTCCTGTGAACCTTGTTATAGATTCCGGTGCTTGACTTCAGGTTTACTGTATCCTTCTGACCTTATTATTGACGATGAAACACAGAAATTGCATCGGAATTAAATAGAAAAGGCACAATGCCGACTTATGTACAAGAAGACTGACTCCTCTTACTGACTATGTTTTGAAAAATTCTTGTGACACCAGTTATAGATTCCGATTCTTCACTTAAGGTTTTCGGTATCCCTCTGACCTTCTTATTGACGATGAAACACAGAAATTGCATCGGAATTAAATACAAAAGACACAATGCCGACTCAAGTACAAGAAGACTGACTCTTCATACTGCCTATGTTTTGAACCATTCCTGTGACACTAGTTATAGATTCAGATGCCTCACTTCAGGTTTACTGTATCCCTCTGACCTTCTTATTGACGAGGAAACACAGAAATTGCATCGGAATTGAACACAAAAGGCACAATGCCGACTCAAGTACAAGCAGACTGAGTCTTCCTACTGTCTATGTTTTGAACCAGTCCTGTGACACTAGTTATAGATTCCGATGCTTCACTTCAGGTTTACTGTATCCCTCTGAACTTCTTATTGACGATGAAAGACAGAAATTGCATCCGAATTAAATAGAAATGGCACAATGCTGACTTAAGTACAAGTAGACTGACTCTTTTTACTCTCTATGATTTGAACCATTCCTGTGACACTAGTTATAGATTCTGATGCTTCACTTCAGGTGTACTGTATCCCTTGGACTTCCTTAATGACGATGAAACACGGAAACTGCATCGGAACAAATACAAAAGGCACAATGCCGACTTAAGTAAAAGTAGACTGACCCTTCGTACTGTCTATGTCTTGAACCATTCCTGTGGCACTAGTTATGGATTCTGATTCTTCACTTCAGGTTTACTGTGTCCCTCTGACCTTCTTATTGACGACGAAACACAGAAATTGCATCGGAATTAAATACAAAAGGCACAATGCCGACTTAAGTACAAGAAGACTGACTCTTCTTACTGACTATGTTTTAAACCATTCCTGTGACACTAGTTAGAGATTCCGATGCTTCACTTCAGGTTTACGGTATCCATCTGACCTTCTTATTGACGATGAAACACAGAAATTGCAACGGAATTAAATACAAAAGGCACAATGCCGACTTAAGTACAAGAAGACTGACTCTTCCTACTGTCAATGTTTTGAACCATTCCTGTGACACTAGTTATAGATTGCGATGCTTCACTTCAGGATTACTGTATTCCTCTGATCTTCTTATTGACGATGAAACACGGAAATTGCATCGGAATTAAATACAAAAGGCACAATGCCGACTTAAATACAAGAAGACTGACCCATCTTACTGTCTATGTTTAGAACAATTCCTGTGACAATAGTTATAGATTCCGATGCTTCACTTCACGTTTACAGTATCCCTCTGACCTTCTTATTGACGATGAAACACAGAAATTGCATCGGAATTAAATACAAAATGCACAATGCCGACTTAAGTACAAGAAGACTGACTCTTCTTACTGTCTATGTTTCGAACCATTCCTGTGACACTAGTTATAGATTCAGATGCTTCACTTCAGGTTTACTGCATCCCTTGGACCTTCTTATCGACGATGAAACTCAGAAATTGCATCGGATTTAAATACAAAAGGCACAATGCCAACTTAAGTACAAGAAGACTGACTCTTCCTACCGACTATGCTTTGAACCATTCCTGCGTCACTAGTTACAGATTCCGATGCTTCACTTCAGAATTACAGTATCCCTCTGACCTTCTTATTGACGATGAAACACAGAAATTGCATCGGAATTAAATACAAAATGCACAATGCCGACTTAAGTACAAGAAGACTGACTCTTCCTAATGTCTATGTTTTGAACCATTTATGTTACACTAGTTATAGATTCCGATGCTTCACTTCACGTTTACTGTATCCCTCTGATCTTCTTATTGACGATGAAACACAGAAATTGCGTCGGAATTGAATTCAAAAGGCACAATGCCGACTTAAGTACAAGAAGACTGACTCTTCATTCTGTCTATGTTTAGAACCGATCCTGTGACACTAGTAATAGCTTCCGATGCTTCACGTCAGGTTTAATGTATCCCTTGGACCTTCTTATTGACGATGATACAACAAAATTGCAACGGAATTAAATACGAAATGCATAATGCAGACTTAAAAACAAGAAGACTGACTCTACTTACTGTCTATGATTTTAACCATTCCTGTGACACTAGTTATAGTTTCCGATGCTTCACTTCTGGTGTACTGCAACCCTTGGACCGTCTTATTGACGATGAATCACAGAAATTGCATCGGAATTAAATAGAAAAGGCACAATGCCGGCTTAAGTACAAGAAGACTGACTCTTCTTACTGACTATGTTTGAACCATTCCTGTGACACTAGTTATAGATTCCGATGCCACACTTCAGGTTTACTGTTTCCCTAGGACTTTGTTATTGACGTTGAAACACCGAAATTCCATCGGAATTAAATACAAAAGGCACAATGCCGACTTTAGTACAAGTAGCTTCACTTTTCCTACTGCCTATGATTTGAACCATTCCTGTGACACTATTTATAGATTCCGATTTATCACTTCAGGTTTACTGTATCCATCTGACCTTCTTATTGACGAAGAAACAGAAATATTGCATCGGAATTAAATAGAAAAGGCACAATGACGACTTAACTACAAGAAGACTGACTCCTCCTAATGTCTATGTTTTGAACCATTCCTGTGACATTAGTTTTAGATTCCGATGCTTCACTTCAGGTTTACTGTATCCCTCTGACCTTCTTATTGACGATGAAACACAGAAATTGCTTCGGCTTTAAATACAAAAGGCACAATGCCAACTTAAGTACATGTAGACTGACTCTTCCTACTGTCTTTGTTTTGAACCATTCCTGTGACACTAGTTATAGAATCCGATGCTTCACTTCAGGTTTACTGTATCCCTTGGACCTTCCTATTGACGATGAAACACAGAAAGTGCAACGGAATTAAATAGAAAAGGCACAATGGCGACTTAAGTACAAAAAGACTGACTCTTCCTACTGTCTACGTTTTGAACCGTTCCTGTGACCCTAGTTACAGATTCCGATGCTTCACTTCAGGTTTACTGTATCCCTCTGACCTTCGTATTGACAATGAAACACAGAAATTGCATCGGATTTAAATACAAAAGGCACATTGCCGACTTAGGTACAAGAAGACTGACTCTTCCTACTGTCCATGTCTTGAACCATTCCTGTGACACTAGTTATAGATTCCGATGCTTCACTTCCGGTTAACTGTATCAATCTGAACTTCTTATAGTCGATGAAACACCGAAATTGCATCGGAATGAAATACAAAAGGCACAATGCCGACTTTAGTACAAGAAGACTGACCCTTCTTATTGTCTATGTTTTGAACCATTCCTGTGACACTAGTTATAGATTCCGATGATTCACTTCAGGTTTACAGTATCCCTTGGACCTTCTTATTGACGATGAAACACAGAAAGTGCAACGGAATTAAATAGAAAAGGCACAATGCCGACTTAAGTACAAGAAGACTGACTCTTCCTACTGACTATATTTTGAACCATTTCTGTGACACTAGTTATAGACTCCGATGCTTCACTTCAGGTTTACTGTATCCCTCTGACGTTCTTATTGAAGATGAAACACAGATATTGCATCGGAATTAAATACAAAAGGCACAATGCCGAGCTAAGTACAAGAAGACTGACTCTTCTTACTGACAAGGTTTGAACCATTCCTGTGACACTAGTTGTAGTTTCCGATGCCTCACTTCAGGTTTACTGTATCCCTTGGACTTTTTTATTGACGATGAAACACAGAAATTCCATCGGAATTAAATACAAAAGGCACAATCCCGACTTAAGTAAAAGTCGTCTGACTTTTCCTATTGTCTACGCTTTGAACCATTCCTGTGACACTAGTTATAGATTCCGATGCTTCACTTCAGGTTTACTATATCCATCTGACCTTCTTATTGACGATGAAACAGAAATATTGCATCGGTATTAAATAGAAAAGGCACAATGCCGACTTAAGTACAAGAAGACTGACTCTCCCTACTGTCTATGATTTGAACCATTCCTGTGACACTAGTTATAGATTCCGATGCTTCACTTCAGGTTTACTGTATCCCTCTGACCTTCTTCTTGACGATGAAACACAGAAATTGCATCGGAATTAAATACAAAAGGCACAATGCCAACTTAAGTACATGTAGACTGACTCTTCCTACTGTCTATGCTTTGAACCATTCCTGTGACACTAGTTATAGAATCCGATGCTTCATTTCGGGTTTACTGTATCCCTTGGACCTTCTTATTGACGACGAAACACAGAAAGTGCAACGGAATTAAATAGAAAAGGCACAATGCCGACTTAAGTACAAGAAAACTGACCCATCCTACAGTCTATGTTTTGAACCTTTCCTGTGACACTAGTTACAGATTCCGATGCTTCACTTCAGGTTTACTGTATCCCTCTGACCTTCGTATTGACAATGAACCACAGAAATAGCATCGGAATTAAATACAAAAGGCACAATGCCGACTGAAGGACAAGACGACTGCCCCTTCTTACTGTCTATGTTTTGAACCATTCCTGTGACAATAGTTATAGATTCCGATGCTTCACTTCAGGTTTACAGTATCCCTTGGACCTTATTATTGACGATGAAACACAGAAATTGCATCAGAATTTAATAGAAAAGGCACAATGCCGACTTAAGTACAAGAAGACTGACTCTTCTTACTGTCTATGATTTGAACCATTCCTGTGACACTAGTAATAGATTCCGATGCCTCACTTCAGGTTTACTGTATGCCTCTGACCTTCTTATTGACGATGAAACAAATAAATTGCATCGGAATTAAATAGAAAAGGCACAATGCCGACTTAAGTACAAGAAGACTGACTCTTCCTACTTTCTATGTTTTGAACCATTCCTGTGACACTAGTTATAGATTCCGATTATTCACTTCAGGTTTTCTGTATCCCTCTGACCTTCTTATTGACGATGAAACACAGAAATTACATCGGAAGTAAATCCAAAAGGCACAATGCCGACTCAAGTACAAGAAGACTGACTCTTCTTACTGTCTATGTTTGAACCATTCCTGTGACACTAGTGATAGATTCCGATGCCTCACTTCAGGTTTACTGTATCCCTCTGACCTTCTTATTGACGATGAAACACAGAAATTGCATCGGAATTAAATAGAAAGGCACAATGCCGAGATAAGTACAAGAAGACTGACTCTTCCTACCGTCTATGTTTTGAACCATTCCTGTTACACTAGTTATAGATTCCGATGCTTCACTTCAGGTTTACTGTACCACTCTGACCTTCCTATTGACGATGAAACACAGAAATTGCATCGGAATTAAATACAAAAGGCACAATGCCGACTTAAGTACAAAAAGACTGACTCTTCTTACTGTCTACGTTATGAACCATTCCTGTGACACTAGTTATAGATTCCGATGCTTCACTTCAGGTTTACTGTATCCCTCTGACCTTCTTATTGGCGATGAAACACAGTAATTGCATCGGAATTAAATACAAAAGGCACAATGCCGACTTAAGTACAAGAAGACTGACTCTTCATTCTGTCTATGTTTAGAACCGATCCTGTGACACTAGTAATAGCTTCCGATGCTTCACGTCAGGCTTACTGTATCCCTTGGACCTTCTTATTGACGATGAAACACAGAAATTGCATCGGAATTAAATACAAAAGGCACAATGCCGACTTATGTACAAGAAGACTGACTTTTCTTACTGACTGTGTTTTGAACCATTCCTGTGGCACTAGTTATAGATTCCGATGCTTCACTTATAGGTTTACTGTATCCCTCTGACCTTCGTGTTGACGATGAAACACAGAAATTGCATCGGAATTCAATAAAAGGGCACAACGCCGATTTAAGTACAAGAAGACTGACCCTTCCTACTGTCTATGTTTTGAACCATTCCTGTGACACTAGTTATAGATTCCGATGCTTCACTTCAGGTTTACTGTGTCCCTCTGACCTTCGTATTGCCGATGAAACACAGAAATTGCATCGGAATTGAATACAAAGGCACAATGCCGACTTAAGTACAAAAAGACTGACTCTTTTTACTGTCTACGTTTTGAACCATTCCTGTGACACTAGTTATAGATTCCGATGCTTCACTTCAGGTTTACTGTATCCCTCTGACCTCCTTATTGACGATGAAACACAGAAATTGTATCTTAATTAAATTCAAAAGGCACAATGCCGACTTCAGTACAAGAACACTTACTCTTCTTTTTGTCTATAGTTAGAACCATTCCTGTGCCACTAGTTATAGATTCCGATGCTTCACTTCAGGTTTACTGTATCACTCTGACCTTCTTATTGACGATGGAACACAGAAATTGCATCGGAATGAAACACAAAAGGCACAATGCCGACTCAAGCACAAGAAGACTGGCTCTTCTTACTGTCTATGTTTTGAACCATTCCTGTGACACTAGTTATAGATTCCGATGCTTCACTTCAGGTTTACTGTGTCCCTCTGACCTTCGTATTGACGATGAAACACAGAAATTGCATCGGAATTAAATACAAAGGCACAATGCCGACTTAAGTACAAAAAGACTGACTCTTTTTACCGTCTACGTTTTGAACCATTCCTGTGACACTAGTTATAGATTCCGATGCTTCACTTCAGGTTTACTGTATCCCTCTAAGCTTCTTATTTACGATGAAACACAGAAATTGCTTCGGAATAATATACAAGAGGCACAATGCCGACTTAAGTACAAGAAGACAGACTCTTCTTACTGTCTATGTTTTGAACCATTCCAGTGACACTACTTATAGCTTCCGATGCTTCACTTCAGGTTTACTGTATCCCTTTCACCTTCTTATTGACGTTGAAACACAGAAATTACATCGGAATTAAATACAGAAGGCAAATTGCCGACTCATGTACAAGAAGACTGACTCTTCCTACTGTCTATGTTTTGAAGCATTCCTGTGACACTAGTTATAGATTCCGATGCTTCACTTATAGTTTTACTGTATCCCTCTGACCTTCTTGTTGACGATGAAACACAAAAATTGCATCGGAATTCAATAAAAAGGCACAACGCCGATTTAAGTACAAGAAGACTGATTCTTCTTACTGACACTGTTTTGAACCATTCCTGTGACACTAGTTATAGATTTTGATGCTTCACTTCTGGGTTACTGTGTCCCTCTGACCTTCCTATTGACGACGAAACACAGAAATTGCATTGGAATTAAATACAAAAGGCACAATGCCGACTTATGTACAAGAAGACTGACTTTTCTTACTGACTGTGTTTTGAACCATTCCTGTGGCACTAGTTACAGATTCCGATGCTTCACTTATAGGTTTACTGTATCCCTCTGACCTTCTTGTTGACGATGAAACACAGAAATTGCATCGGAATTCAATAAAAAGGCACAACGCCGATTTAAGTACAAGAAGACAGATTCTTCTTACTGACACTGTTTTGAACCATTCCTGTGACACTAGATATAGGTTCCGATGCTTCACTTCAGGTTTACTGTATCCCTCTGATCTTCTTATTGCCGATGAAACACAGAAATTGCATCAGAATGAAATACAAAAGGCACAATGCCGACTTAAGTACAAGAAGACGGACTCTTCCTACTCTCTATGTTTTGAACCATTCCTGTGACACTAGTTATAGATTCCGATGCTTCACTTCAGGTTTACTGTATCCCTCTGACTTTCTTATTGAAGATGAAACACAGAAATTGCTTCGAAATTAAATACAAAAGGCACAATGCCGACTTAAGTACAAGAAGACTGACTCTTATTACTGTCTGTGTTTTGAACCATTCCTGTGACACTAGTTATAGATTCCGATGCTTCACTTCAGGTTTATTGTATCCCTTGGACCTTCTTATTGACGACGAAACACAGAAATTGCATCGGAATTAAATAGAAAAGGCATAATGCCGACTTACGTACAAGAAGACTGACTCATCTTACCGTCTATGTTTTGAACCATTCCTGTGACACTAGTTATAGATTCCGATGCTTCACTTCAGGTTTACTGTATCCCTTGGACCTTCTTATTGACGATGAAACACAGAAATTACATCGGAATTAAATACAGAAGGCAAATTGCCGACTCATGTACAAGAAGACTGACTCTTCCTACTGTCTATGTATTAAAGCATCCCTGTGACACTAGTTATAGATTCCGATGCTTCACTCCAGGTTTACTGTTCCCCTCTGACCTTTTTATTGACGATGAAACACAGAAATTGCATCAGAATTAAATAGAAACAGCACAATGCTGACTTAGGTACAACAAGACTGACTCATCTTACTGTCTATGATTTGAACCATTCCTGTGACACTAGTTATAGATTCCGATGCTTCACTTCAGGTGTACTGTATCCCTTGGACTTACTTATGGACGATGAAACACAGAAATTGCATCGGAATTAAATACAAAATGCACAATGCCGATAAAATACAAGTAGACTGACTCTTCTTACTGTCTATGTTTTGAACTAATCCTGTGACACTAGTTATGGATTCTGATGCTTCACTTCAGGTTTACTGTATTCCTCTGACTCTCTTATTGACGATGAAAGACAGAAATTGCATCGGAATTATATATAAAAGGCACAATGTCGACTTAAGTACAAGAAGACTGACTGTTCCTACTCTCTACGTTTTGAACCATTCCTGTGACACTAGATATAGATTCCGTTGCTTCACTTCAGGTTTACTGTATCCCACTGACCTTCTTATTGACGATGAAACACAGAATTTGCATCGGAAGTGAGTAGAAAAGGCACAATGCCGACATAAGTACAAGAAGACTGACCCTTCCTACTGTCTATGTTTTGAACCATTCCTGTTACACTAGTTATAGATTACGATGCTTCACTTCAGGGTTACTGTATACCTCTGACCTTCTTATTGACGATGAAACACAGAACCTGCATCGGAATTAATTAGTAAGGCACAATGCCAACTTAAGTACAAGAAGACTGACCCTTCTTACTGACTATGCTTTGAACCATTCCTGTGACACTAATTATAGATGGCGATGCTTCACTTCAGGTTTACTGTATCCCTTGGACCTTCTTATTGACGATGAAACACATAAATTGCATCGGAATGAAATGCAAGAGGCACAATGCCGACTTAAGTACAAGAAGACTGACTCTTCTTACTGTCTATGTTTTGAACCAAACATGTGACACTAGTTATAGACACTGATGCTTCACTTCAGGTTTACTGTATCCCTCTGACCTTCGTATTGATGATGAAACACAGAAATTGCATCGGAATTAAATACAAAAAGCACAATGCCGAATTAAGTACAAGAAAACTGACTCTTCTTACTCTATATGTTTTGAACCATTCCTGTGACACTAGTTATAGATTCCGATGGTTCACTACAGGTTTACTGTATCCCTCTGAGCTTCTTATTGACGATGATACACAGAAATTGCATCGGAATTATATACAAGAGGCACAATGCCGACTTAAGTACAAGAAGACTGTCTCTTCTTACTCTCTATGTTTTGAACAATTCCTGTGACAATAGTTATAGCTTCCGATGCTTCACTTCAGGTTTACTGTATCCAGCTGACCTTCTTATTGACTATTAAACACCGAAATTGCATCCGAATTAAATACAAAAGGCACAATGCCGACCCAAGTACAAGAAGACTGACTCTTCTTACTGCCTATGGTTTGAACCATTCCTGTGACACTAGTTATAGATTCCGATGCTTCACTTCAGGTTTACTGTATCACTCTGACCTTCTTATTGACGATGAAGCACAGAAATTGCATCGGAATGATACACAAAAGGCACAATGCCGACTCAAGCACAAGAAGACTGGCTCTTCTTACTGTCTATGTTTTGAACCATTCCTGTGACACTAGTTATAGATTCCGATGCTTCACTTCAGGTTAACTGTATCCCTCTAAGCTTCTTATTTACGATGAAACACAGAAATTGCTTCGGAATTATATACAAGAGGCACAATGCCGACTTAAGTACAAGAAGACAGACTCTTCTTACTGTCTATGTTTTGAACCATTCCAGTGACACTACTTATAGCTTCCGATGCTTCACTTCAGGTTTACTGTATCCCTTTCACCTTCTTATTGACGTTGAAACACAGAAATTGCATCTTAATTAAATGCAAAAGGCACAATGCCGACTTAAGTACAAGATGACTGACTCTTCTTACTGTCTATGTTTTGAACCATTCCTGTGACACTAGTTATAGATTCCGATGCTTCACTTCAGATTTACTGTATCCCTCTGACCTTATTATTGACGTTGAGACACAGAAATTGCATCTTAATTAAATACAAAAGGCAGAATGCCGACTTCAGTACAAGAACACTGACACTTCTTACTGTCTATGGTTTGAACCATTCCTGTGACACTAGTTATAGATTCCGATGCTTCACTTCAGGTTTACTGTATCACTCTGACCTTCTTATTGACGATGAAGCACAGAAATTGCATCGGAATGATACACAAAAGGCACAATGCCGACTCAAGCACAAGAAGACTGGCTCTTCTTACTGTCTATGTTTTGAACCATTCCTGTGACACTAGTTATAGATTCCGATGCTTCACTTCAGGTTAACTGTATCCCTCTAAGCTTCTTATTTACGATGAAACACAGAAATTGCTTCGGAATTATATACAAGAGGCACAATGCCGACTTAAGTACAAGAAGACAGACTCTTCTTACTGTCTATGTTTTGAACCATTCCAGTGACACTACTTATAGCTTCCGATGCTTCACTTCAGGTTTACTGTATCCCTTTCACCTTCTTATTGACGTTGAAACACAGAAATTGCATCTTAATTAAATGCAAAAGGCACAATGCCGACTTAAGTACAAGAAGACTGTCTCTTCTTACTCTCTATGTTTTGAACAATTCCTGTGACAATAGTTATAGATTCCGATGCTTCACTTCAGGTTTACTGTATCCAGCTGACCTTCTTATTGACTATGATGCACAGAAATTGCATCGGAACTAAATACAAAAGGCACATTGCCGACATAAGTACAAGAAGACTGACTCTTCTTACTCTCTATGTTGTGAACCATTCCTGTGACACTAGTTATAGATTCCGATGTTTCACCTCTGGTTTACTCTATTCCTCTGACCATCTTATTGACTATTAAACACCGAAAAAGCATCCGAATTAAATACAAAAGGCACAATGTCGACCCAAGTACAAGAAGACTGACTCTTCTTACTGTCTATTTCTTGAACCAGTCCTGTGACACTAGTTATAGATTCCGATGCTTCACTTCAGGTTTACTGGATCACTCTGACCTTCTTATTGACGATGAAGCACAGAAATTGCAAAGGAATTAAATACAAATGGCACAATGCCGACTCAAGTACAACAAGACTGGCTCTTCTTACTGTCTATGTTTGGACCATTTCTGTAACACTAGTTATAGATTCCGATGCTTCACTTCAGGTTTACTCTATTCCTCTGACCTTCTTATTGACGAAGAAACACAGTTATTGCATCGGAAATAAATACAAAAGGCACAGTGCCGACTTAAGTACAAGAAGACTGACCCTTCTTACTGTCTATGTTTTGAACCATTCCTGTGACACCAGTTATACATTCCGATGCTTCACTTCAGGTTTACTGTATCCCACTTACCTTCGTATTGACGATGAAACACAGAAATTGCATCGGAATTAAATACAAAAGGCACAATGCCGACTTAAGTACAAAAAGACTGACTCTTCTTACTGTCTACGTTTTGAACCATTCCTGTGACACTAGTTATAGATTCCGATGCTTCACTTCAGGTTTACTGTATCCCTCTGTCCTTCTTGTTGACGATGAAACAAAGAAATTGCATCGGAATTATATATAAAGAGGCACAATGCCGACTTAAGTACAAGAAGACTGACTCTTCTTACTGTCTAAGTTTTGAACCATTCCAGTGACACTACGTATAGCTTCCGATGCTTCACTTCAGGTTTACTGTATCCCTTTCACCGTCTTATTGACGTTGAAACACAGAAATTGCATCTTAATTAAATGCAAAATTCACAGTGCCGACTTAAGTACAAGATGACTGACTCTTCTTACTGTCTATGTTTTGAACCATTCCTGTGACACTAGTTTTATATTCCGATGCTTCACTTCAGGTTTACTGTATCCCTCTGACCTTCTTATTGACGATCAAACACAGAAAATTCATCAAAATTAAATACAAAAAGCACAATGCCGACTCAAGTGCAAGAAGACTGTCTCTTCTTACTGTCTATGTTTTTAACCATTCCTGTGACACTAGTTATAGATTCCGATGCCTCACATCAGGTCTACTGTATCCCTCTGACCTTCTTATTGACGGTAACGCAAAAATTGCATCGGAATTAAATGCAAAAGCACAATGCCGACTTAAGTACAAGAAGACTGACTCTTCCTTCTGTCTATGCTTTGATCCATTTCTGTGACACTAGTTATAGATTCCGATGCTTCACTTCAGGTTTACAGTATCACTCTGACCTTCTTATTGACGATGAAGCACAGAAATTGCAACGGAATTAAATACAAAAGGCACAATGCCAACTCAAGTACAACAAGACTGGCTCTTCTTACTGTCTATGTTTTGAACCATTTCTGTGACACTAGTTATAGATTCCGATGCTTCACTTCAGGTTTACTGTATTCCTCTGACCTTCTTATTGACGAAGAAACACAGATATTGCATCGGAATTAAACACAAAAGGCACAGTGCCGACTTAAGTACAAGAAGACTGACCGTTCCTACTGTCTATGTTTTGAACCATTCCTGTGACACTAGTTATTGATTCCGATGCTTCACTTCAGGTTTACTGTGTCCCCCTGACCTTCGTATTGACGATTAAAAACAGAAATTGCATCGGAATTAAATACAAAGGCACAATGCCGACTTAAGTACAAAAACACTGACTCTTTTTACTGTCTACGTTTTGAACCATTCCTGTGACACTAGTTATAGATTCCGATGCTTCACTTCAGGTTTACTGTATCCCTCTGACCTCCTTATTGACGATGAAACACAGAAATTGTATCTTAATTAAATTCAAAAGGCACAATGCCGACCTCAGTACAAGAACACTTACTCTTCTTTTTGCCTATAGTTAGAACCATTCCTGTGCCACTAGTTATAGATTCCGATGCTTCACTTCAGGTTTACTGTATCACTCTGACCTTCTTATTGACGATGGAACACAGAAATTGCATCGGAATGAAACACAAAAGGCACAATGCCGACTCAAGCACAAGAAGACTGGCTCTTCTTACTGTCTATGTTTTGAACCATTCCTGTGACACTAGTTATAGATTCCGATGCTTCACTTCAGGTTTACTGTATCCCTCTAAGCTTCTTATTTACGATGAAACACAGAAATTGCTTCGGAATTATATTCAAGAGGCACAATGCCGACTTAAGTACAAGAAGACAGACTCTTCTTACTGTCTATGTTTTGAACCATTCCAGTGACACTACTTATAGCTTCCGATGCTTCACTTCAGGTTTACTGTATCCCTTTCACCTTCTTATTGACGTTGTAACACAGAATTTGCATCTTAATTAAATGCAAAAGGCACAATGCCGACTTAAGTACAAGATGACTGACTCTTTTTACTGTCTATGCTTTGAACCATTCCTGTGACACTAGTTATAGATTCCGATGCTTCACTTCAGGTTTACTGTATCCCTCTGACGTTATTATTGACGTTGAGACACAGAAATTGCATCTTAATTAAATACAAAAGGCAGAATGCCGACTTCAGTACAAGAACACTGACTCTTCTTACTGTCTATGGTTTGAACCATTCCTGTGACACTAGTTATAGATTCCGATGCTTCACTTCAGGTTTACTGTATCCCTCTGACCTTCTTATTGACGATCAAACACAAAAAATTCATCGAAATTAAATACAAAAGGCACAATGCCGACTCAGGTACAAGAAGACTGTCTCTTCTTACTGTCTATGTTTTGAACCATTCCTGTGACACTAGTTATAGATTCCGATGCCTCACATCTGGTTTACTGTATCCCTCTGACCTTGTTATTGACAGTGACGCAGAAATTGCATCGGAATTAAATACAAAAGCACAATGCCGACTTAAGTACAAGAAGACTGACTCTTCCTTCTGTCTATGCTTTGATTCATTCCTGTGACACTAGTAATAGATTCCGATGCTTCACTTCAGGTTTACTGTATACCTCTGACCTTCTTATTGACGATCAAACGCGGAAAATTCATCGGAATTAAATAGAAAAGGCACAATGCCGATTGAAGTACAAGAAGACTGGCTTGTCTTACTGTCTATGTTTTGAACCATTCCTGTGACACTAGTTATAGATTCCGATGCTTCACTTCAGATTTACTGTATCCCTCTGACCTTATTATTGACGTTGAGACACAGAAATTGCATCTTAATTAAATACAAAAGGCAGAATGCCGACTTCAGTACAAGAACACTGACACTTCTTACTGTCTATGGTTTGAACCATTCCTGTGACACTAGTTATAGATTCCGATGCTTCACTTCAGGTTTACTGTATCACTCTGACCTTCTTATTGACGATGAAGCACAGAAATTGCATCGGAATGATACACAAAAGGCACAATGCCGACTCAAGCACAAGAAGACTGGCTCTTCTTACTGTCTATGTTTTGAACCATTCCTGTGACACTAGTTATAGATTCCGATGCTTCACTTCAGGTTAACTGTATCCCTCTAAGCTTCTTATTTACGATGAAACACAGAAATTGCTTCGGAATTATATACAAGAGGCACAATGCCGACTTAAGTACAAGAAGACAGACTCTTCTTACTGTCTATGTTTTGAACCATTCCAGTGACACTACTTATAGCTTCCGATGCTTCACTTCAGGTTTACTGTATCCCTTTCACCTTCTTATTGACGTTGAAACACAGAAATTGCATCTTAATTAAATGCAAAAGGCACAATGCCGACTTAAGTACAAGAAGACTGTCTCTTCTTACTCTCTATGTTTTGAACAATTCCTGTGACAATAGTTATAGATTCCGATGCTTCACTTCAGGTTTACTGTATCCAGCTGACCTTCTTATTGACTATGATGCACAGAAATTGCATCGGAACTAAATACAAAAGGCACATTGCCGACATAAGTACAAGAAGACTGACTCTTCTTACTCTCTATGTTGTGAACCATTCCTGTGACACTAGTTATAGATTCCGATGTTTCACCTCTGGTTTACTCTATTCCTCTGACCATCTTATTGACTATTAAACACCGAAAAAGCATCCGAATTAAATACAAAAGGCACAATGTCGACCCAAGTACAAGAAGACTGACTCTTCTTACTGTCTATTTCTTGAACCAGTCCTGTGACACTAGTTATAGATTCCGATGCTTCACTTCAGGTTTACTGGATCACTCTGACCTTCTTATTGACGATGAAGCACAGAAATTGCAAAGGAATTAAATACAAATGGCACAATGCCGACTCAAGTACAACAAGACTGGCTCTTCTTACTGTCTATGTTTGGACCATTTCTGTAACACTAGTTATAGATTCCGATGCTTCACTTCAGGTTTACTCTATTCCTCTGACCTTCTTATTGACGAAGAAACACAGTTATTGCATCGGAAATAAATACAAAAGGCACAGTGCCGACTTAAGTACAAGAAGACTGACCCTTCTTACTGTCTATGTTTTGAACCATTCCTGTGACACCAGTTATACATTCCGATGCTTCACTTCAGGTTTACTGTATCCCACTTACCTTCGTATTGACGATGAAACACAGAAATTGCATCGGAATTAAATACAAAAGGCACAATGCCGACTTAAGTACAAAAAGACTGACTCTTCTTACTGTCTACGTTTTGAACCATTCCTGTGACACTAGTTATAGATTCCGATGCTTCACTTCAGGTTTACTGTATCCCTCTGTCCTTCTTGTTGACGATGAAACAAAGAAATTGCATCGGAATTATATATAAAGAGGCACAATGCCGACTTAAGTACAAGAAGACTGACTCTTCTTACTGTCTAAGTTTTGAACCATTCCAGTGACACTACGTATAGCTTCCGATGCTTCACTTCAGGTTTACTGTATCCCTTTCACCGTCTTATTGACGTTGAAACACAGAAATTGCATCTTAATTAAATGCAAAATTCACAGTGCCGACTTAAGTACAAGATGACTGACTCTTCTTACTGTCTATGTTTTGAACCATTCCTGTGACACTAGTTTTATATTCCGATGCTTCACTTCAGGTTTACTGTATCCCTCTGACCTTCTTATTGACGATCAAACACAGAAAATTCATCAAAATTAAATACAAAAAGCACAATGCCGACTCAAGTGCAAGAAGACTGTCTCTTCTTACTGTCTATGTTTTTAACCATTCCTGTGACACTAGTTATAGATTCCGATGCCTCACATCAGGTCTACTGTATCCCTCTGACCTTCTTATTGACGGTAACGCAAAAATTGCATCGGAATTAAATGCAAAAGCACAATGCCGACTTAAGTACAAGAAGACTGACTCTTCCTTCTGTCTATGCTTTGATCCATTTCTGTGACACTAGTTATAGATTCCGATGCTTCACTTCAGGTTTACAGTATCACTCTGACCTTCTTATTGACGATGAAGCACAGAAATTGCAACGGAATTAAATACAAAAGGCACAATGCCAACTCAAGTACAACAAGACTGGCTCTTCTTACTGTCTATGTTTTGAACCATTTCTGTGACACTAGTTATAGATTCCGATGCTTCACTTCAGGTTTACTGTATTCCTCTGACCTTCTTATTGACGAAGAAACACAGATATTGCATCGGAATTAAACACAAAAGGCACAGTGCCGACTTAAGTACAAGAAGACTGACCGTTCCTACTGTCTATGTTTTGAACCATTCCTGTGACACTAGTTATTGATTCCGATGCTTCACTTCAGGTTTACTGTGTCCCCCTGACCTTCGTATTGACGATTAAAAACAGAAATTGCATCGGAATTAAATACAAAGGCACAATGCCGACTTAAGTACAAAAACACTGACTCTTTTTACTGTCTACGTTTTGAACCATTCCTGTGACACTAGTTATAGATTCCGATGCTTCACTTCAGGTTTACTGTATCCCTCTGACCTCCTTATTGACGATGAAACACAGAAATTGTATCTTAATTAAATTCAAAAGGCACAATGCCGACCTCAGTACAAGAACACTTACTCTTCTTTTTGCCTATAGTTAGAACCATTCCTGTGCCACTAGTTATAGATTCCGATGCTTCACTTCAGGTTTACTGTATCACTCTGACCTTCTTATTGACGATGGAACACAGAAATTGCATCGGAATGAAACACAAAAGGCACAATGCCGACTCAAGCACAAGAAGACTGGCTCTTCTTACTGTCTATGTTTTGAACCATTCCTGTGACACTAGTTATAGATTCCGATGCTTCACTTCAGGTTTACTGTATCCCTCTAAGCTTCTTATTTACGATGAAACACAGAAATTGCTTCGGAATTATATTCAAGAGGCACAATGCCGACTTAAGTACAAGAAGACAGACTCTTCTTACTGTCTATGTTTTGAACCATTCCAGTGACACTACTTATAGCTTCCGATGCTTCACTTCAGGTTTACTGTATCCCTTTCACCTTCTTATTGACGTTGTAACACAGAATTTGCATCTTAATTAAATGCAAAAGGCACAATGCCGACTTAAGTACAAGATGACTGACTCTTTTTACTGTCTATGCTTTGAACCATTCCTGTGACACTAGTTATAGATTCCGATGCTTCACTTCAGGTTTACTGTATCCCTCTGACGTTATTATTGACGTTGAGACACAGAAATTGCATCTTAATTAAATACAAAAGGCAGAATGCCGACTTCAGTACAAGAACACTGACTCTTCTTACTGTCTATGGTTTGAACCATTCCTGTGACACTAGTTATAGATTCCGATGCTTCACTTCAGGTTTACTGTATCCCTCTGACCTTCTTATTGACGATCAAACACAAAAAATTCATCGAAATTAAATACAAAAGGCACAATGCCGACTCAGGTACAAGAAGACTGTCTCTTCTTACTGTCTATGTTTTGAACCATTCCTGTGACACTAGTTATAGATTCCGATGCCTCACATCTGGTTTACTGTATCCCTCTGACCTTGTTATTGACAGTGACGCAGAAATTGCATCGGAATTAAATACAAAAGCACAATGCCGACTTAAGTACAAGAAGACTGACTCTTCCTTCTGTCTATGCTTTGATTCATTCCTGTGACACTAGTAATAGATTCCGATGCTTCACTTCAGGTTTACTGTATACCTCTGACCTTCTTATTGACGATCAAACGCGGAAAATTCATCGGAATTAAATAGAAAAGGCACAATGCCGATTGAAGTACAAGAAGACTGGCTTGTCTTACTGTCTATGCTTTGAACCATTCCTGTGACACTAGTTATAGATTCCGATGCTTCACTTCAGGTTTACTCTATTCCTCTGACCTTCTTATTGACGAAGAAACCCAGATATTGCATCGGAAATAAATACAAAAGGCACAGTGCCGACTTAAGTACAAGAAGACTGACCCTTCTTACTGTCTACGTTTTGAACCATTCCTGTGACACTAGTTATAGATTCCGATCCCTCACATCAGGTTTACTGTATCCCTCTGACCTTCTTATTGACAGTGACGCAGAAATTGCATCGGAATTAAATACAAAAGCACAATGCCGACTTAAGTACAAGAAGACTGACTCTTCCTTCAGTCTATGCTTTCATCCATTCCTGTGACACTAGTAATAGATTCCGATGCTTCACTTCAGGTTTACTGTATACCTCTGACCTTCTTATTGACGATCAAACGCGGAAAATTCATCGGAATTAAATAGAAAAGGCACAATGCCGAATGAAGTACAAGAAGACTGGCTCGTCTTACTGTCTATGCTTTGAACCATTCCTGTGACACTAGTTATAGATTCCGATGCTTCACTTCAGGTTTACTGTATCCAGCTGACCTTCTTATTGACTATGATGCACAGAAATTGCATCGGAACTAAATACAAAAGGCACATTGCCGACATAAGTACAGGAAGACTGACTCTTCTTACTCTCTATGTTGTGAACCATTCCTGTGACACTAGTTACAGATTCCGATGTTTCACCTCTGGTTTACTCTATTCCTCTGACCATCTTATTGACTATTAAACACCGAAAAAGCATCCGAATTAAATACAAAAGGCACAATGTCGACCCAAGTACAAGAAGACTGACTCTTCTTACTGTCTATTTCTTGAACCAGTCCTGTGACACTAGTTATAGATTCCGATGCTTCACTTCAGGTTTACAGGATCACTCTGACCTTCTTATTGACGATGAAGCACAGAAATTGCAAAGGAATTAAATACAAATGGCACAATGCCGACTCAAGTACAACAAGACTGGCTCTTCTTACTGTCTATGTTTGGACCATTTCTGTAACACTAGTTATAGATTCCGATGCTTCACTTCAGGTTTACTCTATTCCTCTGACCTTCTTATTGACGAAGAAACACAGTTATTGCATCGGAAATAAATACAAAAGGCACAGTGCCGACTTAAGTACAAGAAGACTGACCCTTCTTACTGTCTATGTTTTGAACCATTCCTGTGACACCAGTTATACATTCCGATGCTTCACTTCAGGTTTACTGTATCCCACTTACCTTCGTATTGACGATGAAACACAGAAATTGCATCGGAATTAAATACAAAAGGCACAATGCCGACTTAAGTACAAAAAGACTGACTCTTCTTACTGTCTACGTTTTGAACCATTCCTGTGACACTAGTTATAGATTCCGATGCTTCACTTCAGGTTTACTGTATCCCTCTGTCCTTCTTATTGACGATGAAACACAGAAATTGCATCGGAATTATATACAAGAGGCACAATGCCGACTTAAGTACAAGAAGACTGACTCTTCTTACTGTCTAAGTTTTGAACCATTCCAGTGACACTACTTATAGCTTCCGATGCTTCACTTCAGGTTTACTGTATCCCTTTCACCGTCTTATTGACGTTGAAACACAGAAATTGCATCTTAATTAAATGCAAAATTCACAATGCCGACTTAAGTACAAGATGACTGACTCTTCTTACTGTCTATGTTTTGAACCATTCCTGTGACACTAGTTTTATATTCCGATGCTTCACTTCAGGTTTACTGTATCCCTCTGACCTTCTTATTGACGATCAAACACAGAGAATTCATCAAAATTAAATACAAAAAGCACAATGCCGACTCAAGTGCAAGAAGACTGTCTCTTCTTACTGTCTATGTTTTTAACCATTCCTGTGACACTAGTTATAGATTCCGATGCCTCACATCAGGTCTACTGTATCCCTCTGACCTTCTTATTGACGGTAACGCAAAAATTGCATCGGAATTAAATACAAAAGCACAATGCCGACTTAAGTACAAGAAGACTGACTCTTCCTTCTGTCTATGCTTTGATCCATTTCTGTGACACTAGTTATAGATTCCGATGCTTCACTTCAGGTTTACAGTATCACTCTGACCTTCTTATTGACGATGAAGCACAGAAATTGCAACGGAATTAAATACAAAAGGCACAATGCCGACTCAAGCACAACAAGACTGGCTCTTCTTACTGTCTATGTTTTGAACCATTTCTGTGACACTAGTTATAGATTCCGATGCTTCACTTCAGGTTTACTGTATTCCTCTGACCTTCTTATTGACGAAGAAACACAGATATTGCATCGGAATTAAACACAAAAGGCACAGTGCCGACTTAAGTACAAGAAGACTGACCGTTCCTACTGTCTATGTTTTGAACCATTCCTGTGACACTAGTTATTGATTCCGATGCTTCACTTCAGGTTTACTGTGTCCCCCTGACCTTCGTATTGACGATGAAACACAGAAATTGCATCGGAATTAAATACAAAGGCACAATGCCGACTTAAGTACAAAAAGACTGACTCTTTTTACTGTCTACGTTTTGAACCATTCCTGTGACACTAGTTATAGATTCCGATGCTTCACTTCAGGTTTACTGTATCCCTCTGACCTCCTTATTGACGATGAAACACCGAAATTGTATCTTAATTAAATTCAAAAGGCACAATGCCGACTTCAGTACAAGAACACTTACTCTTCTTTTTGTCTATAGTTAGAACCATTCCTGTGCCACTAGTTATAGATTCCGATGCTTCACTTCAGGTTTACTGTATCACTCTGACCTTCTTATTGACGATGGAACACAGAAATTGCATCGGAATGAAACACAAAAGGCACAATGCCGACTCAAGCACAAGAAGACTGGCTCTTCTTACTGTCTATGTTTTGAACCATTCCTGTGACACTAGTTATAGATTCCGATGCTTCACTTCAGGTTTACTGTATCCCTCTAAGCTTCTTATTTACGATGAAACACAGAAATTGCTTCGGAATTATATTCAAGAGGCACAATGCCGACTTAAGTACAAGAAGACAGACTCTTCTTACTGTCTATGTTTTGAACCATTCCAGTGACACTACTTATAGCTTCCGATGCTTCACTTCAGGTTTACTGTATCCCTTTCACCTTCTTATTGACGTTGTAACACAGAATTTGCATCTTAATTAAATGCAAAAGGCACAATGCCGACTTAAGTACAAGATGACTGACTCTTTTTACTGTCTATGCTTTGAACCATTCCTGTGACACTAGTTATAGATTCCGATGCTTCACTTCAGGTTTACTGTATCCCTCTGACGTTATTATTGACGTTGAGACACAGAAATTGCATCTTAATTAAATACAAAAGGCAGAATGCCGACTTCAGTACAAGAACACTGACTCTTCTTACTGTCTATGGTTTGAACCATTCCTGTGACACTAGTTATAGATTCCGATGCTTCACTTCAGGTTTACTGTATCCCTCTGACCTTCTTATTGACGATCAAACACAAAAAATTCATCGAAATTAAATACAAAAGGCACAATGCCGACTCAGGTACAAGAAGACTGTCTCTTCTTACTGTCTATGTTTTGAACCATTCCTGTGACACTAGTTATAGATTCCGATGCCTCACATCTGGTTTACTGTATCCCTCTGACCTTGTTATTGACAGTGACGCAGAAATTGCATCGGAATTAAATACAAAAGCACAATGCCGACTTAAGTACAAGAAGACTGACTCTTCCTTCTGTCTATGCTTTGATCCATTCCTGTGACACTAGTAATAGATTCCGATGCTTCACTTCAGGTTTACTGTATACCTCTGACCTTCTTATTGACGATCAAACGCGGAAAATTCATCGGAATTAAATAGAAAAGGCACAATGCCGATTGAAGTACAAGAAGACTGGCTTGTCTTACTGTCTATGCTTTGAACCATTCCTGTGACACTAGTTATAGATTCCGATGCTTCACTTCAGGTTTACTGTATCCCACTTACCTTCGTATTGACGATGAAACACAGAAATTGCATCGGAAATAAATACAAAAGGCACAATGCCGACTTAAGTACAAAAATACTGACTCTTCTTACTGTCTACGTTTTGAACCATTCCTGTGACACTAGTTATAGATTCCGATGCTTCACTTCAGGTTTACTGTATCCCTCTGTCCTTCTTATTGACGATGAAACACAGAAATTGCATCGGAATTACATACAAAAGGCACAATGCCGACGTAAGTACAAGAAAACTGACCCTTCTTACTCTCTATGTTTTGAACCATTCCTGTGACACTAGTTATAGATTCCGATGCTTCACTTCAGGTTTACTGTATCCCTCTCAGCTTCTTATTGACGATGAAACACAGAAATTGCATCGGAGTTATATACAAGAGGCACAATGCCGACTTAAGTACAAGAAGACTGACTCTTCTTACTGTCTAAGTTTTGAACCATTCCAGTGACACTACTTATAGCTTCCGATGCTTCACTTCAGGTTTACTGTATCCCTTTCACCGTCTTATTGACGTTGAAACACAGAAATTGCATCTTAATTAAATGCAAAATTCACAATGCCGACATAAGTACAAGATGACTGACCCTTCTTACTGTCTATGTTTTTAACCATTCCTGTGACACTAGTTATAGATTCCGATGCCTCACATCAGGTTTACTGTATCCCTCTGACCTTCTTATTGACGGTAACGCAAAAATTGCATCGGAATTAAATACAAAAGCACAATGCCGACTTAAGTACAAGAAGACCGACTCTTCCTTCTGTCTATGCTTTGATCCATTTCTGTGACACTAGTTATAGATTCCGATGCTTCACTTCAGGTTTACTGTATCCGTCTGACCTTCTTATTGACGATGAAACACAGAAATTGCATCTTAATTAAATACAAAAGGCACAATGCAGACGTAAGTACAAGAAGCTTGACTCATCTTACTGTCTATGCTTTGAACCATTCCTGTGACACTAGTAATAGATTCCGATGCTTCACTTCAGGTTTACTGTATCCCTCTGACCTTCTGATTGACGATCAAACGCGGAAACTTCATCGGAATTAAATAGAAAAGGCACAATGCCGATTGAAGTACAAGAAGACTGGCTCTTCCTACTGCCTATGTTTGAAACATTCCTGTGACACTAGTTATAGATTCCGATGCTTCACTTCAGGTTTACTGTATCCAGCTGACCTTCTTATTGACTATGAAGCACAGAAATTGCATCGGAAATAAATGCAAAAGGCACATTGGCGACTTAAGTACAAGAAGACTGACTCTTCTTACTGTCTATGTTTTGAACCATTCCTGTGACACTAGTTTTAGATTCCGATGCTTCACTTCAGGTTTACTGTATCCCTCTGACCTTCTCATTGACGATCAAACACAGAAAATTCATCGAAATTAAATACAAAAAGCACAATGCCGACTCAAGTGCAAGAAGACTGTCTCGTCTTACTGTCTATGTTTTTAACCATTCCTGTGACACTAGTTATAGATTCCGATGCCTCACATCAGGTTTACTGTATCCCTCTGACCTTCTTATTGACGGTAACGCAAAAATTGCATCGGAATTAAATACAAAAGCACAATGCCGACTTAAGTACAAGAAGACTGACTCTTCCTTCTGTCTATGCTTTGATCCATTTCTGTGACACTAGTTATAGATTCCGATGCTTCACTTCAGGTTTACTGTATCCGTCTGACCTTCTTATTGACGATGAAACACAGAAATTGCATCTTAATTAAATACACAAGGCACAATGCCGACTTCAGTACAAGAACACTGACTCCTCTTACTGTCTATGGTTAGAACCATTCCTGTGCCACTAGTTATAGATTCCGATGCTTCACTTCAGGATTACTGAACCATTCTGACCTTCTTATTGACGATGAAACACAGAAATTGCATCGGAATTAAACACAAAAGGCACAATGCCGACTCAAGCACAAGAAGACTAGCTCTTCTTACTGTCTATGTTTTGAACCATTCCTGTGACACTAGTTATAGATTCCGATGCTTCACTTCAGGTTTACTGTATCCCTCTCATCTTTTTATTGACGATGAAACACAGAAATTGCGTCGAAATTAAATATAAAAGACACAATGCCGACTTAAGTACAAAAAGTCTGACTCTTCTTACTCTCTATGTTTTGAACCATTCCTGTGACACTAGTTATATATTCCGATGCTTCACTACAGGTTTACTGTATACCTCTAAGCTTCTTATTGACGATGAAACACAGAAATTGCATCGGAATTATATACAAGAGGCACAATGCCGACTTAAGTACAAGAAGACTGTCTCATCTTACTGTCTATGTTTTGAACCATTCCTGTGACACTAGTTATATATTCCGATGCCTCACATCGGGTTTACTGTATCCCTCTGACCTTCTTATTCACGTTGAAACACAGAAATTGCATCGTAATTATATACAAAAGGCCCAATGCCGACTTAAGTACAAGAAAACTGACTCTTCTTACTGTCTATGTTTTGAACCATTCCTGTGACATTAGTTATAGATTCCGATGCTTCACTTCAGGTTTACTGTATCCCTCTGACCTACTTATTGACAATGAAACACAGAAATTGCATCTTAATTAAATACAAGAGGTACAATGCAGACGTAAGTACAAGAAGACTGACTCTTCTTACTGTCTATGTTTTGAACCATTCCTGTGACACTAGTAATAGATTCCGATGCTTCACATCAGGTTTACTGTATCCCTCTGACATTATTATTTACGATCAAACACGGAAAATTCATCGGAATTAAATAAGAAAGGCACAATGCCGACTCAAGTACAAGAATACTGGCTCTTTTTACTGTCTATGCTTTGAACCATTCCTGTGACACTAGTTATAGATTCCGATGCTTCACGTCAGGTTTACTGTATCCAGCTGACCTTCTTATTGACTATGAAGCACAGAAACTGCATCGGAATTAAATACAAAAGGCACAATGCCGACTTAAGTACAAGAAGACTGACTCTTCTTATTGTCTATGTTTTGAACCATTCCTGTGACACTAGTTATAGATTCCGATGCTTCACTTCAGGTTTACTGTATCCCTCTGAGCTTCTTATTGACGATGAAACACAAAAATTGCATCGGAATTAAATACAAAAGGCACAATGCCGACTCAAGTACAAGAAGACTGGCTCTTCTTACTGTCTATGTTTGAACCATACCTGTGTCACTAGTTATAGATTCCTATGCTTCGCTTCATGTTAACTGTATCCCTCTGACCTTCTTATTGACGATGAAACACAGAAATTGCATCGGAATTAAATACAAAAGGCACAATGCCGACTCTAGTACAAGACGACTGGCTATTCTTACTCTCTATGTTTTGAACCATTCCTGTGACACTAGTTATAGATTCCGATGCTTCACTTCAGGTTTACTGTATCACTCTGACGATCTTATTGACGATGAAGCACAGACATTACAACGGAATTAAATACAAAAGGCACAATGCCGACTCAAGTACAAGAAGACTGGCTCTTCTTACTGTTTATGTTTTGAACCAATCCTGTGACACTAGTTATAGATTCCGATGCTTCACTTCAGGTTTACTGTATCCCTCTGACCTTCTTATTGACGATGAAATACAGAAATTGCATCGGAATTAAATACAAAAGGCACAATGCCGACTTAAGTACAAGAAAACTGACTCTTCTTGCTCTCTATGCATTGATCCATTCCTGTGACACTAGTTATAGATTCCGATGCTTCACTTCAGGTTTACTGTATCCGACTGAGCTTCTTATTGACGATGAAACACAGATATTGCATCGGAATTAAATACATAAGGCACAATGCCGACTTAAGTACAAGAAAACTGACTCTTCTTACTGTCTATGTCTTGATCCATTCCTGTGACACTAGTTATAGATTCCGATGCTTCACTTCAGGTTTACTGTATCCCTCTGACCTTCTTAATGACGATGAAACACAGAAATTGCATCGGAAATTAATACAAAGGCACAATGCCGACTTAAGTACAAGAAGACTGACTCTTCCTTCGGTCTAAGATTTGTACCATTCCTGTGAAACTAGTTATAGATTCCGATGTTTCACTACAGGTTTACTGTCTCCCTCTGACCTTCTTATTGACTATGAAACACAGAAATTGCATCCGAATTAAATACAAAAGGAACAATGCCGACCCAAGTACAAGAAGACTGGCTCTTCTTACTGTCTATGTTTTGAACCAATTCTGTGACACTCTATATAGATTCCGATGCTTCACCTAAGGTTTACTGTATCCCTCCGACCTTTTTATTGACGATGAAACACAGAAATTGCATCGTAATTATATACAAAAGGCCCAATGCCGACTTAAGTACAAGAAAACTGACTCTTCTTGCTGTCTTAGTTTTGAACCATTCCTGTGACACTAGTTATGGATTCCGATGCTTCACTTCTAGTTTACTGTATCCCTCTGACCTTATTGACGATGAAACACAGAAATTGTATCATAATTAAATACAAAAGGCACAATGCAGACGTAAGTACAAGAAGACTGACTCTTCTTACTGTCTATGTTTTGAACCATTCCTGTGACACTAGTAATAGATTCCGATGCTTCACTTCTAGTTTACTGTATCCCTCTGACCTTCTTATTGACGATCAAACACAGAAAATTCATCGGAATTAAATAGAAAAGGCACAATGCCGACTCAAGTACAAGAAGACTAGCCCTTCTTACTGTCTATGCTTTGAACCATTCCTGTGACACTAGTTGTAGATTCTGATGCTTCACTTCAGGTTTACTGTATCCCTCTGACCTGCTTATTGACGATGAAACACAGAAATTGCATCGGAATTAAACACAAAAGGCAAAATGCCAACTTAAGTACAAGAAAACTGACTCTTCTTACTGTCTATGTTTTGAACCATTCCTGTGACAATAGTTATAGATTCCGATGCTTCACTTCAGGTTTACTGTATCAATCTGACCTTCTTATTGACGATGAAACACAGAAATTGCATCGGAATTAAATACAAAAGGCACAATGCCTACTCAAGTACAAGAAGAGCGGCTCTTCTTACTGTCTATGTATTGAACCATTCCTGTGACACTAGTTATAGATTCCTATGCATCATTTCAGGTTTACTGTATCCCTCTGACCCTCTTATTGTCGATGAAACACAGAAATTGCATCGGAATTATATACACAAGGCACAATGCCGACTTAAGTACAAGAAGACTGACTCTTCTTACTGACTATGTTTTGAACCTTTCCTGTGACACTAGTTATTGATTCCGATGCATCACTTCAGGTTGACTGTATCCCTCTGACCTTCTTATTGACGATGAAACACAGATATAGCATATTAATTAAATACAAAAGGCACAATGCCGACTTAAGTACAAGAAGACTGACACTTCTTACCGTCTATGTTTTGAACCATTCCTGTGACCCTAGTTATAGATTCCGATCCTTCACTTCATTTTTACTGTATCCCTCTGACCTTCTTATTGACGATGAAACACAGAAATTGCATCGGAATTAAACACAAAAGGCACAATGCCGACTCAAGCACAAGAAGACTAGCTCTTCTTACTGTCTATGTTTTGAACCATTCCTGTGACACTAGTTATAGATTCCGATGCTTCACTTCAGGTTTACTGTATCCCTCTCATCTTTTTATTGACGATGAAACACAGAAATTGCGTCGAAATTAAATATAAAAGACACAATGCCGACTTAAGTACAAAAAGTCTGACTCTTCTTACTCTCTATGTTTTGAACCATTCCTGTGACACTAGTTATAGATTTCGATGCTTCACTTCAGGTTTACTGTATCCCTCTGACCTTCTAATTGACGATGAAACACAGAAATTGCATCGGAATTAAATACAAAAGGCACAATGCCAAGTACAAGAAAACTGACTCTTCTTACTGTCTATGTTTTGAACCATTCCTGTGACACTAGTTATAGATTCCGATGCTTCACTTCAGGTTTACTGTATCCCTCTGACCATCTTATTGACGATGAAACACAAAAATTGCATCGGAATTAAATACAAAAGGCACAATGCCGACTCAAGTACAAGAAGACTGGTTCTTCTTACTGTCTATGCTTGAACCATTCCTGTGACACTAGTTATAGATTCATATGCTTCACTTCATGTTTACCGTATCCCTCTGACCTTCTTATTGACGATGAAACACAGAAATTGAATCGGAATTAAATACAAAAGGCACAATGCCGACTCAAGTACAAGAAGACTGGCTACTCATACTGTCTACGTTTTGAACCATTCCTGTGACACTAGTTATAGATTCCGATGCTTCACTTCAGGTTTACTGTACCACTCTGACCTTCCTATTGACGATGAAACACAGAAATTGCATCGGAATTAAATACAAAAGGCACAATGCCGACTTAAGTACAAAAAGACTGACTCTTCTTACTGTCTACGTTATGAACCATTCCTGTGACACTAGTTATAGATTCCGATGCTTCACTTCAGGTTTACTGTATCCCTCTGACCCTCTTATTGGCGATGAAACACAGTAATTGCATCGGAATTAAATACAAAAGGCACAATGCCGACTTAAGTACAAGAAAACTGACTCTTCTTACTGTCTATGTCTTGATCCATTCCTGTGACACTAGTTATAGAATCCGATGCTTCACTTCAGGTTTACTGTATCCCTCTGACCTTCTTAATGACGATGAAACACAGAAATTGCATCGGAAATTAATACAAAGGCACAATGCCGACTTAAGTACAAGAAGACTGACTCTTCCTTCGGTCTAAGATTTGTACCATTCCTGTGAAACTAGTTATAGATTCCGATGCTTCACTTCAGGTTTACTGTATCCCTCTGACCTTCTTATTGACTATGAAACACAGAAATTGCATCCGAATTAAATACAAAAGGAACAATGCCGACCCAAGTACAAGAAGACTGGCTCTTCTTACTGTCTATGTTTTGAACCATTTCTGTGACACTCTATATAGATTCCGATGCTTCACCTAAGGTTTACTGTATCCCTCCGACCTTTTTATTGACGATGAAACACAGAAATTGCATCGTAATTATATACAAAAGGCCCAATGCCGACTTAAGTACAAGAAAACTGACTCTTCTTGCTGTCTTAGTTTTGAACCATTCCTGTGACACTAGTTATGGATTCCGATGCTTCACTTCTAGTTTACTGTATCCCTCTGACCTTATTGACGATGAAACACAGAAATTGTATCATAATTAAATACAAAAGGCACAATGCAGACGTAAGTACAAGAAGACTGACTCTTCTTACTGTCTATGTTTTGAACCATTCCTGTGACACTAGTAATAGATTCCGATGCTTCACTTCTAGTTTACTGTATCCCTCTGACCTTCTTATTGACGATCAAACACAGAAAATTCATCGGAATTAAATAGAAAAGGCACAATGCCGACTCAAGTACAAGAAGACTAGCCCTTCTTACTGTCTATGCTTTGAACCATTCCTGTGACACTAGTTATAGATTCTGATGCTTCACTTCAGGTTTACTGTATCCCTCTGACCTGCTTATTGACGATGAAACACAGAAATTGCATCGGAATTAAACACAAAAGGCAAAATGCCAACTTAAGTACAAGAAAACTGACTCTTCTTACTGTCTATGTTTTGAACCATTCCTGTGACAATAGTTATAGATTCCGATGCTTCACTTCAGGTTTACTGTATCAATCTGACCTTCTTATTGACGATGAAACACAGAAATTGCATCGGAATTAAATACAAAAGGCACAATGCCTACTCAAGTACAAGAAGAGCGGCTCTTCTTACTGTCTATGTATTGAACCATTCCTGTGACACTAGTTATAGATTCCTATGCATCATTTCAGGTTTACTGTATCCCTCTGACCCTCTTATTGTCGATGAAACACAGAAATTGCATCGGAATTATATACACAAGGCACAATGCCGACTTAAGTACAAGAAGACTGACTCTTCTTACTGACTATGTTTTGAACCTTTCCTGTGACACTAGTTATTGATTCCGATGCATCACTTCAGGTTGACTGTATCCCTCTGACCTTCTTATTGACGATGAAACACAGATATAGCATATTAATTAAATACAAAAGGCACAATGCCGACTTAAGTACAAGAAGACTGACACTTCTTACCGTCTATGTTTTGAACCATTCCTGTGACCCTAGTTATAGATTCCGATCCTTCACTTCATTTTTACTGTATCCCTCTGACCTTCTTATTGACGATGAAACACAGAAATTGCATCGGAATTAAACACAAAAGGCACAATGCCGACTCAAGCACAAGAAGACTAGCTCTTCTTACTGTCTATGTTTTGAACCATTCCTGTGACACTAGTTATCGATTCCGATGCTTCACTTCAGGTTTACTGTATCCCTCTCATCTTTTTATTGACGATGAAACACAGAAATTGCGTCGAAATTAAATATAAAAGACACAATGCCGACTTAAGTACAAAAAGTCTGACTCTTCTTACTCTCTATGTTTTGAACCATTCCTGTGACACTAGTTATAGATTTCGATGCTTCACTTCAGGTTTACTGTATCCCTCTGACCTTCTAATTGACGATGAAACACAGAAATTGCATCGGAATTAAATACAAAAGGCACAATGCCAAGTACAAGAAAACTGACTCTTCTTACTGTCTATGTTTTGAACCATTCCTGTGACACTAGTTATAGATTCCGATGCTTCACTTCAGGTTTACTGTATCCCTCTGACCATCTTATTGACGATGAAACACAAAAATTGCATCGGAATTAAATACAAAAGGCACAATGCCGACTCAAGTACAAGAAGACTGGCTCTTCTTACTGTCTATGCTTGAACCATTCCTGTGACACTATTTATAGATTCATATGCTTCACTTCATGTTTACCGTATCCCTCTGACCTTCTTATTGACGATGAAACACAGAAATTGAATCGGAATTAAATACAAAAGGCACAATGCCGACTCAAGTACAAGAAGACTGGCTACTCATACTGTCTACGTTTTGAACCATTCCTGTGACACTAGTTATAGATTCCGATGCTTCACTTCAGGTTTACTGTACCACTCTGACCTTCCTATTGACGATGAAACACAGAAATTGCATCGGAATTAAATACAAAAGGCACAATGCCGACTTAAGTACAAAAAGACTGACTCTTCTTACTGTCTACGTTATGAACCATTCCTGTGACACTAGTTATAGATTCCGATGCTTCACTTCAGGTTTACTGTATCCCTCTGACCTTCTTATTGGCGATGAAACACAGTAATTGCATCGGAATTAAATACAAAAGGCACAATGCCGACTTAAGTACAAGAAAACTGACTCTTCTTACTCTCTATGTTTTGAACCATTCCTGTGACACTAGTTATATATTCCGATGCTTCACTACAGGTTTACTGTATACCTCCAAGCTTCTTATTGACGATGAAACACAGAAATTGCATCGGAATTATATACAAGAGGCACAATGCCGACTTAAGTACAAGAAGACTGTCTCATCTTACTGTCTATGTTTTGAACCATTCCTGTGACACTAGTTATATATTCCGATGCCTCACATCAGGTTTACTGTATCCCTTTGACCTTCTTATTGACGATGACAAAGAAATTGCATCGGAATTATATACACAAGGCACAATGCCGACTTAAGTACAAGAAGACTGACTCTTCTTACTGACTATGTTTTGAACCTTTCCTGTGACACTAGTTATTGATTCCGATGCATCACTTCAGGTTGACTGTATCCCTCTGACCTTCTTATTGACGATGAAACACAGATATAGCATATTAATTAAATACAAAAGGCACAATGCCGACTTAAGTACAAGAAGACTGACACTTCTTACCGTCTATGTTTTGAACCATTCCTGTGACCCTAGTTATAGATTCCGATCCTTCACTTCATTTTTACTGTATCCCTCTGACCTTCTTATTGACGATGAAACACAGAAATTGCATCGGAATTAAACACAAAAGGCACAATGCCGACTCAAGCACAAGAAGACTAGCTCTTCTTACTGTCTATGTTTTGAACCATTCCTGTGACACTAGTTATCGATTCCGATGCTTCACTTCAGGTTTACTGTATCCCTCTCATCTTTTTATTGACGATGAAACACAGAAATTGCGTCGAAATTAAATATAAAAGACACAATGCCGACTTAAGTACAAAAAGTCTGACTCTTCTTACTCTCTATGTTTTGAACCATTCCTGTGACACTAGTTATAGATTTCGATGCTTCACTTCAGGTTTACTGTATCCCTCTGACCTTCTAATTGACGATGAAACACAGAAATTGCATCGGAATTAAATACAAAAGGCACAATGCCAAGTACAAGAAAACTGACTCTTCTTACTGTCTATGTTTTGAACCATTCCTGTGACACTAGTTATAGATTCCGATGCTTCACTTCAGGTTTACTGTATCCCTCTGACCATCTTATTGACGATGAAACACAAAAATTGCATCGGAATTAAATACAAAAGGCACAATGCCGACTCAAGTACAAGAAGACTGGCTCTTCTTACTGTCTATGCTTGAACCATTCCTGTGACACTATTTATAGATTCATATGCTTCACTTCATGTTTACCGTATCCCTCTGACCTTCTTATTGACGATGAAACACAGAAATTGAATCGGAATTAAATACAAAAGGCACAATGCCGACTCAAGTACAAGAAGACTGGCTACTCATACTGTCTACGTTTTGAACCATTCCTGTGACACTAGTTATAGATTCCGATGCTTCACTTCAGGTTTACTGTACCACTCTGACCTTCCTATTGACGATGAAACACAGAAATTGCATCGGAATTAAATACAAAAGGCACAATGCCGACTTAAGTACAAAAAGACTGACTCTTCTTACTGTCTACGTTATGAACCATTCCTGTGACACTAGTTATAGATTCCGATGCTTCACTTCAGGTTTACTGTATCCCTCTGACCTTCTTATTGGCGATGAAACACAGTAATTGCATCGGAATTAAATACAAAAGGCACAATGCCGACTTAAGTACAAGAAAACTGACTCTTCTTACTCTCTATGTTTTGAACCATTCCTGTGACACTAGTTATATATTCCGATGCTTCACTACAGGTTTACTGTATACCTCCAAGCTTCTTATTGACGATGAAACACAGAAATTGCATCGGAATTATATACAAGAGGCACAATGCCGACTTAAGTACAAGAAGACTGTCTCATCTTACTGTCTATGTTTTGAACCATTCCTGTGACACTAGTTATATATTCCGATGCCTCACATCAGGTTTACTGTATCCCTTTGACCTTCTTATTGACGATGACAAAGAAATTGCATCGGAATTAAATACAAAAGCACAATGCCGACTCAAGTACAAGAAGACTGGCTCTTCTTACTGACTATGTATTGAACCATTTCTGTGACACTAGTAATAGATTCCGATGCTTCACTTCAGGTTTACTGTATCCCTCTGACCTTCTTATTGACGTTGAAACACAGAAATTGCATCGTAATTATATACAAAAGGCTCAATGCCGACTTAAGTACAAGAAAACTGACTCTTCTTACTGTCTATGTTTTGAACCATTCCTGTGACATTAGTTATAGATTCCGATGCTTCACTTCAGGTTTACTGTATCCCTCTGACCTACTTATTAACAATGAAACACAGAAATTGCATCTTAATTAAATACAAGAGGTGCAATGCAGACGTAAGTACAAGAAGACTGACTCTTCTTACTGTCTATGTTTTGAACCATTCCTGTGACACTAGTAATAGATTCCGATGCTTCACATCAGGTTTACTGTATCCCTCTGACCTTATTATTTACGATCAAACACGGAAAATTCATCGGAATTAAATAAGAAAGGCACAATGCCGACTCAAGTACAAGAAGACTGGCTCTTTTTACTGTCTATGCTTTGAACCATTCCTGTGACACTAGTTATAGATTCCGATGCTTCACTTCAGGTTTACTGTATCCAGCTGACCTTCTTATTGACTATGAAGCACAGAAACTGCATCGGAATTAAATACAAAAGGCACAATGCCGACTTAAGTACAAGAAGACTGACTCTTCTTACTGTCTATGTTTTGAACCATTCCTGTGACACTAGTTATAGATTCCGATGCTTCACATCAGGTTTACTGTATCCCTCTGAGCTTCTTATTGACGATGAAACACAAAAATTGCATCGGAATTAAATACAAAAGGCACAATGCCGACTCAAGTACAAAAAGACTGGCTCTTCTTACTGTCTATGTTTGAACCATACCTGTGACACTAGTTATAGATTCCTATGCTTCGCTTCATGTTAACTGTATCCCTCTGACCTTCTTATTGACGATGAAACACAGAAATTGCATCGGAATTAAATACAAAAGGCACAATGCCGACTCTAGTACAAGACGTCTGGCTATTCTTACTCTCTATGTTTTGAACCATTCCTGTGACACTAGTTATAGATTCCGATGCTTCACTTCAGGTTTACTGTATCACTCTGACGTTCTTATTGACGATGAAGCACAGACATTACAACGGAATTAAATACAAAAGGCACAATGCCGACTCAAGTACAAGAAGACTGGCTCTTCTTACTGTTTATGTTTTGAACCAATCCTGTGACACTAGTTATAGATTCCGATGCTTCACTTCAGGTTTACTGTATCCCTCTGACCTTCTTATTGACGATGAAATACAGAAATTGCATCGGAATTAAATACAAAAGGCACAATGCCGACTTAAGTACAAGAAAACTGACTCTTCTTGCTCTCTATACATTGATCCATTCCTGTGACACTAGTTATAGATTCCGATGCTTCACTTCAGGTTTACTGTATCCCACTGAGCTTCTTATTGACGATGAAACACAGATATTGCATCGGAATTACATACATAAGGCACAATGATGACTTAAGTACAAGAAAACTGACTCTTCTTACTGTCTATGTCTTGATCCATTCCTGTGACACTAGTTATAGAATCCGATGCTTCACTTCAGGTTTACTGTATCCCTCTGACCTTCTTAATGACGATGAAACACAGAAATTGCATCGGAAATTAATACAAAGGCACAATGCCGACTTAAGTACAAGAAGACTGACTCTTCCTTCGGTCTAAGATTTGTACCATTCCTGTGAAACTAGTTATAGATTCCGATGCTTCACTTCAGGTTTACTGTATCCCTCTGACCTTCTTATTGACTATGAAACACAGAAATTGCATCCGAATTAAATACAAAAGGAACAATGCCGACCCAAGTACAAGAAGACTGGCTCTTCTTACTGTCTATGTTTTGAACCATTTCTGTGACACTCTATATAGATTCCGATGCTTCACCTAAGGTTTACTGTATCCCTCCGACCTTTTTATTGACGATGAAACACAGAAATTGCATCGTAATTATATACAAAAGGCCCAATGCCGACTTAAGTACAAGAAAACTGACTCTTCTTGCTGTCTTAGTTTTGAACCATTCCTGTGACACTAGTTATGGATTCCGATGCTTCACTTCTAGTTTACTGTATCCCTCTGACCTTATTGACGATGAAACACAGAAATTGTATCATAATTAAATACAAAAGGCACAATGCAGACGTAAGTACAAGAAGACTGACTCTTCTTACTGTCTATGTTTTGAACCATTCCTGTGACACTAGTAATAGATTCCGATGCTTCACTTCTAGTTTACTGTATCCCTCTGACCTTCTTATTGACGATCAAACACAGAAAATTCATCGGAATTAAATAGAAAAAGCACAATGCCGACTCAAGTACAAGAAGACTAGCCCTTCTTACTGTCTATGCTTTGAACCATTCCTGTGACACTAGTTATAGATTCTGATGCTTCACTTCAGGTTTACTGTATCCCTCTGACCTGCTTATTGACGATGAAACACAGAAATTGCATCGGAATTAAACACAAAAGGCAAAATGCCGACTCAAGTACAAGAAGACTGGCTCTTCTTACTGTCTATGTTTTGAACCATTCTTGTGACACTAGTTATAGATTCCGATGCTTCACTTCAGGTTTACTGTATCCCTCTGACATTCTTATTGACGATGAAACACAGAAATTGCATCGCAATTAAATATAAAAGGCACAATGCCAACTTAAGTACAAGAAAACTGACTCTTCTTACAGTCTATGTTTTGAACCATTCCTGTGACAATAGTTATAGATTCCGATCCTTCACTTCAGGTTTACTGTATCCCTCTGACCTTCTTATTGACGATGAAACACAGAAATTGCATCGGAATTAAATACAAAAGGCACAATGCCTACTCAAGTACAAGAAGACCGGCTCTTCTTACTGTCTATGTATTGAACCATTCCTGTGACACTAGTTATAGATTCCTATGCATCATTTCAGGTTTACTGTATCCCTCTGACCCTCTTATTGTCGATGAAACACAGAAATTGCATCGGAATTATATACAAAAGGCACAATGCCGACTTAAGTACAAGAAGACTGACACTTCTTACTGTCTATGTTATGAACCATTCCTGTGACCCTAGTTATAGATTCCGATCCTTCACTTCATTTTTACTGTATCCCTCTGACCTTCTTATTGACGACCAAACACAGAAAATCGATCGGAATTAAATACAAAAGGCACAATGCCGACTCAAATACAATAAGACTGGCTCTTCTTACTGTCTATGATTTGAACCATTCCTGTGACACTAGTTATAGATTCCGATGCTTAGCTTCAGGTTCACTGTATCCAGCTGACTTTCTTACCGACGATCAAGCACAGAAATTGCATCGGAGTTAAATACAAAAGGCACAATGCCGACTTAAGTAAGAGAAGACTGACTCTTCATACTGTCTATGTTTTGAACCATTCCTGTGACACTAGTTATAGATTCCGATGCTTCACTTCAAATTTACTGTATCCCTCTGATCTTCTTATTAACGATGAAACACAGAAACTGCATCGGAATTAAAAACAAAAGACACAATGCTGACTAAAGTACAAGAAGACTGACTCTACTAACTGTTTAGGTTTTGAACCATTCCTATGCCACTAGTTATTGATTCCGATGCTTCACTTCAGGTTTACTGTATCCAGCTGACCTTCTTATTGACGATGAAATACAGAAATTGCATCGGAATTAAATACAAAAGGAACAATGCCGACCCAAGTACAAGAAGACTTTCTCTTCTTACTGTCTATGTTTTGTACCATTCCTGTGACACTAGTTATAGATTCCGATGCTTCACTTCTGGTTTATTGTATCCCTCTGACCTTCTTATTGACGAAGAAACACATACATTGCATCGGAATTAAATACAAAAGGCACCGAAGCTTCACTTCAGGGTTACTGTATCCCTCTGACCTTCTTATTGACGATGAAACACAGAAATTGCATCATAATTAAATACAAAAGGCACAATGCAGACGTAAGTACATGAAGACTGACTCTTCTTACTGTCTATGTTTTGAACCATTCCTGTGACACTAGTAATAGATTCCGATGCTTCACCTCAGGTTTACTGTATCCCTCTGACCTTCTTATTGACGATGAAACACAGAAATTGCATCGGATGTAAACACAAAAGGCACAATGCCGACTTAAGTAAGAGAAGAGTGACTCTTCATACTGTCTATGTTTTGAACCATTCCTGTGACACTAGTTATAGATTCCGATGCTTCACTTCAAATTTACTGTATCCCTCTGATCTTCTTATTAACGATGAAACACAGAAACTGCATCGGAATTAAAAACAAAAGACACAATGCTGACTAAAGTACAAGAAGACTGACTCTACTAACTGTTTAGGTTTTGAACCATTCCTATGCCACTAGTTATTGACTCCGATGCTTCACTTCAGGTTTACTGTATCCAGCTGACCTTCTTATTGACGATGAAATACAGAAATTGCATCGGAATTAAATACAAAAGGAACAATGCCGACCCAAGTACAAGAAGACTTTCTCTTCTTACTGTCTATGTTTTGAACCATTCCTGTGACACTAGTTATAGATTCCGATGCTTCACTTCAGGTTTACTGTATCCCTCTGATCTTCTTATTGACGATGAAACACAGAAATTGCATCGGAATCAATTATAAAAGGCACAATGCCAACTTAAGTACAAAAAAACTGACTCTTCTTACTCTCTATGTTTTGAACCATTCCTGTGACACTAGTTATAGATTCCGATGCTTCACTTCAGGTTTACTGTATCCCTCTGACCTTCTTATTGACGATGATACACAGAAATTGCATCGGAATTAAATACTAAAGGCACAATGCGGACTTCAGTACAAGAAAACTGACTCTTCTTACTGTCTATGTTTTGAACCATTCCTGTGACACTAGTTGTAGATTCCGATGCTTCACTTCAGGTTGACTGTATCCCTCTGACCTTCTTATTGACGATGAAACACAGATATTGCATCTTAATTAAATACAAAAGGCACAATGCCGACTTAATTACAAGAAGACTGACTCTTCTTACTGTCTATGTTTTGAACTATTCCTGTGACCCTATTTATAGATTCCGATGCTTCTCTTCACGTTTACTGTATCCCTCTGATCTTCTTATTGACGATGAAACACAGAAATTGCATCGGAATCAATTATAAAAGGCACAATGCCAACTTAAGTACAAAAAAACTGACTCTTCTTACTCTCTATGTTTTAAACCATTCCTGTGACACTAGTTATAGATTCCGATGCTTCACTTCAGGTTTACTGTATCCCTCTGATCTTCTTATTGACGATGAAACACAGAAATTGCATCGGAATCAATTATAAAAGGCACAATGCCAACTTAAGTACAAAAAAACTGACTCTTCTTACTCTCCATGTTTTGAACCATTCCTGTGACACTAGTTATAGATTCCGATGCTTCACTTCAGGTTTACTGTATCCCTCTGACCTTCTTATTGACGATGATACACAGAAATTGCATCGGAATTAAATACAAAAGGCACAATGCGGACTTCAGTACAAGAAAACTGACTCTTCTTACTGTCTATGTTTTGAACCATTCCTGTGACACTAGTTATAGATTCCGATGCTTCACTTCAGGTTGACTGTATCCCTCTGACCTTCTTATTGACGATGAAACACAGATATTGCATCTTAATTAAATACAAAAGGCACAATGCCGACTTAATTACAAGATGACTGACTCTTCTTACTGTCTATGTTTTGAACTATTCCTGTGACCCTATTTATAGATTCCGATGCTTCTCTTCATTTTTACAGTATCCCTCTGACTTTCTCATTGACGATGAAACACAGATATTGCATCTTAATTAAATACAAAAGGCACAATGCAGACGTAAGTACATGAAGACTGACTCTTCTTACTGTCTATGTTTTGAACCATTCCTGTGACACTAGTAATAGATTCCGATGCTTCACCTCAGGTTTACTGTATCCCTCTGACCTTCTTATTGACGATGAAACACAGAAATTGCATCGGAATTAAACACAAAAGGCACATTGCCGACTCAAGTACAAGTAGACTGGCTCTTCTTACTATCTATGTTTTGAACCATTCCTGTGACACCAGTTATAGATTCCGATGCTTCACTTCAGGTTTACTGTATCCCTCTGATCTTCTTATTGACGATGAAACACAGAAATTGCATCGGAATCAATTATAAAAGGCACAATGCCAACTTAAGTACAAAAAAACTGACTCTTCTTACTCTCTATGTTTTGAACCATTCCTGTGACACTAGTTATAGATTCCGATGCTTCACTTCAGGTTTACTGTATCCCTCTGACCTTCTTATTGACGATGATACACAGAAATTGCATCGGAATTAAATACAAAAGGCACAATGCGGACTTCAGTACAAGAAAACTGACTCTTCTTACTGTCTATGTTTTGAACCATTCCTGTGACACTAGTTGTAGATTCCGATGCTTCACTTCAGGTTTACTGTATCCCTCTGACCTTCTTATTGACGATGAAACACAGATATTGCATCTTAATTAAATACAAAAGGCACAATGCCGACTTAATTACAAGAAGACTGACTCTTCTTACTGTCTATGTTTTGAACTATTTCTGTGACCCTATTTATAGATTCCGATGCTTCTCTTCACGTTTACTGTATCCCTCTGATCTTCTTATTGACGATGAAACACAGAAATTGCATCGGAATCAATTATAAAAGGCACAATGCCAACTTAAGTACAAAAAAACTGACTCTTCTTACTCTCTATGTTTTAAACCATTCCTGTGACACTAGTTATAGATTCCGATGCTTCACTTCAGGTTTACTGTATCCCTCTGATCTTCTTATTGACGATGAAACACAGAAATTGCATCGGAATCAATTATAAAAGGCACAATGCCAACTTAAGTACAAAAAAACTGACTCTTCTTACTCTCTATGTTTTGAACCATTCCTGTGACACTAGTTATAGATTCCGATGCTTCACTTCAGGTTTACTGTATCCCTCTGACCTTCTTATTGACGATGATACACAGAAATTGCATCGGAATTAAATACAAAAGGCACAATGCGGACTTCAGTACAAGAAAACTGACTCTTCTTACTGTCTATGTTTTGAACCATTCCTGTGACACTAGTTATAGATTCCGATGCTTCACTTCAGGTTGACTGTATCCCTCTGACCTTCTTATTGACGATGAAACACAGATATTGCATCTTAATTAAATACAAAAGGCACAATGCCGACTTAATTACAAGAAGACTGACTCTTCTTACTGTCTATGTTTTGAACTATTCCTGTGACCCTATTTATAGATTCCGATGCTTCTCTTCATTTTTACAGTATCCCTCTGACTTTCTCATTGACGATGAAACACAGATATTGCATCTTAATTAAATACAAAAGGCACAATGCCGACTAAAGTACATGAAGACTGACTCTTCTTACTGTCTATGTTTTGAACCATTCCTGTGACCCTAGTTATAGATTCCGATGCTTCACTACATTTTTACTGTATCCCACTGACCTTCTTATTGACGACCAAACACAGAAAATTGAACGGAATTAAATACAAAAGGCACAATGCCGACTAAAGTACATGAAGACTGGCTCTTCTTACTGTCTATGATTTGAACCATTCCTGTGACACTAGTTACACGTTCCGATGCTTAACTTCAGGTTCACTGTATCCAGCTGACCTTCTTATTGACGATGAAGCACAGAAATTGCATCGGAGTTAAATACAAAAGGCACAATGCCTACTTAAGTACAAGAAGACTGACTCTTCATACTGTCTATGTTTTCAACCATTCCTGTGACACTAGTTATGGATTCCGGTGCTTCACTTCAGTTTTACTGTATCCCTCTGACCTTCTTATTAACGATGAAACACAGAAACTACATCGGAATTAAATACAAAAGGCACAATGCTGACTAAAGTACAAGAAGACTGACTCTACTTACTGGTTATGTTTTGAACCATTCCTGTGCCACTAGTTATAGATTCCGATGCTTCACTTCAGGTTTACTGTATCCAGCTGACCTTCTTATTGACGATGAAACACAGAAATTGCATCGGAATTAAATACATGAGGCACAATGCCGACTTAAGTACAAGACAACTGAATCTTCTTACTGTCTATGTCTTGAACCAATCCTGTGACGCTAGTTATAGATTCCGATGCTTCACTTCACGTTTACTGTATCCCTCTGACCTTCTTATTGATGATGAATCACAGAAATTGCATCGGAATTAAATACAAATGCACTATGCCGACTTAAGCACAAAAAGACTGACTCTTCCTTCTGTCTATGTTTTGTACCATTCCTGTGACACTAGTTATAGATTCCGATGCTTACCTTCAGGTTTACTGTATCCCTCTGACCTTCTTATTGACTATGAAACACAGAAATTGCATCCGAATTAAATACAAAATGCACAATGATGACCCAAGTACAAGAAGACTGGCTCTTCTTACTGTCTATGTTTTGAACCATTCCTGTGACACTAGTTATAGATTCCGATGCTTCACTTCAGGTTTCTTGTATTCCTCTGACCGTCTTATTGACGAAGAAACACATAAATTGCATCGGAATTGAAAACAAAATGCACAATGCCGACTCAAGTACAAGAAGACTGGCTCTTCTTACTGTCTATGTTTTGAACCATTTCTGTGACACTAGTTATAGATTCCGATGCTTCACCTCAGGTTTACTGTATCCCTCTGACCTTCTTATTGACGATGAAACACAGAAATTGAATCGTAATTATTTACAAAAGGCCCAACGCCGACTTAAGTACAAGAAAACTGACTCTTCTTACTGTCTATGTTTTGAACCATTCCTGTGACACTAGTAATAGATTCCGATGCTTCACTTCAGGTTTACTGTACCCCTCTGACCTTCTTATTGACGATGAAACACAGAAAATTCATCGGAATTAAATAGAAAAGGCACAATGCCGACTCAAGTACAAGAGGACTGGCTCTTCTTACTGTCTATGCTTTGAACCATTCCTGTGACACTAGTTATAGTTTCCGATGCTTCACTTCAGGTTTACTGTATCCCCCTGACCTTCTTGTTGACGATGAAACACAGAAATTGCATCTTAATTAAATACAAAAGGCACAATGCCGACTTCTGTACAAGAACACTGACTCTTCTTACTGTCTATGGTTAGAACAATTCCTATGCCACTAGTTATAGATTCCGATGCTTCACTTCAGGTTTACTGTATCCCTCCGACCCTCTTATTGACGATGAAACACAGATATTGCATCGGAATTAAACACAAAACGCACAATGCCGACTTAAGTACATGAAGACTGACTCTTCTTACTGCCTATGTTTTAAACCATTCATGTAACACTAGTTATAGATTCCGATGCTTCACTTCAGGTTTACAATATCCCTCTGATCTTCTTATTGACGATGAAACACAGAAATTGCATCGGAATTAAATATAAAAGGCACAATGCCGACTTATGTACAAGAAGACTGACTCTTCTTACTGTCTATGTTATGAACCATTCCTGTGACACTAGTTATAGATTCCGATGCTTCACTTCAGGTTCACTGTATCCCTCTGACCTTCTTATTGACGATGAAACACAGAAATTGCATCGGAATTAAAAACAAAAGGCACAATGCCGATTCAAGTACGAGAAGACTGGCTCTTCTTACTGTCTATGTTTTGTACCATTCCTGTGACACTAGTTACAGATTCCTTTGCTTCACTTCAGGTTTACTGTATCCCTCTGACCTTCTTATTGTCGATGAAACACAGAAATTGAATCGGAATTATATACAAAAGGCACAATGCCGACTTAAGTACAAGAAGACTGACTCTTCTTACTGTCTATGTTTTGAACCTTTCCTGTGACACTAGTTATTCATTCCGATGCTTCACTTCAGGTTGACTGTATCCCTCTGACCTTCTTATTGACGATGAAACACAGAAATTGCATCTTAATTAATTACAAAAGACACAATGCCGACTTAAGTACAAGAACACTGACTCTTCTTTCTGTCTATGTTTTGAACCATTCCTGTGACACTAGTTATAGATTCCGATGCTTCACTTCATTTTTACTGTATACCTCTGCCCTTCTTATTGGCGATCAAACACAGAAAATTGATCGGAATTAAATACAAAAGGCACAATGCCGACTCAAGTACAAGAAGACTGGCTCTTCTTGCTGTCTATGATTTGAACCGTTTCTGTGACACTAGTTACAAATTCCGATGCTTAACTTCAGGTTCACTGTATCCCTCTGACCTTCTTATTGACGACGAAACACAGAAATTGCATCGGAATTAAACACAAAAGGCACATTGCCGACTCAAGTACAAGTAGACTGGCTCTTCTTACTATCTATGTTTTGAACCATTCCTGTGACACTAGTTATAGATTCCAATGCTTCACTTCAGGTTTACTGTATCCCTCTGATCTTCTTATTGACGATGAAACACAGAAATTGCATCGGAATCAATTATAAAAGGCACAATGCCAACTTAAGTTCAAAAAAACTGACTCTTTTTACTCTCTATGTTTTGAACCATTCCTGTGACACTAGTTATAGATTCCGATGCTTCACTTCAGGTTTACTGTATCCCTCTGACCTTCTTATTGACGATGATACACAGAAATTGAATCGGAATTATATACAAAAGGCACAATGCGGACTTCAGTACAAGAAAACTGACTTTTCTTACTGTCTATGTTTTGAACCATTCCTGTGACACTAGTTATAGATTCCGATGCTTCACTTCAGGTTGACTGTATCCCTCTGACCTTCTTATTGACGATGAAACACAGATATTGCATCTTAATTAAATACAAAAGGCACAATGCCGGCTTAATTACAAGAAGACTGACTCTTCTTACTGTCTATGTTTTGAACTATTCCTGTGACCCTATTTATAGATTCCGATGCTTCTCTTCATTTTTACAGTATCCCTCTGACTTTCTCATTGACGATGAAACACAGCTATTGCATCTTAATTAAATACAAAAGGCACAATGCCGACTAAAGTACATGAAGACTGACTCTTCTTACTGTCTATGTTTTGAACCATTCCTGTGACCCTAGTTATAGATTCCGATGCTTCACTACATTTTTACTGTATCCCACTGACCTTCTTATTGACGACCAAACACAGAAAATTGAACGGAATTAAATACAAAAGGCACAATGCCGACTAAAGTACATGAAGACTGGCTCTTCTTACTGTCTATGATTTGAACCATTCCTGTGACACTAGTTATACGTTCCGATGCTTAACTTCAGGTTCACTGTATCCAGCTGACCTTCTTATTGACGATGAGGCACAGAAATTGCATAGGAGTTAAATACAAAAGGCACAATGCCGACTTAAGTACAAGAAGACTGACTCTTCTTACTGTCTATGTCTTCAACCATTCCTGTGACACTAGTTATGGATTCCGGTGCTTCACTTCAGTTTTACTGTATCCCTCTGACCTTCTTATTAACGATGAAACACAGAAACTGCATCGGAATTAAATACAAAAGGCACAATGCTGACTAAAGTACAAGAAGACTGACTCTACTTACTGGTTATGTTTTGAACCATTCCTGTGCCACTAGTTATAGATTCCGATGCTTCACTTCAGGTTTACTGTATCCAGCTGACCTTCTTATTGACGATGAAACACAGAAATTGCATCGGAATTAAATACATGAGGCACAATGCCGACTCAAGTACAAGACAACTGAATCTTCTTACTGTCTATGTCTTGAACCAATCCTGTGACGCTAGTTATAGATTCCGATGCTTCACTTCACGTTTACTGTATCCCTCTGACCTTCTTATTGATGATGAATCACAGAAATTGCATCGGAATTAAATACAAATGCACTATGCCGACTTAAGTACAAAAAGACTGACTCTTCCTTCTGTCTATGTTTTGTACCATTCCTGTGACACTAGTTATAGATTCCGATGCTTACCTTCAGGTTTACTGTATCCCTCTGACCTTCTTATTGACTATGAAACACAGAAATTGCATCCGAATTAAATACAAAATGCACAATGATGACCCAAGTACAAGAAGACTGGCTCTTCTTACTGTCTATGTTTTGAACCATTCCTGTGACACTAGTTATAGATTCCGATGCTTCACTTCAGGTTTCTTGTATTCCTCTGACCGTCTTATTGACGAAGAAACACATAAATTGCATCGGAATTAAAAACAAAATGCACAATGCCGACTCAAGTACAAGAAGACTGGCTCTTCTTACTGTCTATGTTTTGAACCATTTCTGTGACACTAGTTATAGATTCCGATGCTTCACCTCAGGTTTACTGTATCCCTCTGACCTTCTTATTGACGATGAAACACAGAAATTGAATCGTAATTATTTACAAAAGGCCCAACGCCGACTTAAGTACAAGAAAACTGACTCTTCTTACTGTCTATGTTTTGAACCATTCCTGTGACACTAGTAATAGATTCCGATGCTTCACTTCAGGTTTACTGTACCCCTCTGACCTTCTTATTGACGATGAAACACAGAAAATTCATCGGAATTAAATAGAAAAGGCACAATGCCTACTCAAGTACAAGAGGACTGGCTCTTCTTACTGTCTATGCTTTGAACCATTCCTGTGACACTAGTTATAGTTTCCGATGCTTCACTTCAGGTTTACTGTATCCCTCTGACCTTCTTGTTGACGATGAAACACAGAAATTGCATCTTAATTAAATACAAAAGGCACAATGCCGACTTCTGTACAAGAACACTGACTCTTCTTACTGTCTATGGTTAGAACGATTCCTATGCCACTAGTTATAGATTCCGATGCTTCACTTCAGGTTTACTGTATCCCTCCGACCCTCTTATTGACGATGAAACACAGATATGGCATCGGAATTAAACACAAAACGCACAATGCCGACTTAAGTACATGAAGACTGACTCTTCTTATTGTCTATGTTTTAAACCATTCATGTAACACTAGTTATAGATTCCGATGCTTCACTTCAGGTTTACAATATCCCTCTGATCTTCTTATTGACGATGAAACACAGAAATTGCATCGGAATTAAATATAAAAGGCACAATGCCGACTTAAGTACAAAAAGACTGACTCTTCTTACTCTCTATGTTTTGAACCATTCGTGTGACACTAGTTATAGATTCCGATGCTTCACTTCAGGTTTACTGTATCCCTCTGAGTTGCTTATTGACGATGAAACACAAAAATTGCATCGGAATTAAATGCAAAAGGCACAATGCCGACTTATGTACAAGAAGACTGACTCTTCTTACTGTCTATGTGTTGAACCATTCCTGTGACACTAGTTATAGATTCCGATGCTTCACTTCAGGTTCACTGTATCCCTCTGACCTTCTTATTGGCGATCAAACACAGAAAATTGATCGGAATTAAATACAAAAGGCACAATGCCGACTCAAGTACAAGAAGACTGGCTCTTCTTGCTGTCTATGATTTGAACCATTTCTGTGACACTAGTTACAGATTCCGATGCTTCACTTCAGGTTCACTGTATCCCTCTGACCTTCTTATTGGCGATCAAACACAGAAAATTGATCGGAATTAAATACAAAAGGCACAATGCCGACTCAAGTACAAGAAGACTGGCTCTTCTTGCTGTCTATGATTTGAACCATTTCTGTGGCACTAGTTACAGATTCCTTTGCATCACTTCAGGTTTACTGTATCCCTCTGACCTTCTTATTGCCGATGAAACACAGAAATTGCATCGGCATTAAATATAAAAGGCACAATGCCGACTTAAGTTCAAAAAGACTGACTCTTCTTACTCTCTATGTTTTGAACCATTCGTGTGACACTAGTTATAGATTCCGATGCTTCACTTCAGGTTTACTGTATCCCTCTGAGTTGCTTATTGACGATGAAACACAAAAATTGCATCGGAATTAAATACAAAAGGCACAATGCCGACTTATGTACAAGAAGACTGACTCTTCTTACTGTCTATGTGTTGAACCATTCCTGTGACACTAGTTATAGATTCCGATGCTTCACTTCAGGTTCACTGTATCCCTCTGACCTTCTTATTGACGATGAAACACAGAAATTGCATCGGAATTAAAAACAAAAGGCACAATGCCGACTCAAGTACGAGAAGACTGGCTCTTCTTACTGTCTATGTTTTGAACCATTCCTGTGGCACTAGTTACAGATTCCTTTGCTTCACTTCAGGTTTACTGTATCCCTCTGACCTTCTTATTGTCGATGAAACACAGAAATTGCATCGGAATTATATACAAAAGGCACAATGCCGACTTAAGTACAAGAAGACTGACTCTTCTTACTGTCTATGTTTTGAACCTTTCCTGTGACTCTAGTTATTCATTCCGATGCTTCACTTCAGGTTGACTGTATCCCTCTGACCTTCTTATTGACGATGAAACACAGAAATTGCATCTTAATTAATTACAAAAGACACAATGCCGACTTAAGTACAAGAACACTGACTCTTCTTTCTGTCTATGTTTTGAACCATTCCTGTGACACTAGTTATAGATTCCGATGCTTCACTTCAGTTTTACTGTATCCCTCTGACCTTCTTATTGACGACGAAACACAAAAACTGCATCGGAATTAAATACAAAAGGCACAATGCCGACTCACGCACAAGAAGACTGGCTCTTCTTACTGTCTATGTTTGAACCATTCCTGTGACACTAGTTATAGATTCCTTTGCTTCACTTCAGGTTTACTGTATCCCTCGGACCTTCTTATTGTCGATGAAACACAGAAATTGCATCGGAATTATAAACAAAAGGCACAATGCCGACTCAAGTACAAGAAGACTGGCTCTTCTTACTGTCTATGTTTTGAACCATTTCTGTGACACTAGTTATAGATTCCGATGCTTCACCTCAGGTTTAATGTATCCCTCTGACCTTCTTATTGACGATGAAACACAGAAATTGCATCGTAATTATATACAAAAGGCCCAATGCCGACTTAAGTACAAGAAAACTGACTCTTCTTACTGTCTATGTTTCAAACCATTCCTGTGACACTAGTAATAGATTCCGATGCTTCACTTCAGGTTTACTGTACCCCTCTGACCTTCTTATTGACGATGAAACACAGAAAATTCATCGGAATTAAATAGAAAACGCACAACGCCGACTCAAGTACAAGAGGACTGGCTCTTCTTACTGTCTATGCTTTGAACCATTCCTGTGACACTAGTTACAGATTCCGATGCTTCACTTCAGGTTTACAGTATACAGCTAACCTTCTTATTGACTGTGGAGCACAGAAATTGCATCGGAATTAAATACAAAAGGCACAATGCCGACCTAAGTACAAGAAGACTGACTCTTCTTACTGTCTATGTTTTGAACCATTCCTGTGACACTAGTTTTAGATTCCAATGCATCACTTCAGGTTTACTGTATCCTTTGGACCTTCTTATTGACGATGAAACACAGAAATTGTATCTTAATTAAATACAAAAGGTACAATGCCGACTTCAGTACAAGAACACTGACTCTTCTTACTATCTATGGTTAGAACCATTCCTGTGCCACTAGTTATAGATTCCGATGCTTCACTTCAGGTTTACTGTGTCCCTCTGATCTTCTTATAGGCGATGAAACACAGAAAAGGCATCGGAATTAAATATAAAAGGTACAATGCCGACTCAAGTACAAGAAGACTGGCTCTTCTTACTGTCTATGCTTTGAACCATTCCTGTGAAACTAGTTATAGATTCCGATGCTTCACTTCAGGTTTACTGTATACAGCTGACCTTCTTATTGACTATGAAGCACAGAAATTGCATCGGAATTAAATACAAAAGGCACAATGCCGAATTAAGTACAAGAAGACTGACTCTTCTTACTGTCTATGTTTTGAACCATTTCTGTGACACTAGTTATAGATTCCGATGCCACACTTCAGGTTTACTGTATCCCTCTGACCTTCTTGTTGACGATGAAACACAGAAATTGCATCTGAATAAAATACAACAGGCACAATGCCGACTTCTGTACAAGAACACTGACTCTTCTTACTGTCTATGGTTAGAACCATTCCTATGCCACTAGTTATAGATTCCGATGCTTCACTTCAGGTTTACTGTATCCCTCCGACCTTCTTATTGACGATGAAACACAGAAATTGCATCGGAATTAAACACAAGACGCACAATGCCGACTCAAGTACAAGAAGACTGGCTCTTCTTGCTGTCCATGTTTTGAATCATTCATGTGACACTAGTTATAGATTCCGATGCTTCACTTCAGGTTTACTGTCTCCTTCTGATCTTCTTATTGACGATGAAACACAGAAATTGCATCGGAATTAAATATAAAAGGCACAATGCTGACTTAAGTACAAAAAGTTTGACTCTTCTTAGTCTCTATGTTTTGAACCATTCCTGTGACCCTAGTTATAGATTCAGATGCTTCACTTCAGGTTTACTGTATCCCTCTGAGCTGCTTATTGACGATGAAACACAAAAATTGCATCGGTATTAAATACAAAAGGCACAATGCCGACTTAAGGACAAGAAGACTGACTCTTCTTACTGTCTATGTTTTGAACCATTCCTGTGACACTAGTTATAGATTCCTTTGCTTCACTTCAGGTTTACTGTATCCCTCTGACCTTCTTATTGTCGATGAAACACAGAAATTGCATCGGAATTATATACAAATGGCACAATGCCGACTTAAGTACAAGAAGACTGACTCTTCTTACTGTCTATGTTTTGAACCTTTCCTGTGACACTAGTTATTCATTCCGATGCTTCACTTCAGGTTGACTGTATCCCTCTGACCTTCTTACTGACGATGGAACACAGAAATTGCATCTTAATTAATTACAAAAGACACAATGCCGACTTAAGTAGAAGAACACTGACTCTTCTTACTGTCTATGTTTTGAATCATTCCAGTGACACTAGTTATAGATTCCGATGCTTCACTTCATTTTTACTGTATCCCTCTGCCCTTCTTATTGACGATAAAACACAGAAATTGATCGGAATTAAATACAAACGGCACAATGCAGACACAAATACAAGAAGACTGGCTCTTCTTGCTGTCTATGATTTGAACCATTCCTGTGACACTAGTTACAGATTCCGAAGCTTAACTTCAGGTTCACTGTATCCTGCTGACATTCTTATTGACGATGAAGCACAGAAATTGCATCGGAGTTAAATACAAAAGGCATAATGCCGACTTAAGTACAAGAAGACTTACTCTTCTTACTGTCTATGTTTTGAACCATTCCTGTGCCACTAGTCATAGATTCCGATGCTTCACTTCAGTTTCACTGTATCCCTCTGACCTTCTTATTGACGATGAAACTCAAAAACTGCATCGGAATTAAATACAAAAGGCACAATGCCGACTTAAGCACAAGAAGACTGACTCTTCTTACTGTCTATGTTTTGAACCATTCCTGTGCCACTAGTTATAGATTCCGATGCTACACTTCAGGTTTACTGTATCCAGCTGACCTTCTTATTGACCATGAAACACAGAAATTGCATCGGAATTAAATACATAAGGCACAATGCCGACTTAAGTACAAAAAGACTGACTCTTCTTACTCTCTATGCTGTGAACCATTCCTGTGACCCTAGTTATAAATTCCGATGCTTCACTTCAGGTTTACTGTATCTCTCTGACCTTCTTATTGACGATGAAACACAGAAATTGCATCGGAATTAAATACAAAAATCACAATGCCGACTTAAGTACAAGAAAACTGACTCTTCTTACTGTCTAAGTTTTGAACCATTCCTGTGACACTAGTTATAGATTCCTATGCTACACTTCAGGTTTACTGTATCCCTCTGACCTTCTTATGGTCGATGAAACACAGAAATTGCATCGGAAGTATATACAAAAGACAAAATGCCGACTTAAGTACAGGAAGACTGACTCTTCTTACTGTCTATGTTTTGAGCCGTTCCTGTGACGCTAGTTATTGATTCCGATGCTTCACTTCAGGTTGACTCTATCCCTCTGTCCTCCTTATTGACGATGAAACACAGATATTGCTTCTTAATTAAATACAAAAGGCACAATGCCGACTTAAGTACAAGAAGACTGACTGTTCTTACTGTCTATGTTTAGAACCATTCCTGTGACACTAGTTATAGATTCCGATGCTTCACTTCAGAATTACTGTATCCCTCTGACCTTCTTATTGTCGATGAAACACAGAAATTGCATCGGAAGTATATACAAAAAGCAAAATGCCGACTTAAGTACAGGAAGACTGACTCTTCTTACTGTCTATGTTTTGAACCTTTCCTGTGACACTAGTTATTGATTCCGATGCTACACTTCAGGTTGACTGTATCCCTTTCACCTTCTTATTGACGATGAAACACATAAATTGCATCCTAATTAAATACAAATCCCGCAATGCCGACATAAGTACAAGAAGACTGACTCTTCTTACTGCCTATGTTTTGAAACATTCCTGTGACACTAGTTATAGATTCCGATGCTTCACTTCAGGTTTACTGTATCCCTCTGACCTTCTAATTGACGATGAAACTCAGAAATTGCATCGGAATTAAATATAAAAGGTACAATGCCGACTTATGTACAAAAAGACTGACTCTTCTTACTCTCTATGCTTTGAACCATTCCTGTGTCCCTAGTTATAGATTCCGATGCTTCACTTCAGGTTTACTGTATCCTTCTGACCTTCTTATTAGCGATGAAACACAGAAATTGCATCGTAATTAAATACAAAAGGCACAATGCCGACTTAAGTACAAGAAAACTGACTCTTCTTACTGTCTATGTTTCGAACGATTCCTGTGACACTAGTTATAGATTCCGATGCTTCACTTCAGGTTTACTGTATCCCTCTGCCCTTCTTATTTACGATGAAACTCAGAAATTGCATCGGAATTAAATACAAAAGGCACAATGCCGACTCAAGTACAAGAAGACTGGCTTTTCTTACTGTCTATGTTTTGAACCATTCCTGTGACACTAGTTATAGATTCCTATGCTTCACTTCAGGTTTACTGTATCCCTCTGACCTTCTTATTGTCGATGAAACACAGAAATTGCATCGAAAGTATACACAAAAGGCAAAATGCCGACTTAAGTACAAGAAGACTGACTCTTCTTTCTGTCTATGTTTTGAACCATTCCTGTGACACTAGTTATTGATTCCGATGCTTCACTTCAGGTTGACTGTATCCCTCTGACCTTCTTATTGACGATGAAACACAGAAATTGATTCTTAATTAAATACAAAAGGCACAATGCCGACTTAAGTACAAGAAGACTGACTGTTCTTACTGTCTATGCTTTGAACCATTCCTGTGGCACTAGTTATAGATCCCGATGCTTCACTTCAGTTTTACTGTATCCCTCTGACCTTCTTATTGACGATGAAACACCGAAACTGCATCGGAATTAAATACAAAAGGCACAATGCCGACTTAAGTACAAGAAGACTGACTCTTCCTACTGTCTATGCTTTGAACCATTCCTGTGACACTAGATATAGATTCCGCTGCTTCACTTCAGGTTTACTGTATCCCTCTGACCTTCTTATTGACGAAGAAACACAGATATTGCATCGGAATTAAATACAAACGGACATATGCCGACTTAAGTACAAGAAGACTGACCCTTCTTACTGTCTATGTTTTGAACCATTCCTGTGACACCAGTTATAGTTTCCGATGCTTCAATTCAGGTGTACTGTATCCCTCTGACCTTAGTATTGACGATGAAACACAGAAATTGCATCGGAATTAAAAACAAAAGGCTCAAAGTCGACTTAAGTACAAAAAGACTGACACTTCTTACTGTCTATGCTTTAAATATTCCTGTGACACTAGTTATAGATTCCGATGCTTCACTACAGGATTACTGTTTCCCTCTGACAGTCTTATTGACGATGAAACACAGAAATTGCATCGGAATTAAATACAAAAGGCACAATGCCGACTTAAGTACAAGAAGACTGACTCTTCTTACTGTCTATGTTTTGAACCATTCCTGTGACACTAGTTATAGATTCCGATGCTTCACTTCTGGTTTACTGTATCCCTCTGACCGTCTTAATGACGATGAGACACAGAAATTGCATCTTAATTAAATACAAAAGGCACAATACCGACTTCAGTACAAGAACACTGACTCTTCTAACTGTCAATGCTTTGAACCATTCCTGTGACACTAGTTATAGATTCCGATGCTTCACTCCAGGTTTACTGTATCCCTTTAACCTTCTTATTGACGATGAAACACAGAAATTGCATCTTAATTAAATACAAAAGGCACAATGCCGACTTAAGTACAAGAAGACTGACTCTTGTTACTGTTTTAGTTTTGAACCATTCCTGTGACACTAGTTATATATTCCGATGCTTCACTTCAGGTTTACTGTGTCCCTCTGACTTTACTATTGACGATGAAACACAGAAATTGATTCTTAATTAAATACAAAAGGCGCAATGCGCGACTTAAGTACAAAAAAACTGACTCTTCTTACTGTTTATGTTTTGAACCATTCCTGTGACACTAGTTATAGATTCCGATGCTTCACTCCAGGTTTACTGTATCCCTTTAACCTGCTTATTGACGATGAAACACATAAATTGCATCTTAATTAAATACAAATCCCGCAATGCCGACATAAGTACATGAAGACTGACTCTTCTTACTGCCTATGTTTTGAACCATTCCTGTGACACTAGTTATAGATTCCGATGCTTCACTTCAGGTTTACTGTATCCCTCTGACCTTCTAATTGACGATGAAACACAGAAATCGCATCGGAATTAAACACAAAAGGCACAATGCCGACTCAAGTACAGGAAGACTGGCTCTTCTTACTGTCTATGTTTTAATCAATTCCTGTGACACTAGTTATAGATTCCGATACTTCACTTCAGGTTAACTGTATCCCTCTGACCTTCTTATTGTCGATGAAACACAGAAATTGCATCGGAATTAAATATAAAAGGTACAATGCCGACTGAAGTACAAAAAGACTGACTCTTCTTACTCTCTATGCTTTGAACCATTCCTGTGACCCTAGTTATAGATTCCGATGCTTCACTTCAGGTTTACTGTATCCCTCTGACCTTTTTATTAGCGATGAAACACAGAAATTGCATCGTAATTAAATACAAAAGGCACAATGCCGACTTAAGTACAAGAAAACTGACTCTTCTTACTGTCTATGTTTCGAACGATTCCTGTGACACTAGTTATAGTTTCCGATGCTTCACTTCAGGTTTACTGTATCCCTCTGCCTTTCTTATTTACGATGAAACTCAGAAATTGCATCGGAATTAAATACAAAAGGCACAATGCCGACTCAAGTACAAGAAGACTGGCTTTTCTTACTGTCTATGTTATGAACCATTCCTGTGACACTAGTTATAGATTCCTATGCTTCACTTCAGGTTTACTGTATCCCTCTGACCTTCCTATTGTCGATGAAACACAGAAATTGCATCGAAAGTATACACAAAAGGCAAAATGCCGACTTAAGTACAAGAAGACTGACTCTTCTTTCTGTCTATGTTTTGAACCATTCCTGTGACACTAGTTATTGATTCCGATGCTTCACTTCAGGTTGACTGTATCCCTCTGACCTTCTTATTGACGATGAAACACAGAAATTGATTCTTAATTAAATACAAAAGGCACAATGCCGACTTAAGTACAAGAAGACTGACTGTTCTTACTGTCTATGTTTTGAACCATTCCTGTGGCACTAGTTATAGATCCCGATGCTTCACTTCAGTTTTACTGTATCCCTCTGACCTTCTTATTGACGATGAAACACCGAAACTGCATCGGAATTAAATACAAAAGGCACAATGCCGACTTAAGTACAAGAAGACTTACTCTTCCTACTGTCTATGCTTTGAACCATTCCTGTGACACTAGTTATAGATTCCGCTGCTTCACTTCAGGTTTACTGTATCCCTCTGACCTTCTTATTGACGAAGAAACACAGATATTGCATCGGAATTAAATACAAACGGCACTATGCCGTCTTAAGTACAAGAAGACTGACCCTTCTTACTGTCTATGTTTTGAACCATTCCTGTGACACTAGTTATAGTTTCCGATGCTTCAATTCAGGTTTACTGTATCCCTCTGACCTTAGTATTGACGATGAAACACAGAAATTGCATCGGAATTAAAAACAAAAGGCACAAAGTCGACTTAAGTACAAAAAGACTGACACTTCTTACTGTCTATGTTTTAAATATTCCTGTGACACTAGTTATAGATTCCGATGCTTCACTACAGGATTACTGTTTCCGTCTGACAGTCTTATTGACGATGAAACACAGAAATTGCATCGGAATTAAATACAAAAGGCACAATGCCGACTTAAGTACAAGAAGTCTGACTCTTCTTACTGTCTTTGCTTTGAACCATTCCTGTGACACTAGTTATAGATTCCTATGCTTCACTTCAGGTTTACTGTATCCCCCTGACCTTCTTATTGTCGATGAAACACAGGAATTGCATCGAAAGAATATACAAAAGGCAAAATGCCGACATAAGTACAAGAAGACTGACTCTTCTTACTGTCTATGTTTTGAACCATTACTGTGACACTAGTTATTGATTCCGATGCTTCACTTCAGGTTGACTGTATCCCTCTGACCTTCTTATTGACGATGAAACGCAGAAATTGATCCTTAATTAAATACAAAAGGCACAATGCCGACTTAAGTACAAGAAGACTGACTCTTCTAACTGTCTATGTTTTGAACCATTCCTGTGACACAAGTTATAGATTCCGATGCTTCACTTCTAGTTTACTGTATCCCTCTGTCCTTCTTATTGACGACCAAACACAGAAATTTCATCGGAATTAAATACAAAAGGCACAATGCCGACTCAAGTACAAGATGACTGGCTCTTCTTATTGCCTATGTTTTGAATTATTCCTGTGACACTATTTATAGATTCCGAAGCTTCACTTCAAGTTTACTGTACCCAGCTAACCTTCTTATTGACAATGAAGCACAGAAATTGCATCGGAATTGAATACAAAAGGCACAATGCCGACTTAAGTACAAGAAGACTGACTCTTCTTACTGTCTATGTTTTGAACCATTCCTGTGACACTAGTTATAGATTCCGATGCTTCACTTCTGGTTTACTGTATCCCTCTGACCGTCTTAATGACGATGAGACACAGAAATTGCATCTTAATTAAATACAAAAGGCACAATACCGACTTCAGTACAAGAACACTGACTCTTCTAACTGTCAATGCTTTGAACCATTCCTGTGACACTAGTTATAGATTCCGATGCTTCACTCCAGGTTTACTGTATCCCTTTAACCTTCTTATTGACGATGAAACACAGAAATTGCATCTTAATTAAATACAAAAGGCACAATGCCGACTTAAGTACAAGAAGACTGACTCTTGTTACTGTTTTAGTTTTGAACCATTCCTGTGACACTAGTTATAGATTCCGATGCTTCACTTCAGGTTTACTGTGTCCCTCTGACTGTACTATTGACGATGAAACACAGAAATTGATTCTTAATTAAATACAAAAGGCGCAATGCGCGACTTAAGTACAAAAAAACTGACTCTTCTTACTGTTTATGTTTTGAACCATTCCTGTGACACTAGTTATGGATTCCGATGCTTCACTTCAGGTTTACTGTATTCCTGTGACCTTCTTATTGACGATGAATCACAGAAATTGCATCGGAATTAAATACAAAAGGCACAACGCCGACTTAAGTACAAGAAAGCTGACTCTTCTTACTGTCTATTTTTTGAACCATTCCCGTGACACTAGCTATAGATTCCGATGCTTCACTTCAGGTTTACTGTATCCCCCTGACCTTCTTATTGACGATAAAACACAGAAATTGCATCGGAATTAAACACAAAAGGCACAATGCCGACACAAGTACAAGAAGACTGACTCATCTTACTGTCTATGTTTGAACCATTCCTGTGTCACTAGTTATAGATTCCGATGCTTCACTTCAGGTTTACTGTATTCTTGTGACCTTCTTATTGACGATGAGTCACAGAAATTGCATCGGAATTAAATACAAAAGGCACAATGCCGACTTAAGTACAAGAAGACTGACTCTTATTACTGTCTATGTTTTGAACCATTCCTGTGACACTAGTTATAGATACCGATGCCTCACTCCAGTATTACTGTATCCCTCTGACCTTCTTATTGACGATGAAACACAGAAATTGCATCGGAATTAAACACAAAAGGCACAATGCCGACTTAAGTACAAGAAAACTGACTCTTCTTACTGTCTATGTTTTGAACCATTCCTGTGACACTAGTTATAGATTCCGATGCTTCACTTCAGGTTTACTGTGTCCCTCTGACTTTACTATTGACGATGAAACGCAGAAATTGATTCTTAATTAAATACAAAAGACGCAATGCAGAACTTATGCACAAAAAAACTGACTCTTCTTACTGTTTATGTTTTGAACCATTCCTGTGACACTAGTTATAGATTCCGATGCTTCACTTCAGGTTTACTGTATTCCTGTGACCTTCTTATTGACGATGAATCACAGAAATTGCATCGGAATTAAATACAAAAGGCACAATTCCGACTTATGTACAAGAAGACTGACTCTTCTTACTGTCCACGTTTTGAACCATTCCTGTGACTCTAGTTATAGATTCCGATGCTTCACTTCAGGTTTACTGTATCCTTCTGTCCTTCTTATTGACGATCAAACACAGAAATTTCATCGGAATTAAATACAAAAGGCACAATGCCGACTCAAGTACAAGAAGACTCGCTCTTCTTATTGCCTATGTTATGAGCCATTCCTGGGACACTATTTATAGATTCCGAAGCTTCACTTCAGGTTTACTGTACCCAGCTGACCTTCTTATTGACGATGAAACACAGAAATTGCATCGGCACTATATACAAAAGGCACAATGCCGACTTAAGTACAAGAAGACTGACTCTTCCTACTATCTATGATTTGAACCATTCCTGTGACACTAGTTATAGATTCCGATGCTTAACTTCTGGTTTACTGTATCCCTCTGACCTTCTTATTGACGATGAAACACAGAAATTGCATCTTAATTAAATACAAAAGACACAATGCCGACTTCAGTACAAGAACACTGAGTCTTCTTACTGTCAATGGTTTGAACCATTCCTGTGACACTAGTTATAGATTCTGATGCTTCACTTCAGGTTTACTGTATCCCTCTGACCTTCTTATTGACGATCAAACACAGATATTTCATCGGAATTAAATACAAAAAGCGCAATGTGCGACTTAAGTACAAAAAAACTGACTCTTCTTACTGCTTATGTTTTGAACCATTCCTGTGACACTAGTTATAGATTCCGATGCTTCACTTCAGGTTTACTGTATCCCTGTGACCTTCTTATTGACGATGAATCACAGAAATTGCATCGGAATTAAATACAAAACGCACAATGCCGACTCAAGTACAAGAAGACAGGCTCTTCCAACTACCTATGTTTTGAACCATTCCTGCGACACTAGTTATAGATTCCGATGCTTCACTTCAGGTTTACTGTGTCCCTCCGACTTTACTATTGACGATGAAACACAGAAATTGCTTCTTAATTAAATACAAAAGGCGCAATGCGCGACTTAAGTACAAAAAAACTGACTCTTCTTACTGTTTATGTTTTGAACCATTCCTGTGACACTAGTTACAGATTCCGATGCTTCACTTCAGGTTTACTGTATTCCTGTGACTTTCTTATTGTCGATGAATCACAGAAATTGCATCGGAATTAAATACAAAAAGCACAATGCCGACTTAAGTACAAGAAAACTGACTCATCTTACTGTCTATGGTTTGAACCATTCCCGTGACACTAGCTATGGATTCCGATGCTTCACTTCAGGTTTACTGTATCCCCCTGACCTTCTAATTGACGATGAAACTCAGAAATTGCATCGGAATTAAACACAAAAGGCACAATGCCGACTGAAGTACAAGATAACTGACTCTTTTTACTGTCTATGTTTTGAACCATGCCTGTGACACTAGTTATAGATTCCGATGCCTCACTCCAGTATTACTGTATCCCTCTGACCTTCTTATTTACGATGAAACACAGAAACTGCATCGGAAATAAATACAAAAGGCACAATGCCGACTCAAGTACAAGAAGACTCGCTCTTCTTATTGCCTATGTTTTGAACCATTCCTGGGACACTATTTATAGATTCCGTAGCTTCACTTCAGGTTTACTGAACCCAGCTTACCTTCTTATTGACGATGAAACACAGAAATTGCATCGGCATTATATACAAAAGGCACAATGCCGACTTGAGTACAAGAAGACTGACTCTTACTACTGTCTATGTTTTGAACCACTCCTGTGACACTAGTTATAGATTCCGATGCTTAACTTCTGGTTTACTGTATCCCTCTGACCTTCTTATTGACGATGAAACACAGTAATTACATCATAATTAAATACAAACGGCACAGTGCCGTCTTAAGTACAAGAAAACTGACTCTTCTTACTGTCAATGGTTTGAACCATTCCTGTGACACTAGTTATAGATTCCAATGCTTCACTTCAGGTTTACTGTATCCCTGTGACCTTCTTATTGACGATGAATCATAGAAATTGCGTTGGAATTAAATACAAAAGGCACAATGCCGACTTAAGTACAAGAAGACTGACTCTTCCTACTGTCTATGTTTTGAACCATTCCTGTGACACTAGTTATAGATTCCGATGCTTAACTTCTGGTTTACTGTATCCCTCTGACCTTCTTATTGACGATGAAACACAGAAATTGCATCTTAATTAAATACAAAAGGCACAATGCCGACTTCAGTACAAGAACACTGACTCTTCTTACTGTCAATGGTTTGAACCATTCCTGTGACACTAGTTATAGATTCCGATGCTTCACTTCAGGTTTACTGTATCCCTCTGACCTTTATACTGACGATCAAACACAGAAATTTCATCGGAATTAAATACAAAAGGCGCAATGCGCGACTTAAGTACAAAAAAACTGACTCTTCTTACTGCTTATGTTTTGAACCATTCCTGTGACACTAGTTATAGATTCCGATGCTTCACTTCAGGTTTACTGTATCCTTGTGACCTTCTTATTGACGATGAATCACAGATATTGCATCGGAATTAAATACAAAAGGCACAGTGCCGACTTAAGTACAAGAAAACTGACTCTTCTTACTGTCTATGCTTTGAACCATTCCTGTGGCACTAGCTATAGATTCCGATGCTTCACTTCAGGTTTACTGTATCCCCCTGACCTTCGTATAGACGATGAAACACAGAAATTGCATCGGGATTAAATACAAAAGGCACAATGCCGACTCAAGTTCCATGAAGACTGGCTCTTTTTACTGTCTATGTTTGAACCTTTCCTGTGACACTAGTTATAGATTCCGATGCTTCACTCCAGGTTGACTGTATCCCTCTGACCTTCGTATTGACGATAAAACACAGAAATCGCATCTTAATTAAATACAAAAGGCACAATGCCGACTTAAGTGCAAGAAAAGTGACTCTTCTTACTGTCTATGTTTTGAACCATTCCTATGACACTAGTTATAGATTCCGATGCTTCACTTCATTTTTACTGTATCCCTCTGACCTTCTTATTGACGATCAAACACAGAAAATTGATCGGAATTAAATACAAAAGGCACAATGCCGACTCAAGTACAAGAAGACTGGCTCTTCTTACTGTCTATGATTTCAACCATTCCTGTGGCACTAGTTATAGATGCCGATGCTTAACTTCAGGTTCACTGTATCCAGCCGACCTTCTTATTGACGATGAAGCAAAGAAATTGCATCGGAATTGAATACAAAAGGCACAATGCCGACTTAAGTACAAGAAGACTGACTCTTCTTACTGTCTATGTTTTGAACCATTCCTGTGACACTAGTTACACATTCCGATCCTTCACTCCAGTTTTACTGTATCCCTCTAGCCTTCTTATTGACGATGAAACACAGAAACTGCATTGGAATTAAATACAAAAGGCACAATGCCGACTTAAGTACAAGAAGACTGACTCTTCTTACTGTCTATGTTTTGAACCATTCCTGCGACACTAGTTATTGATTCCGATTCTTCACTTCAGGTTTACTGTATCCCTCTGTCCTTCTTATTGACGATCAAACACAGAAATTTCATCGGAATGAAATACAAAATGCACAATGCCGACTCAAGAACAAGAAGACTGGCTCTTCTTATTGCCTATGTTTTGAACCATTACTGTGACACTAGTTATAGTTTCCGATGCTTCACTTCAGGTTTACTGTACCCAGTTGACCTTCTTATTGACGATGAAACGCAGATATTGCATCGGCATTTTATACAAAAGGCACAATGCCGACTTAAGTACAAGAAGACTGACTCTTCTCACTGTCTATGCTTTGAACCATTCCTGTGACACTAGTTATAAATTCCGATGCTTCATTTCTGGTTTACTGTATCCCTCTGACCTTCTTATTGACGATGAAACACAGAGATTGCATCTTAATTAAATACAAAAGGCACAATGCCGACTTCAGTACAAGAACACTGACTCTTCTTACTGTGGAAAATGGAAAAGAGCGTTTGGCGTCATTGGCCGGGAGGCCCCTCGCGGGGCAGGTCCGGCCGCCATATCGCAGGTCTTATTACATTCGGCGCCACATTGGGCGACCTGCACGCCGGATGGGGATGAAATGATGATGAACACAACACAACACCCAGTCCCTGAGCGGAGAAAATCTCCGACCCAGCCGGGAATCGAACCCGAACCCAGAGGACGGCAATCCGTCACGCTGACCACTCAGCTACTGGGGCGGACTCTTCTTACTGTCTCTGGTTTGAACTATTCCTCTGACACTAGTTATAGTTTCCGATGCTTCACTTCAGGTTTACTGTATCCCTCTGACCTTGTTATTGACGATCAAACACAGAAATTTCATCGGAATTAAATACAAAAGGCACAATGCCGACTCAAGTACAAGAAGACTGGCTCTTCTTGCTGTCTATGTTTTGAACCAATTCTGTGACACTAGTTATGGATTCCAATGCTTCACTTCAGATTTACTGTATCCCTCTGACCTTCTTATTGACGAAGAAACACAGATATTGCATCGGAATTAAATACAAAAGGCACTATGTCGGCTTAAGTACAAGAAGACTGACCCTTCGTACTGTCTATGTTTTGAACCAATCCTGTGACACTAGTTATAGATTCTGATGCTTCACTTCAGGTTTACTGTATCCCTCTGCCCATCGTATTGACGATGAAACACAGAAATTGAATCGGAATTAAATACAGAAACCACAATGCCGACTTAAGTACAAAAAGACTGACTCTTCTTACTGTCTATGTTTTGAACCATTCCAGTGACACTAGTTATAGATTCCGATGCCTCACTTCAGGATTACTGTATCCCTCTGACCGTCTTATTGACGATGAAACACAGAAATTGCATCGGAATTAAATGCAAAAGGCACAATGCCGACTTAAGCACAAGAAAACTGACTCTTCTTACTGTCCATGTTTTGAGCCATTAATGTGACACTACTTATTGATTCCGATGCTTCACTTCAGGTTTACTGTATCCCTCTGAGCTTCTTATTGACGATGAAACGCTGAAATTGCATCGGAATTATATACAAAAGGCACAATGCCGACATAAGTACAAGAAGACTGTCACTTCTTACTGTCTATGTTTTGAACCATTCCTGTGACACTAGTTATAGATTCCGATGCTTCACTTCAGGGTTACTGTATCCCTTTCACCTTCTTATTGACGATGAAACACAGAAATTGCATCTTAATTATATACAAAAGGCACAATGCCGACTTCAGTACAAGAAATCTGACTCTTCTTACTGTCTTTGTTTTGAACCATTCCTGTGACACTAGTTATAGATTCCGATGCTTCACGTCTGGTTTACTGTTTCCCTCAGACTTTCTTATTGACGATGAAACACAGAAATTGCATCGGAATGAAATACAACAGGCACAATGCCGACTCAAGTAAATGAAGACTGTCTCTTCTTACTCTCTATGTTTTGAACCATTCCTGTGACACTAGTTATAGATTCCTATGCTTCACTTCAGGGTTACTATATCCCTTTCACCTTCTTATTGACGATGAAACACAGAAATTGCATCTTAATTATATACAAAAGGCATAATGCCGACTTAAGTACAAGAAATCTGACTCTTCTTACTGTCTTTGTTTTGAACCATTCCTGTGACACTAGTTATAGATTCCTATGCTTTACTTCAGGGTTACTATATCCCTTTCACCTTCTTATTGACGATGAAACACAGAAATTGCATCTTAATTATATACAATAGGCATAATGCCGACTTAAGTACAAGAAATCTGACTCTTCTTACTGTCTTTGTTTTGAACCATTCCTGTGACACTAGTTATAGATTCCGATGCTTCACTTCAGGTTTACTGTATCCCTCAGACCTTCTTATTGACGATGAAACACATAAATTGCATCGGAATTATCTACAAAAGGCACAATGCCGACTTAAGTACAAGAAATCTGACTCTTCTTACTGTCCTTGTTTTAAACCATTCCTGTGACACTAGTTACAGATTCCGATGCTTCACTTCAGGTTTACTGTATCCTTCTGAGCTTATTATTGACGATGAAACACAGAAATTGCATCTTAATTAAATACAAAAGGCGCAATGCGCGACTTCAGTACAAAAAAACTGACTCTACTTACTGTTTATGTTTTGAACCATTCCTGTGACACTAGTTAGAGATTCCGATGCTTCACTTCAGGTTTACTGTATCCCTGTGACCTTCCAATTGACGATGAATCACAGAAATTGCATCGGAATTAAATATAAAAGGCACAATGCCGAGTGAAGTACAATTAGACTGACACTTTCTATTGTCTACGATTTCAACCATTCCGGTGACACTAGTTATAGATTCCGATGCTTCACTTCAGGTTTACTGTATATCTCAGACCTTCTTGTTGACGATGAAACACAGAAATTGCATCGGAATTAAATACAAAAGGACAATGCCGCCTTAAGTACAAGAAAACTGACTCTTCTTACTGTCCGTGTTTTGAACCATTCCTGTGACACTAGCTATAGATTCCGATGCTTCACTTCAGTTTTACTGTATCCCTCTGTCCTTCTTATTGACGATCAAACACAGAGAATTCATCGGAATTAAATACAAAAGGCACAATGCCGACTTAGGTACAAGAAAACTGACTCTTCTTACTGTCTATGCTTTGAACCATTCCTGTGGCACTAGCTATAGATTCCGATGCTTCACTTCTGGTTTACTGTACCCAGCTGACCTTCTTACTGACGATGAAACACAGAAATTGCATCGGCATTTTATACAAAAGGCACAATGCCGACTTAAGTACAAGAAGACTGACTCTTATTACTGTCTATGTTTGAACCATTCCTGTGACACTAGTTATAGATTCCGATGCTTCACTCCAGGTTTACTGTATCCCTTTAGCCTTCTTATTGACGATGAAACACAGAAATTGCATCTTAATTAAATACAAAAGGCACAATGCCGTCTTAAGTATAAGAAGACTGACTCTTCTTACTGTCTTGGTTTTGAACCATTCCTGTGACACTAGTTACAGATTCCGATGCTCACTTCAGGTTTACTGTATACCTGTGACCTTCTTATTGACGATGAATCATAGAAATTGCGTTGGAATTAAATACAAAAGGCACAATGCCGACTTAAGTACAAGATAACTGACTCTTCTTACTGTCTATGTTTTGAACCATTCCCGTGACACTAGCTATAGATTCCGATGCTTCACTTCAGGTTTACTGTATCCCTCTGACCTTCTTATTGACGATGAAACACAGAAATTGCATCGGAATTAAACACAAAAGGCCCAATGCCGACTTAAGTACAAGAAAACTGACTCTTCTTACTTGTTATGTTTTGAACCATTCCTGTGACACTAGTTATAAATTCCGATGCCTCACTCCAGTATTACTGTATCCCTCTGACCTTCTTATTGACGATGAAACACAGAAACTGCATCGGAATTAAATACAAAAGGCACAATGCCGACACAAGTACAAGAACACTGACTCTTCTTACTGTCTATGTTTTGAACCATTCCTGTGACACTAGTTATAGATTCCGACGCTTCACTTCAGGTTTACTGTATCCCTCTGTCCTTCTTATTGACGATCTAACACAGAAATTGCATCGGCACTATATACAAAAGGCACAATGCCGACTTAAGTACAAGAAGACTGACTCTTCCTACTGTCTATGTTTTGAACCATTCCTGTGACACTAGTTATAGATTCCGATGCTTAACTTCTGGTTTACTGTATCCCTCTGACCTTCTTATTGACGATGAAACACAAACATTGCATCTTAATTAAATACAAAAGGCACAATGCCGACTTCAGTACAAAAAAACTGACTCTTCTTACTGCTTATGATTTGAACCATTCCTGTGACACTAGTTATAGATTCCGATGCTTCACTTCAGGTTTACTGTATCCCTGTGACCTTCTTATTGACGATGAATCACAGAAATTGCATCGGAATTAAATACAAAAGGCACAGTGCCGACTTAAGTACAAGAAAACTGACTCTTCTTACTGTCTATGCCTTGAACCATTCCTGTGGCACTAGCTATAGATTCCGATGCTTCACTTCAGGTTTACTGTATCCCCCTGACCTTCGTATAGACGATGAAACACAGAAATTGCATCGGGATTAAATACAAAAGGCACAATGCCGACTCAAGTTCCATGAAGACTGGCTCTTTTTACTGTCTATGTTTGAACCTTTCCTGTGACACTAGTTATAGATTCCGATGCTTCACTCCAGGTTGACTGTATCCCTCTGACCTTCGTATTGACGATAAAACACAGAAATTGCATCTTAATTAAATACAAAAGGCACAATGCCGACTTAAGTGCAAGAAAAGTGACTCTTCTTACTGTCTATGTTTTGAACCATTCCTATGACACTAGTTATAGATTCCGATGCTTCACTTCATTTTTACTGTATCCCTCTGACCTTCTTATTGACGATCAAACACAGAAAATTGATCGGAATTAAATACAAAAGGCACAATGCCGACTCAAGTACAAGAAGACTGGCTCTTCTTACTGTCTATGATTTCAACCATTCCTGTGGCACTAGTTATAGATGCCGATGCTTAACTTCAGGTTCACTGTATCCAGCCGACCTTCTTATTGACGATGAAGCAAAGAAATTGCATCGGAATTGAATAGAAACGGCACAATGCCGACTTAAGTACAAGAAGACTGACTCTTCTTACTGTCTATGTTTTGAACCATTCCTGTGACACTAGTTACACATTCCGATCCTTCACTCCAGTTTTACTGTATCCCTCTAGCCTTCTTATTGACGATGAAACACAGAGACTGCATTGGAATTAAATACAAAAGGCACAATGCCGACTTAAGTACAAGAAGACTGACTCTTCTTACTGTCTATGTTTTGAACCATTCCTGCGACACTAGTTATTGATTCCGATTCTTCACTTCAGGTTTACTGTATCCCTCTGTCCTTCTTATTGACGATCAAACACAGAAATTTCATCGGAATTAAATACAAAATGCACAATGCCGACTCAAGAACAAGAAGACTGGCTCTTCTTATTGCCTATGTTTTGAACCATTACTGTGACACTAGTTATAGTTTCCGATGCTTCACTTCAGGTTTACTGTACCCAGTTGACCTTCTTATTGACGATGAAACACAGATATTGCATCGGCATTCTATACAAAAGGCACAATGCCGACTTAAGTACAAGAAGACTGACTCTTCTCACTGTCTATGCTTTGAACCATTCCTGTGACACTAGTTATAAATTCCGATGCTTCATTTCTGGTTTACTGTATCCCTGTGACCTTCTTATTGACGATGAATCACAGAAATTGCATCGGAATTAAATACAAAAGGCACAGTGCCGACTTAAGTACAAGAAAACTGACTCTTCTTACTGTCTATGCTTTGAACCATTCCTGTGGCACTAGCTATAGATTCCGATGCTTCACTTCAGGTTTACTGTATCCCCCTGACCTTCGTATAGACGATGAAACACAGAAATTGCATCGGGATTAAATACAAAAGGCACAATGCCGACTCAAGTTCCATGAAGACTGGCTCTTTTTACTGTCTATGTTTGAACCTTTCCTGTGACACTAGTTATAGATTCCGATGCTTCACTCCAGGTTGACTGTATCCCTCTGACCTTCGTATTGACGAAAAAACACAGAAATTGCATCTTAATTAAATACAAAAGGCACAATGCCGACTTAAGCACAAGAAAACTGACTCTTCTTACTGTCCATGTTTTGAGACATTAATGTGACACTACTTATTGATTCCGATGCTTCACTTCAGGTTTACTGTATCCCTCTGAGCTTCTTATTGACGATGAAACGCTGAAATTGCATCGGAATTATATACAAAAGGCACAATGCCGACATAAGTACAAGAAGACTGTCACTTCTTACTGTCTATGTTTTGAACCATTCCTGTGACACTAGTTATAGATTCCGATGCTTCACTTCAGGGTTACTGTATCCCTTTCACCTTCTTATTGACGATGAAACACAGAAATTGCATCTTAATTATATACAAAAGGCACAATGCCGACTTAAGTACAAGAAATCTGACTCTTCTTACTGTCTTTGTTTTGAACCATTCCTGTGACACTAGTTATAGATTCCGATGCTTCACTTCAGGTTTACTGTTTCCCTCAGACTTTCTTATTGACGATGAAACACAGAAATTGCATCGGAATGAAATACAACAGGCACAATGCCGACTCAAGAAAATGAAGACTGTCTCTTCTTACTCTCTATGCTTTGAACCATTCCTGTGACACTAGTTATAGATTCCTATGCTTCACTTCAGGGTTACTATATCCCTTTCACCTTCTTATTGACGATGAAACACAGAAATTGCATCTTAATTATATACAAAAGGCATAATGCCGACTTAAGTACAAGAAATCTGACTCTTCTTACTGTCTTTGTTTTGAACCATTCCTGTGACACTAGTTATAGATTCCTATGCTTCACTTCAGGGTTACTATATCCCTTTCACCTTCTTATTGACGATGAAACACAGAAATTGCATCTTAATTATATACAATAGGCATAATGCCGACTTAAGTACAAGAAATCTGACTCTTCTTACTGTCTTTGTTTTGAACCATTCCTGTGACACTAGGTATAGATTCCGATGCTTCACTTCAGGTTTACTGTATCCCTCAGACCTTCTTATTGACGATGAAACACATAAATTGCATCGGAATTATCTACAAAAGGCACAATGCCGACTTAAGTACAAGAAATCTGACTCTTCTTACTGTCCTTGTTTTAAACCATTCCTGTGACACTAGTTACAGATTCCGATGCTTCACTTCAGGTTTACTGTATCCCTCTGAGCTTATTATTGACGATGAAACACAGAAATTGCATCTTAATTAAATACAAAAGGCGCAATGCGCGACTTCAGTACAAAAAAACTGACTCTACTTACTGTTTATGATTTGAACCATTCCTGTGACACTAGTTAGAGATTCCGATGCTTCACTTCAGGTTTACTGTATCCCTGTGACCTTCCAATTGACGATGAATCACAGAAATTGCATCGGAATTAAATATAAAAGGCACAATGCCGGGTGAAGTACAATTAGACTGACACTTTCTATTGTCTACGATTTCAACCATTCCGGTGACACTAGTTATAGATTCCGATGCTTCACTTCAGGTTTACTGTATCTCTCAGACCTTCTTGTTGACGATGAAACACAGAAATTGCATCGGAATTAAATACAAAAGGACAATGCCGACTTAAGTACAAGAAAACTGACTCTTCTTACTGTCTGTGTTTTGAACCATTCCTGTGACACTAGCTATAGATTCCGTTGCTTCACTTCAGTTTTACTGTATCCCTCTGTCCTTCTTATTGACGATCAAACACAGAGAATTCATCGGAATTAAATACAAAAGGCACAATGCTGACTTAAGTACAAGAAGACTGACTCTTATTACTGTCTATGTTTTGAACCATTCCTGTGACACTAGTTATAGATTCCGATGCTTCACTTCAGGTTTACTGTATCCCTCTGTCCTTCTTATTGACGATCAAACACAGAAATATCATCGGAATTAAATACAAAAGGCACAATGCCGACTCATGTACAAGAAGACTCGCTCTTCTTATTGCCTATGTTTTGAACCATTCCTGGAACACTATTTATAGATTCCGAAGCTTCACTTCAGGTTTACTGTACCCAGCTGACCTTCTTATTGACGATGAAACACAGAAATTGCATCGGCATTTTATACAAAAGGCACAATGCCGACTTCAGTACAAGAACACTGACTCTTCTTAGTGTCGATGGTTTGAACCATTCCTGTGACACTAGTAATAGATTCCGATGCTTCACTTCAGGTTTACTGTATCCCTCTGACCTTCTTATTGACGATCAAACACTGAAATTTCTTCGGAATTAAATACAAAACGCGAAATGCGCAAATTAAGTACAAAAAAACTGACTCTTCTTACTGCTTATGTTTTGAACCATTCCTGTGACACTAGTTATAGATTCCGATGCTTCACTTCAGGTTTACTGTATCTCTGTGACCTACTTATTGACGATGAATCACAGAAATTGCATCGGAATTAAATACAAAAGGCACAATGCCGACTTAAGTACAAAAAAACTGACTCTTCTTACTGTCTATGTTTTGAACCATTCTTGTGGCACTAGCTATAGATTCCGGTGCTTCACTTCAGGTTTACAGTATCCCCCTGACCTTCTTATTGACGATGAAACACAGAAATTGCATCGGAATTGAATACAAAAGGCACAATGCTTACTTAAGTACAAGAAGACTGACCCTTCTTACTGTCTATGTTTGAACCATTCCTGTGACACTAGTTATACATTCCGATGCTTCACACCAGTTTTACTGTATCCCTCTGGCCTTCTTGTTGACGATGAAGCACAGAAACTGCATCGGAATTAAATACAAAAGGCACTATGCCGACTTAAGTACAAGAAGACTGACCCTTCTTACTGTCTATGTTCTGAACCAATCCTGTGACACTAGTTATAGATTCCGGTGCTTCACTTTAGGTTTACTGTATCCCTCTGACCTTCGTATTGACGATGAAACACAGAAATTGCATCGGAATTAAATACAAAAAGCACAATGCCGACTTAAGTACAAAAAGACTGACTCTTCTTACTGTCTATGTTTTGAACCATTCCAGTGACACTAGTTATAGATTCCGATGCCTCACTTCAGGATTACTGTATCCCTCTGACCGTCTTATTGACGATGAAACACAGAAATTGCATCGGAATTAAATACAAAAGGCACAATGCCGACTTAAGCACAAGAAAACTGACTCATCTTACTGTCTATGTTTTGACCCATTCCTGTGACACTAGCTATAGATTCCGATGCTTCACTTCAGGTTTACTGTATCCCCCTGACCTTCTTATTGACGATGAAAAACTGAAATTGCATCGGAATTAAATACAAAAGGCACAATGCCGACTTAAGTACAAGAGGACTGACTCTTCTTACTGTCTTTGTTTTGAACCATTCCTGTGACACTAGTTATAGATTGCGATGCTTCACTTCAGGCGTACTGTATCGCTCTGACCTTATTATTGACGATGAAACACAGAAAGTGAATTTAATTAAATACAAAATGCACAATGAGCGACTTAAGTACAAAAAAACTGACTCTTCTTACTGGTTATGTTTGAACCATTCCTGTGACACTAGTTATAGATTCCGATGCTTCCCTTCAGGTTTACTGTATCCCTGTGACCTTCTTATTGACGATGAATCATAGAAATTGCATCGGAATTTAATACAAAAGGCACAATGCAGACTTAAGTACAAGAAAACTGACTCTTCTTACTGTCTATGCTTTGAAGCATTCCTGTGACACTAGTTATAGATTCCGATGCTTCACTTCAGGTTTACTGTATCCCCCTGACCCTCTTATTGACGATGAAGCACAAAAATTGCATCGGAATTAAATACAAAAGGCACAATGCCGAGTGAAGCACAATTAGACTGACACTTTCTATTGTCTACGATTTCAACCATTCCGGTGACACTAGTTATAGATTCCGATGCTTCACTTCAGGTTTACTGTATCTCTCAGACCTTCTTGTTGAC